>NW_025764307.1:1800000-2350089 GCF_021015755.1 Lentinula edodes
ACTCACCACATTCACTAGCTCATCGTCTGAGTCGTCACTATTATTATTTTGTGACGGTGGATTATTATTAGCGCCTCGTATAGAGGAAAAGCTGAGGCTGTTCAGCTTTCGTTCGATGAGCTTCGAGTCTGCTGTAGTTTTTGAGCGCAAGACGTCCTGGAGCAAGGTGCTCATGGTGGTAAAAAGACAAAGTCTAATCGGAAAGTTGAATCAATAAATGTTTTCAAGATGAGTCATGACGTCAACTCCGTTCATGTGATAAGAATCTCCGTCGGCTGCCGATATCGGCTCAGAAAAGGCGCTGGACCGGCCTAGACCGTCCCGAGGCTCAGTAAATCATTTTTGGGATCTCGACTCTAGTCGACTCTCTCCACCAAACTCACAATGGCTAGCGCTTCCTCACCATTGGATACAGTGGTACTCACTATTGCCCACTCTCTCTCGGCAGTTGAGCGGACGTTCTATAAGCTACCTGGCTCCGCAATCATCGAACGATACGTCCGGAGCTCCCACCAAAATGACCCAGGACGAACGTTCCTCGAGCTTATTATTTTCTTTCTCGTCGTAAGGACTCTTCTTCAGTCGCGTACACGTGCGGACAGTAATAACGCAAAGAATTTCATCGAGTTTACTGAAAAAGTGAGTGTCGTACCATGCTCTCAAACGAAGCGTAGTGTATTGACATTTGGTTTGCTTTAACCAAGGAAATCGACGAATTAGTAGAAGACTGGGTACCGGAACCTCTTTCGAGGCCTTTGGATGATGTCGAAGCTGCTGAACTCGCTGCTGTACCTGTTGTTGCAGGTCCTAATGGTCCTCATCCTATCCTTGTCAACACTGGAAAGCCAGCCATCAATTTGGCTAGTCTTAATTTCACCGGGTTGGCCAACAATGAACACATCAAGCAGCGCGCCCTCGAGGCTATGAGGAAATATGGCGTTGGCAGTTGCGGTCCTACTGGGTTTTACGGAAATTTCGGTAGGCTGCAATGTCAATTTTCCTCTCAACATAACTGACTCTTCTACCTTTAGACGTGCATATCCAATGCGAAAAGGATATAGCAGAGTTTCTCGACACAGAGAGTGCTATCCTTTACTGGCAAGGCTTTTCCACTATTTCTTCGGTCATTCCAGCGTTCTGCAAGCGAGGCGACATAATTGTCGTTGACCGTGCCGTCACTTTATCTATTCAAAAGGGTATGGAGATATCCCGGTCGACTATTCGCTGGTACGACCACAACGATTTGCATAGCTTGGAAGAGGTTTTGCAAAGCGTAGAGAAAGAAAGGCGCAAACGCAAGGGGCCTTTGACACGCCGCTTCATTATCACTGAAGGGATATTCGAACGTGATGGCACTATGACTGACCTCCCGAAATTGGTAATATTACTCGGTTCGCGTGTTTATCCATCTAGTGCTCATATTCATGTAACTAGATTGAGCTCAAGCAGAAGTACAAATACCGTCTCATTCTTGATGAGTCGTTCTCCTTCGGATCCGTAGGTCGCACAGGTCGCGGATTGACCGAATTATACAATGTGAAGGTGCGTCAGCATTTACTGTACACAGGCTACTTCTAACTTTCGTATTCAGGCTTCTAAAGTTGATATGCTCGTGGGTTCCTGTGCCATTGGACTATGTGCTACCGGTGGTTTCTGTGCTGGATCTAAGAATGTTGTTGAACACCAGGTAACAATACCCTGTTCCTTCGTTTTACATCGTATTCATCATTTCCACCTAGCGTATTAATGCTCCCGCATATGTATTCTCAGCTTCGATGCCCCCGCTATTGGCTGTTAGTGCGTCAGAAGGGATCAATGTTCTGAGAGATACACCATCACTACTCACCCGCCTTCAAGATAACATCCGTGCAGCTCGTGCGCTTCTCGATCAGGTCGAATGTATCTCCATTCCTTCACACCGCGCTTCCCCTATTATTCATATTTACCTACGCAACACCGCATATACGGATAATTTGTTACATCCTTCATCTGCGGCTTCCATGGCTAGCAGTAAACCGTCTAATCCTTCATCTCCTGTGCCAAGGGATGTTCCCGTCTTTGACATCGAGAGGGAGGAGCGGTTATTACAAGAAGTAGTAGAGGAAGCGATGGCTCAAGGGGTGATGATAACTAAAGCCAAGAGGGTTAGGGGTTTGGAAATCACGGAGGCAAGGCCAAGCATTCGCCTCGCAATGTCCAGCGCCTTGTCAAAATCAGATACAGAGAAGGCTGTCCATGTGTTGGTGAAGATTCTGAAGAGAAAATTTAGATAATCGAAGTAGGTTACTTATCTCTCCATTCAGTTTCTATTTTCTATGCTCATGTTAATTATAGTTGCATTAATATATTTATATAGAGGGCGCTTGCATATATCCCTTCAATAATGGACCAATCATTATCAAGGACTTTCTATGTGCAAAAGTTTGTCTGTCTCCCAGTTGAACCTTTTTAGCTGGCCTATGCCTACCTATACGTCGGATTCCATCCTATCCCGTCAGCGATCAGGGAAAGTCCTTGTTCAGTCTCCTTTACTGGTTTGATCCCTTGGATTTCTAGATGTAATTTCGAAGCCTCCATCGACCTCGATGGGGTCAGTTGTACTTCAACATAATTTTGAACTCTGCCGCAAACACGGGAATACTACAATACTGTTCAAAAGCGCTTCCCGTTGTGTGGGACAAAGAGCCAAAGCGGGTAATTTCCCGAAGACAGAACCTATAACCTACTGAGTCTGGAGAAGGAGCGGAGATGCAATAAGATGCAACACCTTTCCAATTCTGGAACATTCAATCTTACTCCGTGATCCTAGTGAGCTGACTTCCCCAAAATCAGGATGTTTCAAGAATCGTTACCAAATAGCGGGACCAATGTGGCACATAAATAATCGTCGTCTTTCAGTTTCGACGGTTACCGCTGGCCCTCATTCCAGTATACTTCACATCCAGACTATACACGATGTCGACTGAGTATATTATCCCCCAAACTCAGATTGCTGCTGTGATAGAAGAAGCCGGAGGTGAACTGAAAATCAAGAAGGATCACCCTGTCAAGAGGCCAGAAGAGCTCGCGCCTGGAGAATGCCTTGTCAAGCTCGAATGTTCTGGTTCGTGTTTTCCTCGCGCTCGTCGTGGATGGGATCTAACAAAGGTGTCTACTACTTCAGGTGCATGCCACAGTGATTTGCATGCTGCACTCGGCGACTGGCCCGTTCCCCCTCGCCTGCCTCTTATCGGAGGACACGAAGGTGTCGGAATCGTCGTTGCGATTGGTAGGAATACCGTTGACTCTCCTG
This sequence comes from Lentinula edodes, assembly GCF_021015755.1. NCBI lineage: Eukaryota > Fungi > Basidiomycota > Agaricomycetes > Agaricales > Omphalotaceae > Lentinula > Lentinula edodes. The sequence continues at coordinate 1,803,293 of NW_025764307.1, forward strand.
TCAAACTTGGTGACCGCGTTGGAATCAAGTGGATTGCAAACAGCTGCCTGAATTGCGAACAATGTAGAAAAGGAAGAGAGCAGAGTGAGTATCCTAGCTATAGACCTTAGTTGGGTTGCCCATGTTTCTTTCTGTTTCTTTTGCGATCTATACTTTCGACCACTTTTGATACTTACTTTCGAATAGACTGCGCCAAAGCCCTATATAGCGGTTACGCCATCGATGGAACTTTCCAGGAATACGTTGTATCATATGTGAATTACGTCACGCCCATTCCGGAGGGATTCCCTAGCGACGCTGCTGCTTCTGTCCTGTGCGCAGGAGTGACGGTCTACCGCGCTATCAAGAACAGTCAGACAAACCCTGGTGATTGGATCGTCATTCCCGGCGCCGGAGGAGGTTTAGGACATCTAGGTATGCGCTACACATTTTCACACATTTTATCCGTCAAGAATTGTTCCTCAAATTGCTGTAAATCTAGCTGTCCAGTACGCTCGTGTCCGCGGTCTTCGTGTGATCGCTATTGATACTGGTGTTGAGAAGAAAAATTTGTGTCTCAAGCTTGGAGCAGAAAAGTGGATAGATTTCAAGGAAAGTAAAGATACCGTCAAGCAAGTGCTAGATGCTACTGACGGGTTGGGTGCTCATTCGGCCCTTGTCGCTGCTTCTTCTGTGAGTTCTTTTATCATATTCCTGTTACTTCAGTCGTCTAAACTTGGTTTCTTCAGTCCCAAGGATACGAGCAAGCCGTCGAATATCTCCGTCCAGGAGGTGTTCTCATGTGCAACGGGCTTCCCGGTTCTGCAACTTTGTCTGCATCCATATTCTTCACCGTGTTCAAGTCCATTACTATCTGCGGTTCTTATGTCGGCAACAGACAAGACGCTATAGAAGCGATCGATATCGCTGCTAGGGGTCTGGTGAATGTGCATTTTGTGAACAGACCGTTGGCAGACCTGAAAGATGTCTACGATGGGATGATGAATGGTACTATTGCGGGACGAGTAGTACTTGATATGGCAAAACAGTAAAAGAGAAACATAAATTAAGGAATGTAAGGCTATGTGTGCGGAAATTTGCTGTTCTGAAATCTGTAGTTGCTTCGCTAGGTTCAATCAGGTTCAATCAGACAACTTAGCTCCTTTTGAGCGAAAGAATTGTTAAGTACACTATATTGTGATATTAATGGATTCTCGTCGACTGGTGCGAGCTTCAAGTATTCTCTTCTTCTTCTCCTTCCAAGCCCCGTTTCCCTTCTACGGACGCTCTTCCGAGTACTTCCAGAAATCCCAACAGGGTGTCTGTCCAAAAAGGACAGATAATATGAATGTCGAAGTGGATAAATATACAAATGTGGAGGCCCAAAGTCGCTATAAGTAGAGCGTACAAAGGGTCATTGTTGATATAAAGGGTGTTTCGTGTCTGAAAGTATTGATGTGTGAGCAAGGTTGTGAATAAAGGTCGTGGGACATTACTCACAAAAATATGCGAATCATAAGCATGATAGTGAGCTCGTTGTTCATGCGATTACGCATGAGCTGTTCGCGCCGCTACCGCTTTCCTCGTCTGCAGGAAGCGAAGTCGTCTCGATCTGAGTATCCTCCAAAGGGGATGCGGCGAAATAAGAAGCAAGAGCAGTGAAGGCGTCCATTTCTCGAGTTCAAGTGAGGTGTTTGAAGGTGAGCGGAGCGGTGGGTAAGCTCGGAAGGGGTTGGTAGGTCAAATGGGTACCTGATGAAGGTTTCCAAGAATAGCTGAGGGTTTTATACCACTCTCTTTTGCAGAGCGATGTCTCTAATTGTGTTTTAGCGTTGTCGTTTTGGGCTATAGTCGTGCCTTGGAAGACACATAGACAATAAGAAGGATATTAGCTGATATGAGCCGGCTTTCTTCTGCTTTCTTAGGCCTTTTTTGCTTGGTCTTAAACAATAAGGCATCAATTTTGCGCATCGAGGCCAATGGGGAACGGGGCCATAAAACAAAAAGACGGTGCGGAACTTCCGCGGACCATCATCGGCCGATCTAGCCCGATAGCATGCGCTTACTTGCCTTTTTTGAGATAACCTCTTCCTCATAGTGTGTCTTTCACGATAGGCTCGCCTGTTGACTGAGAGCAATCTAAACGAGACAGCCAGCAAAGCGACCTTCGGCTGGAAAGTCGATTAAGGTCATTTTTGACGACAAGATGTAAGGATTGGACTCTTTATTGTTTAATTTTTTTCACTTACTTATGGTGAGTGCGCGCGTATGCTCCTAAACCTTAGACCAGATCTGTTATCTTGAATCGCCAATTTCTCTGACGCAACATCCCAGTTTCTATCATGATTTGACTCAACGCAACTTGAAGGTGTTCTTTGATTACCATAGATTATTTTACTTACCGGATTGTAGGATCCCAGCGACAGCCATACATGCGCCCTTAATTTCCTTCCTGTATGAAAGATTGCTCTAACGAATATAATTAGTCAGTCATGATATTATAGCTCATCACTAACTACCAGGAAGCCTTCAATATGCGTAGCATGCAGATGTATGTCCCATATAACGCTACTTCAGCGTTTGGATGCGGCCTGAGGTTTGGTAATTTTCGAAACGAGTCAGGTTTCTCTTTCGAGTAGAAAAGTACTTGAAAATACACATCTTTTCCCCCTTGTAACTGGTATCAGAGACTAGATACTCGTGCCAATTGACGAGGCCACACTCCGCTGATTTCTCCTGCTTGCACACACCCAATATCCTACGCAGAAATAGAATATCGCAAGAAACCTGAAAAGACGGTTGGACCGTGGTTGTGTTCAGGGAAAAATCTTCAGAAACACGGCAATAATCAACTTCGTATGGGTTAAATTGCCGATCGCGAGTATTACATATGTCGGCCAATAGCGCATCAAAGTCGGGGGAATGGCCTGGAGAAGATGTGATTCGGAGAAGTGCTACGGGGAGCAGAAGCTGTTCGAACTCTAGTAGGCTTCTGCGGGATCCATAATTATTCATAATGAGACGGTGACCAGCTCGTCTCCTACTTCAAGTTATTCGTCCGAGGGAATTTTGGAATCGCCCTCGGATTGGAGAATATGCAGTACTCAAGAAATTATGAAAATTTTGGCTGGTCTTTTGTGTTGAAGCCTTTCGGAAGGCTCAAGGAAGGCTGAAGCTTGGCATTTGACGGCCATTTCGACCGGTGTTTCGATAATAACCTCGGAGACTCATATTTATGTATGCAGTTTTGAACTGTCTCGAACCGGCGACGTCCAGTAAGCCCGTATTCTTCCGTATCGTCCGCGCTGTTGACTGTTGAACTTAGATTAGAGAAAACAGTATGCCAGACTAGAGATGAGCCACCACCAACCTGTGATATATTTAAGCTGACAAACGATTCTGACGACGACGAATCATTGGCATTCTGCTTACCTGGGGTGCAGATTTTGGAGCTTGATAACAACTTGAGCATCATTCAATGCGAGTTGTATCACCCGACGAAGTATGAATATCATATCCGGAATTCCACTGATTGTTTAGTGACTGCCTGGAAAAAGATGCCTGATGATAGTTGATTGCGGCTCCTTATCTATTGATGAGCGCAAGGGAAGGAGTGGAGTGTGATGTGAACCGTGAGTCGAACAACGCGTCGAACATTCTTTTAGACGCGATAGTGTCCTGACCTTCGCTTGTATCATTCTCATGAGACGGTAGGTGTAAGAAAGATGAATCAAATGTATTGCGATTGGATGTCCACATTGCCATGGGAGAGTCAGCAGACCGCATTTACTTCCCGAAGATATTGGGGGGAAATCGCGAAGAAGCGCGACGCCCGACGCGTTGCAACCAACGGATTTGCAGAAGGTTGAATTGGATTGACACTATGCAAGTTTCTAGAAGTATATTGCACGAGGCGAAACGTGGAGGAGCGATGAGCAGGAGCTAAATTAGACCAGATCAATTGCAGTAATACGCATTCCCTCTCCGAACTCCGATGTTCCACACCATATATCCGGCGGGACGGCGACAAATGAAACCGTCTCTGGGTCGTGTCGACGGTCATGATGACCGTAGTCAGAAGACACTTTCACCTCTTCATGCTACTAGCTAGAGGCCGAAATGTACAATGGGTCGGTTCGGGAACTGCGCCAATTTAGCTTCAGAAAAGGATCATATACATGATATTTATAATTTCATGATTTGATTCCGTCTGTAAAATTGCCCGGTGCCGATGTGAAGCCGTTCGCACGTAGAGAGAGACTGTAGCCATTCTGCATGGAGTTCCACTGTAGCAGAGACTTGAGGAGAGATAAAATTGAGACCCAAATATCCATGTCAGTACATAGCCAGGTCCTTGCGGCAGTAAGTGAATTATCAGAGTAAGTAGTAGGCGTTGTTACGCCGAGCACGTGTCTTTTGATAAAACCCAATTGATGCAACAGATTATTTGCTCGCTGTTGCATCGTCAAGCTCCCATCCGAAACGTCCATACCAGCGGCGAGATATTGTATCTGCTGCTGGCTCCTGCTTTCATTTTCTTGTTCATTTCTTCATTTCTAAAAGCTGTTCGTACGTTATTTAGTCGAAATTTGTCATACATTGGAAGTTATTCACCGATTGTATTTTGCTGCGCGTCTTTCATTCTTCCTACTCGATACGCTGGTCCACCAACAGGTTGTTATAGACGACGCAAACCCCAGCTAGTCGTCTTACAGGTCGATGGCCGTGCTTGCACCTTCGGATTGGCAATATTTACCTAGAGACAGCCACGCAATGGACTTACCTTCCAACAACTCCAGACAGCAACGGTCGTCGCCTGCTAACGACGGCACTTCGCCTTCCCCTACAACAGCACCACCCCACGGTAGCCATCCTCAGTTTCAGCAGATGAATCATCAGCAATCACAACAGCCACCACAACAGCCTTATCCTTATCCGGTCCAGCAGCAACCGCAGGGAAGCTGGACTCCTTCCATATCTGCTCAGCCATTCTATCCTTCTTTCTATCAAAACCACCAACAATCGCCTCAGGGTTATCCACAACTACCACAACAAGCTCCTTATTTCGACCCGGCAAATGCGCAGTTGGCTCAATGGGCCTATCAGCAGATGATGTTCAACGCCCAACAAGGCTTTATCCCTCCACAGCAAACTCGTTCATCTTCAGGAAGAAGTGGTTCAGGTCCTTCGCCTGATTACTTTGCTCAAAATCAGATGAATCCCATGTTTAACCCGTTCCCGAGCGGAACACCACCGCCACCTCACCCCAACCGAACTGCTTCCGTTGATCAGCAACAACAGCAACAACAACAGAACGGACAATATCCTGGCTTTCATCCATATCGGAGGCCTGTTCGTCAAGGATCATCTCAAAGTCATCCACATGCAGTTGACGGTGATTGGCGGCCCGCCAACATGCCAATTCCTCCTTATGCACGTCCAGATGCGTCAGGTTCGAGTTCCTCTGTGAACTCAACCAATAGTCAGCGTCAACGCACGAACAGCAATCAGAGCGGAAACAGTGGGCAAAATACTCCCCCTGGAGGGAGCATACGTAGTAGAAATGGTTCGCCAGCTGCCGCGGGTAATCAACAACCCGTGTCTCCTGCTACTGCTGCTAGATCATCGCCTTCCGGTTCTACTTCATCGACGAGCTCCGCTACGCCTGCCGCACCAAAGCTTCCCCATAATCGGAATTTGTCATCCTCTAGTGCAGGCTCGTCTACAGCGTCCAGTCGGCCTAGTGGATTAGCGCCGTCGATCACATCTCCTCCGATGTCCACAACCTCCTCTACACCTCCTTCTTCGGCCTCCTCCTCCACAAATCTCCGTCCTGCTAGACCATCGCCATTGTCACAGGGTACTTTCACTGCGTCCGAAAAACGAATGTCTCGCGATGACAGTGATCTTGCTGCTATGTTAGAGTCTACACCTAGTGCTGCGATGATTCGGAGTGGTGGTCTTAAGGGACGACTACGTCGTGCTCTCACTTTCAATGCACAACAACAAGCGTTGAAGGAGGAGGAGGATGACGATGACGCTTCCATCAAAGCTTCTGCCCTCGGCTCGTCTTCTTCAAAACTCAAACCAAAAAGTGCACACTCCATCAACACAGTTGTTGGTCAATCCAACCCTGGAGGTGGAGTACCTAGTCCCGACATTGATGATGCTGAATCAACCGCTACTGTGCAGACAAAGAAGAAGAGTCGTGCTGCGTCGTTGTTTAACTCGCGCCTGAACGCTAGCACGGACAACATCTCGCTGTCAAGTACAGTTAGTAGTGCCAGCGTGATGATACGGAAATTAGGAAGCATGGGTAAGCTTGCTCGACGGAACTCTCTAGCGGGGATCACGTCTTTATTCAAGGACAAGGAAAAGAAAAACAAGGAGAAGGAGAAAGAAGAAGGCGAATCTGCGGATAAGAAGGGCAAGAAAAAGAAGAGCGCAAAGGCTGAAGCCAGCGAAGCTAGTGTCTCTCACGTCACCGCCGAACTGGATCGCAGCGCTGGTGACTGGGGTGGGCCCGAGATGAACGGGTTAAGTCCAGCTGCGAAGTTGGCTCGGCAGCATACGCTTAAGAGTAACGCCGAAGCAGCTGCGAAGGCCAAGGCTCAGCAGGAGGCAGCAGTAGCAGCAGCAGCAGCGGCAGCGGTCAGTAGTACCCAGCCGAACGGGTATGGATCCGGAGCCGGAGTGCCTACGTGGGAGAAGAATACACATACGAGGCAAGGATCAGTCTCTCCTGTTAAAGGCGGCGGTGGGTTCAGGATAAATGAGGACGGGACAAGAGTGTTGGTGGAAGATGATGATGAGGATAGGAGTGATGACGGGCATTATGGCGTCCCTACACAAAGTACTGGCGAGTACAATCCAGAGGGCTGGGATGATGATGAGGATTGGGATGGAGAGGACGATGAGGATGTGACGATACGCATGGGGATTGGGCGGGTTAGTCTGGATAACGAGTACGAAGAACCGGACCCTTGGGCGACTGATATCCGGAGGAGTGTAGAACGAACACGAGTGCCAGCGAAAGGCATACTGAAGCGTATGCGTCTTTCATTATCTTCATTGATTTTCCAATTAATTTCTGTCGCAATACTTAGATGCTGCCACTTATGATCAGAAATCTTATATGACCGAGAACGTCACAGCCAACAGACTGCGATCCAATTCGTATAATTCTCATACTCATCAGGCAGAACTCGGTCCATTAGCACGGATACCTTCGCCAGATCCCGATCATATCGATGGTCTTCACAGGCATGGGTCACATTCGTCAGGGCATGGCTCAAACTCTACCGTTACTGCCGCACCTACCATTCCTCCTCTTTCCTTTGAACCGTCGGCTCCTTCACCAATACGAGCGACTAATTTTGACTCACCCAGAGACTCCATTGACTCGACATCAACCGTCTCGCACGTCCCACACGCTCCCGAAAAATCGTCGCTACTGTTCAGTCACTCCAACTCTTCCGCTCCGGCCTTATCAACCATCAGTTCAAAGGCGCCTACATTAACCCATCGGTCAGCAACTACACCTAGCAAGCGGCTTGCTTTTGCGAATAACTTATCGGTGTATGACACGTTTCCTTCTTCTGTCTATGACAGACGAAGTGAACCGGCTACCTGGAGTCGGCTAACGCCAGCACTGGCGCAGAGAATAAAGGAGGAATTGAATTCGTACAAGATGGAGGAAATGGAGGTTCACGCTGCCAGTCGAATTCAGTGAGCTCTTTCGCAGTTCTTTCTCGTCGTTCATATCCTGACTGTCGCCTCACAGTACGCAATTTTTCGTTTGACCTGTTCTTCTACGTGTCCAATATCTGCCTCTTCAGCCAAAAGTTATCGTCCGACACGGCCGTTATCAGCCGTTATCCTCATAATTTTCCTTTCTGATCTGATCTACGACGTTGCGACGAACTAGTACATTCTTTGTCATGATTCCACTCACTTCTCGGAGCTCATCGCATCGCATAATATCCTCGCCCCATCTTCACATCTTTCTTTTCGTTGTCAAGTTCAGAATTATATGACATATACCCACACACGTGTAATGATGTTATTGCGCATATCCTGGCCTGTCTGCCTGTTGGTGGTTGCTCCAAGCGAAGAGCGTAGATCAATCCAATCCTAATCCTGTTTATCTCTTTCATTGTTGTCAATTTGATCCTCTCGCTTTCTAAATACTTTCTTCTGAGCCACTTCTGCTTTCGCGGTCAATTTCTTTTTCTGCCTTTCTTTTCTGCCCCTTCTCGCTCCAATCTGTTCCCTCTCGTCTCATCGTCTCCATTTTTGTGTGTGACGCTGGTCGTGTCATTAACTTACCCATCATAACTCATCATACATATCTCATATGTTCACTCATTTGCAAAAAAGGCTCGGAATGGACTTAGACAATCACTCATTCAATGCAACTCTCACTCAATCCATTTACTCAGGTAATACGTATTTATGCAACCAAAGGCATTGTCATTCATTACTTTTCATTCTCTGTTCTTGCCATACTATCACCTAAAACAAGATTGTATCGAAGACGTCGTCGAATAAGCCAGTTTGGCGTAAACCTGGGTGATCCCGGTCCCACAATACTGTTGTGCTCAGGTCAAGAATCGCATCGGATCCCATGAGAAAGTAATGCTTGCAACCAGCTCATTCTGGCTACTATACTCATACAAACATAATAAACGAATTGCTATTTTATGGATCCCACTCCGCACCAATCTTGTTTCCCATCCATCTGACTAGAATGCTCAGTGTCGCAGCCAAAAGGAATGCCCCATCAAAGAGGGAGCCAAATACCTCGAACGGAGGAATGGTGGTGAATAGATTAGTCGATTGCTCTGTGGCTATATCGGACTCAAACGCTAATTCTGGAATCGAAGATGATGATACCGCTGGAGGCGGAAAGGAAGCTCGCAGCTGAACAATAGTCGAGAGGAGGTATATACCCATTAGTTGCGCCAAGAGCACCAACATCACACTAGCGCCCAAGTTGCGCCTAAGTTTGAGCTTGGTCATTCGAGAGAGAATTCTGGATACTCCGCGCAATACCATTCGGATGGATATAATGACGACTAGGCCTACGAAGAGTAGACTGATCTGTCGTGCTATGACTTTGATCTTTTCTTGTGTCTCCCCCAAGTCGGCGGGTGTTTGACCATTGTCAGACCCCGACAAGAGGTCGTGATTGTGACCCCCGAAATGGCGCCGATGGATAAAGGAGAGAAGGTCCGCGAGAAGTTTGCTTATGAGATCCGGATAATTTGTGGATGGTGATAAGGATGAAGCGAAAAAATTCTGATAAATGAGGACCTTGACGATCGTCTGAAGGGCTGTGTAAGAACTAATAGGGGAATGGAATAGAGGATGTACCCATATGATCCTCGCTATCCAATATATCGCCATACACAACCTGACGACCCCGTACATGCGGCCCCATATTGTCCTCTGGAACAATTCGTCTTGCTTCCTTCTCTTCAGGTCACTCAGATTGTGATCCATTTGTTCATAGAGCATCTGTAGCCCCGCCACCTCAGCTTCATCGTCATTGCCACGTAAATTCGGGACGATTCTGGAATACCATGATGCACCAGCACTGGTAGGCGCACCACCATTCGAGGAGGAAGTCGCATTGCGCTTTGCTTCAAGCTGGTGTTTACGCGTCGTTAAATCATCCTTGACTCGTTCTAGTGCACGTTCAGTCTGTTCGATGTCTCGTTCACTGGGTACGCCACTACCGTGGGTAGAAGAGGAAGAGATACATGAGGGAAAGAATGTCCATGAACTACTGACAGCTCCAAAGCCAGAGAGTAGGCCCAAAATGATGGTTCCTACGACAAGCAGCCGGGCTAACGAGGATGTAATAAGGTCGATTTTGGAATCATTGCGGAGGGCGTGGGGTAGGGGTATACGCGAGATTGCAAATAGGCTCAGGGTGACTGGAATGAGGGAAATGAAGATACGAATGTATGGAAGTCTGCGACTGGTTTTATGGGAATCGGTGGCTATAAAAATACTGAGAAGTAGCGGACCAAGGACGAGAATGGTTGAAAGCAAAATGAATAGTGAGAATTTCCAGTGAAGAAGACGAGTCCTGGAAAGTTTGAACATATTTTAACACTTAACGGTGTTTAATTAAAGCTCAAGCTCACGTTGGATCGAATAAGCCAAGTCCCTGACACATGAGCAACACGAAAAGGATGCAGCTTTCCGAAAAACAGCCAGCAAATACGGTCCGCGATATCTTCGAGTGCATTGTAGTAGACTGTGAATAGCCTGTATCAGTTGCGCGACCGCTGTTGGATTTGGCATGTGTAGGAAGAACGTCGAGTTCTACATCGTCATGTTCATCTGAAGGCGTGGAGATGTTCTGCAAGTCGGAATATAGTCTATTCAGCACGAAGCTGCGACAAGAGAGGAAAAGTGCAGCTCTGACATCAAATTGAGCAAATGATGTGCGGTTCTTGCCAATATCCTTCCACTGACCGGAACAGAACCAATACAAGACTTTCGAGGAGTATAGACATCATTCAATCGAAGGTATGGAAATGAGCCTTGATATTTGAGTCAGCAAAAAATAGAGACAGACACAGCTGGGTTCATACTGAGTCGAAAAGGCGTCGAAGTTAGCTGCAGATCGTCATGGTACTGAGTCAGAGTAATGCAGAACAGTGATGAGTCAATTAGACAGTCACATGATTACATAAGGTAGCACGATGCGATCTGCTTGAATTGCGTCTTGAGAACGAACTACTACGACAGTCTATATGCGCTCTTCTCTGCTTCCCTCATCCCTTAGAACACGAAAGGTATCATTTCAGCACACCGGGGATCCACATCTCGATGTTATACATGAAGTAGAAGAACGAGGCGGAGATTCAAACGGATTCGAACAAACCGTACTTCAAGATGTTTACTCAAGCTCTCCAACACTTTCGTCTGACATTGACTTCTGCAACTCTGATCTGCCTCTTTCTCAATCTTCTGCTACGTCTGTCTCTGATATTCTTCGTGATGAGGTCTTGAAGGATTCTAGCTCTTCAACAATTGAGGCGCAGTTCGCTCAAGATCTTCACGGTCGATTGGCGAAACTCTCCGGTGGTAGCGAAACTGTCTACACCTCTTCGATTCCTCCATCAAGTCGAACCCAATCATCAACCACTTCAAGTACGTTGTCGATGCACCGGACGGACTCGATTATCCAGTTTCGATATAAACGGACAAAGAGCGATAGTTTCTCCTTAACCTTCAGGTGTGCCATCTCTGTTCATCATATACTCTAATTTTAGATCTCTTGATAGATCAATGAAACCGCTTTCCGTTGAAAATCAAAGTACTCCATCCCCCTTAACAAGGAAACGCCCTCGTCCATCCGCGTCATTTCACGTTCATTCCCCTTACTTGATTGCTAACTCTGCCAACCATAAGAAGCGTCGTCTTCTTCGACACGCTACGATTGCTGATCCGAACAGATACGCAACCCGTACAGCGTCTTTCAGACGTGCTCTTTCGCTGAGATCTCAAGCGCCGGACATTCAAGAAAAAGCCCATCTTACTGTCATCCCGACGCCTGCCTCGCTGAATGCGGGGACCAGTAGTCTTTGTTCGACTCTGGATTTGGAACCCTCGCCAGGTTGGATCCCTACTGTTCCTTGTAGTCCCGAGCCTGAACAACCAGCACATACTACTCCTCTCCGGCGCGCTCAAAACTACCGCGACCCACTTTTCGACCCAGATGTTATTTCTCCTATCGCGAAAGACGCTCAAAAGGCGTACGACGTTTCCAAGAAGCAGGCTCGTATCCTTTCTTCCAAAGTTCCAATCATTGCTCCGCCACCTAATCATGTATATTCCCCGCCGTTGAGCGAAGCGTCACAAGCGAAGTTGAGACTTATACGGTTTCGAGAACGCGAACAAATGATGAGGGACACCGATTTCGATATGATGCACAAGACAGCTGACGTCTTGGCTCCTTCTACCCCATCAACGTTAGCAGCGGAAATGAGATCTGTTGTCGTGAATGAAGGGCATAGTGAGGATGTTGAGATGCATCTTGAAGAACTTGACGATGAGACTGATCAGCTGCAAGCAGAGGATTCCAAAGTTAGCCGTAGAACCAGTTATAAGAGATGCGCAGGAATTCATGGGTCAGGAACGAGGATGATCCAATGGATTTTGGAGGTTTGTCTCGACAGAACCCGTCCTTTCCCGGCGTTTATGTTCATTTGGATTTCGATCTAGGCGCTACCTTCTACTTCATCCTCAGGCTCAGAAAATAACTCGAACTCATCGTCCTCTTCCTGTTCTGGAACAAGCTCGTCGAGTTCCAGTCACTCTCTTGATCCTTCTAATGCAGCTTCACACAGCGAAAGGCTTTCTGATCTCTGTGAACAGCTGCTCAATTCTCCCGAGACTAGATTCCATGCAGCTTATCTTTTCATGAGGTTCTTCCATCTGATATTTGAAGCAGCATATGAGTCGGATTCGGAAGAGAATGAACATGTTGGCGAGACGGCGCTCGAGGAATTTGCGCGCAGATTTGCCTTGGATGTTGATGGGTCTGAGCTTGTGACTTGGGACGTTGCAGTTGGATGTTTAGCTCTGAGCGTCAAGGTAAGTTTGTGTATTTAGCCCGACGAGAAATTTACAAATGTTTTGTCAATGTCATAGATACACAGAGATTTTCTTCCGCCTCTTTATCCGATATTCTCGTCAGATTACGAGGAACTTGCCCCTCATGAAATGGGATATGGGGATCTTGAGGTGGGCACAGACTTTTTTTTCGAGGTTCCTTTCTAATTTCATTAATACAAGGCCGCTCAAAGAGACATACTCCTGGCCCTATCATACAATTTAGGAAGCACCCCTCAAGCTGTCCTTGATGACTTATGGATCGCATTGCCCTCTTTGAGAGAGCTCCTCGATTTCAATGAAGGTTGGAGCTCGGTCTTACAAGAAACTTGGCTTATCCTTTTCGAGGTCGTTTGTGGTCAGTCAGTAATCATCAACTTGGTCAGGATGGTCTAAACTTTTTCTTTTGCAGAGCCAGATATCATGAACTTTTCGCTATCGCTTCTTACTGCAGCTGCCGTTATTGAAGGCCTCGAATCCGCGCTTATCCGTCAGTATCAGACCCGAGACCCTTGGTATGAACTTTTCCGATGCAGGAGGCTATCGGCGGTGAAGAAGCAAAAAGCAGAAGCAGAAGGAAGCTATCTCGAATTCGTAAGATCAAGGGTTCCTTTGCGACGATCCTCTCCATCATCGTCATCGTCATCGTCCAGCCATGATACCAAAGCCACTCACAACATGCCATATGTCAATCGTGGTGGAGATGAATTTGCGCTCCGTAAAGCGAAGGAACGTGTACGCAAGGCGAAGATCGAATCCGAAGGGGTTATGTTGGATATTCAAGCGGCTTTGGGGATCGCAGACGTAAGTTATCACCAGGTTTCTCTTTGTTCTTGACATACTTCCGGATAGTTTCTCATTACATCTGTCTCAAATGACGCTATGCTTATCATTTTCATCGCGTAGGAACAATTGGAAGCATGTAGAAAGTGGATTGCGCCGTTTGTTGGCGATCGATGGTGATAGATTGGTGTGATTTGCGCGTTTCTGCGGACGCTTTGCATGCTTATATGTATCTTTCATTTCGTCAAATGCTGTTGTCTCTATTGTCCTGCACTCTTTGTTGTACCCTTTGTATTCTGATCATCCACTCATGAACGTTTGAACATTCGAGTTATTATTATTTGCTGAGTCAGCTACAAGGAAGTTGCCAAGCTCTGGTCTTCGAAGTCGCCTAGATCTTCTTCGTGAGGTGCTCTTGAGTGCTTTCTCGGCTAGAGCTGCTTCAAGTTTCCACTTGGTGCCCCAAATCTGATTGACTGACAAGATTTAACCTCGATCTAATGACTCCGAGCAGACCCCAAAATGACGTCGAATGTACGACCATGGTATAAAATCTCTCTATCGTTCCATTTCTCCTTCAAACCTCGACCATCCCACCACAAAACACCATAATGTCTATCCAATCAGGAAACACCTATAAAATCTACAACGGCAAATCCGGCACCATCCTTGATCTCTCTGGCACTGACGGAAGGACCAGTATGTATTCCCCATATGCATTACACATGATCCTGTTAATTTTTGCGCTCATAGTTTCTGGCTTCTCCGACAACGGCGGTGACAATCAGAAGGTATACTTTTTTGTTTTTTGTTCCCGACGTGGGCTCACAATATCTCACTCAGTGGCAACTCGAACAAGGTCAAGGCGGTCACTGGACCTTCCGTAGCGCCGCTTCTGGTCAGTACCTCGGCGTCGGGGGACCCTTCGAGGATGGCACGCCTCTTGTCAGCGTCGATGAGCCCGTCAGATGGGATATTTATCCTGATGACGAAGACTCCAGCGTTTTCCGGTTAGCTTTCTCTTTCCTTCACGTCGTGTTAGTGCTTGATTCTAATCCGTCACTTTTCTTTTTGCAGAATTTACGTTCCAGGTGCCCCAACTGCGTTGAACATCGATCTGTCTGACCATGGCAATCCCACACCCGGAACGATCGTAACTTTGTGGGGAAAGTGGGAGGGCAAGAATCAGACCTGGAGGTTTGAGCAGGTGTACTAAATACTGTATGTGTTCCGATTTCGGCTTGGACTAATCGATAATCTTTCTGACCCAAAACTTATGTATTAGCAGAAGTACCAAGGAATATATACGCGACAGACACATAACTTTGTACATCATGTAGTAACGCAAATTGTCATTCGTCATACGGATTGCAGTTCTGGCCGATTCGATTCCTGAACCGAGCTACTCCTGGCGGGCCATAAATTATAGGTAGGGATCGCTTGTCGTAATCGAGTCCATCTATCTGCAGAATGGTACGTCGTCAATCTGCCAGTCACGTAGCCGAAGCATGCTTCATGCAGAGTTGGATCAATCGCTCCTGCTAATAGTCCGTCCACTCAAGCGATGATCATTCTTCGATGCAACGATAGAAACCACCAGTCCTGCCGTTTCAAATAAATCTGAAGGAAGATTTTCTTCAAATATCAGACTGCGATATAGAGTCAGTACATCATAGTATAACAATCCATAAGAGATAAAAAAAAGATATGTGGATTTCACTAAAAATCTGGGCAACCTCTTGTTTCATTGTGATAGGAAGTCCTCCAATTGCTTGGGTGACAACACATTGAACAGGAAGGTTCAATGCTCGTTTGGCCCAGTTTCTTTGAAAATTGGATCTTCCGAGAACCTCTGCTCATAATTATATATCTGTGACATCTGAGCTTTAGTTAGCATGCATAGTGAGATATGTCTAAGAACCTTGATGTTGACCGACCTTGTTGTAGCGAGAAGTCCTTTTTCTTCAATCCTAAAAAAACGTCGGATTCACTTACGAGAGGTTCGAAATTTGCATGTCTAATGGCAGATTGAAGAGCAGTTTCTAGTTCTGCAGAAGAACCATAGCTGGAAGGTTTTTCTGAAATATTTGCATGATCATGGGGTGTCTTCTGGCAGCGCAGAGTTGAAGGTCTTCTGGATATCTTTCGGATCGTTAGTATCATCATCCTGGAGGGAAGGAAAGATATGAGAAGCATTATGTTCGTGAGCGGACATGGTGGTAACAGTACAGAAGTTTTTATTCGGGGGTCCAGAAAGTAAGTACTGAAAAGGAAATATATGTAGCAAATCTCTAAGTTTAACGCCAGCGCCCGCTGGCATTTTAATTCTGTTTTCAGATTCTGTACCTGTCCTGTACTTCCATCTTCCCGGTCTCAGCAATGTCACGTCAAGATAAAGCCACAACAGAAAGGAATGCAAAAACTCTCAGAGAGCTCGTCAAAATCCCAGAAAACAAGCTGTGTGCAGATTGCAAGCGTAATGGCAAGTTTTTGTCGTCGTAATTCACAAACATCAGTCTGATACTTCATTTATAGATGCACGTTGGGCTTCATGGAATATGTGAGCCACCGCCAGCCTTGGAATTGCGCTCTCTCCTCTGATTATGTTCATAGAGGTGTCTTTGTCTGTATCCGGTGTTCAGGAATCCACCGTTCGATGGGAACCCACATCAGCAAAGTGAAATCGGTCGACCTCGATGTTTGGACTCCTGAGCAAATGCAGGTACGACTGTTACTGACCTTTACAAGTGAAGCATACTTAACTAGGGTTCTAGTCTGTTCAGAAGTGGGGGAATCGCCTGGCGAATCTTTATTGGGAAGCTCATCTTAAACAAGGGCACATTCCACCAGATCAGTGCGTATCCTAGTCTATCTACTCTATATGAGTATCTAGGTTGATCTTCACTTCAGCAAAATGGATTCATTTATACGCTCGAAATACGAATCACGCCGATGGGCACTGGATGGTCCCCCTCCCTCTGACCCTTCCGTACTTGAAAACGGTACACCGTCCAAGCCGGCAGCACCCTCGGCACCTGGAACTCCTGTACAACAGGCTCCGGCGCCTTCACAGGCTACCCATACTCCAACGAATAGTATCTCTGCTCCACGTTCTACCACGTCCACGAGGCATCAATTACTATCTACCGGCCTCGTGAACCGGCCTGTAGGTCCCGTACCCACACCCTCGCCTCCAGCTACAGCCGCCCC
This sequence comes from Lentinula edodes, assembly GCF_021015755.1. Lineage (NCBI taxonomy): Eukaryota > Fungi > Basidiomycota > Agaricomycetes > Agaricales > Omphalotaceae > Lentinula > Lentinula edodes. The sequence goes on from NW_025764307.1 coordinate 1,819,898, forward strand.
TACTGTCACTGCTCCCGCTCCAGCTCCTCAGAATGATTTGTTCTCTCTCGATTTCCATGCACCTCCAACTCGAACTAATACCACAACGGATAACTCCACACCCGAGCAGAGAAAAGATGTCAAGCAAGATATCCTGTCCCTATTTTCAGCTGCTCCTCCTCAATCATCATCTGCTATGAACTCTGGATTTGGTCAATTATCTGGGGTCCCAGCGCAGGCAGTTTCTCCTTGGGGCGCCGCTCCGGTTGCGGCCCAGGCTCCTGTGACGAGCATGATGGGCTCAAATGGAACCGGAATGTGGGGGACGAGTTCAGGATGGGCCAATGCTCCTGCAGTGCCTGCACAGTCGAACGTTTGGGGTGCTTCTGCTGCTCCAGCCGTCCCTCAGCAGCAGTTTAATCTATATGCAAGCAGTAACGATATCTGGGGAAGTTCATCTACGGTCGCGCCTGTTGCAACTGGGGGAAGTCAGGATCTGTTTGGCTCATTCTCGACGGCTGGTGCTCCAGTGCCCAAAAAGGACGATGCGTTTGGAGATATTTGGGGAGGGTTCAAGTAGGGATAATCGGATAGTACCATCGGACAGTATGATTCTTGATGTCATTGACATGGCTTTATATACGTTACATTGCTGGATGTTCTTTTTCTCATCATGTTTTGACCAGCGCCATCAAGCTAAAGCCGATGCTCCGACCTTGCTCTCTCTCAATGAAAGCCTTGATCAAGTTTCGGCCAGCCTCAGTGAGGAGATCCTCTCCTTCCTTTAGAGTCACATCTGTCTTCAATGGCCCTTGCTTCATCCCGTCCATTTCGTACACGTCACCGTTTCCTGTGTTAGAGGTAACAAAGGCAACATAATGATGTTCAACGTCATCTTTGGGGTCTGGGGCTGCAGTATGACCTGATTTGCCTGCATGAGCGTGCGCGTATTCTACCTTTTCGGATGCCTCTAACGCGAGTGCACGCTCGGTGGGATCAAGAGGTACGCATATCTTCAGTAGGTTTGATATCGTCGAATCAGGTTCTGTGGTCGAATATACCGTCATATAATTTGAAACGTAGTTCCCTCGTCGTTTACTCACTGAGATACTGCCTCGCTGGCCCATTGCAAATGCAGTGCAACAAACCATACAGCCCACATGCATTGCCAATCGTTTGCTCGAACCAAATCACAGGTTCATCTTCACCTTTACCAGTATACGCGTTCGGTCGAGTCTTTTTGTCCTCTTCCAAGACTTTGTCGTAGTCCTCCATAGCAGGGAAGATCAAAACCAGACCGAACACTGGACGTGGGACTAATGATAAAAGATCGGGATCGTTCAAAGAGTAGACGTCCTGGAACGAGAGGGAGGAGGAGACTCCCAGTGTATGGATGAGTTCCGTGAAGACCTCCGGATTGGATTCAAGAGGAATGTAGTGTTTACGTCTACCATAATTTCCTGATTGTGAGGTGGACATTTAAGTGAGCGGAATTTTATCTTTCTGTATTTGAGAGAACAGAGTCAAGGCGAAGGTGACGCGTTCTGAATTTTAGACGCCGGCGTATATACTTACGGCGGCTACAGCTGCGCCGTTTTCCTATTCTACAACATTCTTGCCCATCCGTGCGCGGGGACTCCCAGATATCGTTAAGATTCAGCAAACTCATTTCTATGGCGAGGAAACCACTCTGCTGACATTGTTCGGCTTCAATGTTTTATCCAGGAGCAAAATAATCCGCTGAACTAAAATCTGCTCTCAGCTGATGGCGATAGCTTCAGACTATCACCACGGTGTATCTGGTACGATTTCGCGATCCTATTAGAGGGAGGAAGTACCGGCCCTCTCTGAAGCTGCGATTGAGCTCGATCTGCATGCACCCATTGGGGATACGCTACGTTCTGGTTCTGCTCTTCTGCTCTAATCAGATCTACGTCTCGTTCTCTCTATCAATCATCCTGGTCTCAGGCGTGTTCTTATTCGGTCTTCCAATGAAGATGCTAGAGGATATGAGAAGCCATTGGTGACGCTTGTCTGCTTTAGAGGAGCTCAATTTTTTTGTAGAGCCTCACAACGTTGATCACACAATCAGACGCAATCAGATCTCGTACTAGTAGACCTCAAGAGCTTCGAAATGAGTACTACATTCGACGAAACCTCGATAACACTCTTCAACTCGTCGTCTGCGCGAGTGGTTCCAAACTCAACGTGACTGGGACCCTTGATGTACAATAACTTGCCAAAGAAGATCATTGGATTGTGTACCAGCTTCCTCGACTAGTCTTTTTCAAATATGTACGTGTCCTCACCCTCAACTTCTGATACTGTTCGCTTCCAGCCTGATCATGTCCTCGGTACATTTCACCTCATTACTGAAGTCGACGCTGAGGTCGTCCCGAAACCAAAACCCATTCAAAAGTCGTGGCCGAGGGTACTGCGTATGAAACGCACGGACCCCTTATTCTTGACTTTGCGTTCTCTTTCGGCGAACTCGATAAACGAGCGTTCGAGCGATTTCCGGAGTATCGAGAACTTAGCCAAAAATCTCCTCAACCTGATCATAACTATGTTTGAGCTGGCGTCAGAGGCTTCGTCGCCTGGGGCATGTTCAGGATACTTTAATTGAATAAAGGAGGGCGGCAGGACCGTGATCTCTGGGTTTCCTTCATGACAGCAAATTGTCAGAGGCGGGAGGGAAAAAATGCTGAACTGACTTGGTGTCGTCAACGGCAGACTTGCCAGCTCCAGAGTTCCGACCACTCCACCTTGATTGTTGTAAAAGCAACGGCCGTCGAAGGTTAGAAGAGTGCGGCTCATTGCGTGAATTGCGTATATAATTTGAGGTTTTCATTCACCGTCGAGACAACTGGCCAAATCTGCCTTGCCACATCCCTGCCACATCCTGGCCAAGGCTGGTCATCAGTTCAATTGTTTTTCCGACCCGCCCTCGGTTAAATAAGTTGCTGTAATAAAAGCCACTCATCTTGTTAGCTTGTTGTAACCTTTCTCAATCATTTTTTACTCTTCCAATATCGAGTACGCTAAGAGGTGTGTCGCCGTATTCATATTCTGGTGAAGTGGGGAATTTGTTGATGTTTACTTTCACTGCAGCCTGGTCATGTCCCGGTCCGCGACAGTACATTTCGCCTCCTCACCAGAACTCGATCCTCCGGTCACCCCAAAGCGAAAGCCCATACGAAGGCCTCGTGCCAAAGCACCAGCATACGAAACTCACGGTCCTCTTGTTCTGGGGTTTGCTTTCACTATCGAAGAACTTCAGAAACGAGCGCTCGAGCGACTTCCGGAATATCGAGAACTCAGCCAACAATCTCCACTTCCGTTGATGAAGATGATCCCGAAGGCGCAGCGCTTAATCTATGACCCTTCCCGATTTGCACAAGCAGTGGCAATGCGACTCGACAATACCTCAAACTTTCTAGCTCATATCACACGAGGAGTTGGAGTAAAGCAGACGCTTGAGAATGCAGTGAGAGCGTATGTTGGCCAGAAAATGAGGCTAACCGCTAGTTTATTACAGAGGGCACATCGGCATGATAACAAGACGACCGAATGTGTATGGATACATTGAACTACGAAAGACCAGGATGACAATGTCGAAGTTATACGTTCAGAAGCGCTGGAAAGATTGAATTGTCAGATCAGTGCATGAAATTTGAAAACAGGACACACCGAGGCACAGGAGTCAGTTTTGCTGGGTGCAATGAGATCCGGATACCACTGGGCTTGCCCACATTTCAAGTTCTTCTGCATTTTCTCAGCATGCGCCGGGGTAGGCATCCTCAACCTGTCAGAGTCCCTGTTCGAAGACAACCCAACAACATACATCCCATTCCCGGTGTCGGGATCCCTGACCCAGCCTTTAAAAGCTTGAGGCCAAAGATGATCGATGTCGGCACATAGGCTATAGATGAGATTGTGAGACCTTATCATCATTTTATGATCAGGTCGAGGAGATTGTTGGCTAAGTTCTCGATACTCTGGAAGTCGCTTGAACGCTCGTTTGTGGAGTTCAGCAAAAGAGAACGCAAAGCCTAGGACAAGGGGTCCGTGCGTTTCATAAGCAGGTGCCTTTGGTCGCGACTTTCGAATGGGTTGTGGTTTTGGGACCACCAGGGACCACCTGAGCATCGACTTCTAGTGGTGCGGCGAATTGTACTGTCGAGGACGTGACCAGGCTGAAAGTAATCAGTGTCAGGATTTATGCTCCATCAGAAGTTGGGTAAGGACACATACATATTTGAGCGTAATGGAAAAACTAGTCGATTAAGCTGGTACACAATCAAATGACCTTCTTTGGCAAGTGATTTTCCATTAAGGGTCAAGTCACGTGGTACGACCACTTTAAGTTCTGAAATCCCGACTCGGACTACCTCCATATCGTTCACAATAGACAGATATGCATCATATCCAACTTTTCGCAGAGTCGAGGTCTGATCATGTGTACGCACAGCTCTTGTCATGTCCAGCACGGTACATTCCACCTCCTCCGAGTCACCTGAAGTCGATGCACAGGTTGTCCCAAAACCAAAACCCATTCGAAAGTCGCGACGGAAGGCACCTGCCTATGAAATGCACGGACCTCTTGTTCTTGGGTTTGCATTCTCCTGCGACGAACTCCACAAATGAGTGTTCGAGCGACTTCCAGGTTATCGACAACTTAGTCTCCTCAACCTCGACATAAGATGATGATCAGGGCCCACACCTTCATTCATAGGTGATGCGACGATATCGATCATCTCTGGCCTCAAGCTTTTAAAGGCTGGGTCATGGATCCTGACACAGGGGGTGGAATGTATGTTGTTGGACGGTCTTACAACAGGGACTCTGATAGGTTGAGGATGCCTACTACCCCGGCACAGGCTGAGAGGATGCAGAAGATTCTGAAATGTGGGGAAGCTCGGTGGTATATGGATCTCATCCCACCCAGCAAAACTAACTCCGGAGTCTCAGTGTGTCCTGTTTTCAAACTTGATGCACTGTTCTAACATTGTATCTCTCCAGCGGTTCTGAATGTATAATTTTGACATTGTCATTTTGGCCTTTCGTAGTTCGATTATAGCATAGGATATGTTTGTATCTTTACAAACACCATCGTCTTGTTATCATGCTGTCGTCTCTTTATCAAATCAGGCTCCGATAATATCTTATTCCAACCTGTCTATCTTGTAGTTTACCCGTGCAATGCAGGTCACATCGAAATTTATAGATAACCCACATCGAGCATTTAGCTTTGTTATACAAAGTGAGTGTCCTCTACTCACAATGCAGAGATTCGATTGCGGTTCTATCAGTTTTCTTTGGTTGATCCTTCGTCTCCTGCTGCTCAGAAATATGCGGCGGAGGCAGCGGACTGGGTCATCGGTGGTGGAAGTGGTATGGTCGTGGGTAGGATGAAGTTTTGTCGAGATGTGTTCCGTGCAGTGTTCAAAGTGAACAAGGATCTTGCTGTAAATGCGTTTCAAAAGGAGAAGAATTCGTTTCACCCCATTGCGAGGAAGTTGATTGAGAAAGTGAATCGCGTCTCGTCACCACAGTTCAATAGTGACAATGCACCTGCACAGGATCTCAAACTTTCAAGCTGATATCACACGAATTGTTATTATGCTTAAGAATGCTGATAACATTCTTTGTTTGAACCGGACAATGAGTCTAGTTCATGACAGAAATGATAGAGGCTACGACAACAGCAGCATCATGACAAGATGACCGATCGTAGGAATGTATGCAGTAATTTACATTGAACTTTGAGAACGATGATGTCGAAGTTATGTACATTGAATGTTCAATATCGCTGGAGAGATTCAATATTATATTGATACATAAAGATTGAAAAGGGGACGCACTGAAGCTCTGAAGTTAAATTTAGTAGGTGGAGCAAGATCCTTATACCACTTTGCTTCGCCACAGTTTAGAATCTTCCGCATCTCTTCAGTCTGTTCCCGAGTTGGCATCCTCAGCCTATCAGAGTCTCTGTTATGAGACAGTGCAACGATATGAAGCCCATTCCGGTTAGGGCCCATTCCCAAGCCTTTGAATGCTTGAGGCCAAAGATGATCAATATCGTCACAAAGCAGATAGACCAAGCTCTGAGCCTTTGAGATCATGTTCATTAAAGGCAGTGGAGATTGTTCACTGAGACTTTGATACTCCGGTAATCGTTCAAGCGCTCGCTTCTGAAGTTCCTCAATAGAGAATGCAAAGCCGAGAACAAGACGACCGTGTGTTTCGTAAGCTGGTGCTTTGGCTCGCGCATTTCGGCCAGGCTTCTGTCCTTGAGCTACCTGGGTATCGGGTTCCAGTGCGGAGGCAAAGCGTACTGTCGCAGACATGGGCAAGGGCAGGAGTGTATAGATGAGAGAACGAGGCGTAATTTTATTAGCTGTACCACGTGACTCGACCCTTAATGGAAAATAACTTGCCAAAGAAGGTCATTTGATTGTGTACCAGCTTCCCCGACTAGTTTGTCCATTACGCTCAGATATGTATGTGTCCTTACCCAACTTTCAATGTAGCTAAAGTCCTAACACTGTTCGCTTTTAGCTTGATCATGTCCTCAGTACATTTCGCCTCACCACCTGAAGTCCCTGAAGTCAACGCTGAGGTTGTCCCGAAACCAAAACCCATTCGAAAGTCGCGACCGCAGGCACCTGCGTATGGAATCCATGGACCCCTTGTACTAGGATTTGCGTTCTCTTTCGAGGAACTCCACAAACGAGCGTTTGAGCGACTCCCAGAGTATCGAGAACTTAGCCAACAATCTCCTCAACCCGATCATAAAATGATGATAAGGGCACACAATTTCATTTATAGGCTATGCGCCGACATCGATCATCTTTGGCCTCAAGCATTTAAAGGCTGGGTCAGGGATCCTGACGCAAGGAGTGGAATGTATGTTGTTGGGCTGTCTTCGAACAGGGACTTCGACAGGTTGAGGATGCCTACCCCGGCGCATGCTGAGAAGATGCAGAAGATCCTGAAGTGTGGCGAAGCCCAGTGGTATCCGGATCTCGTCCCACGCAGCAAAACTCACTATCGAACCTCTGTATGTCTGTTTTGCTTAGCTGCTCATGTTGATCTAAAATGATTCTTCAAGCCATTCTAGTTGACGTTCGGATCATCATTTCTGTCTACAGTTCAAACGTTCATCATCTCCCGTTTTCACCAAGACATTCCCTTCATCCCATCTCGAGCCAGTTCTGCTTCAGCGTATTTACGTTGTTGAATGTGATATGTATAGCTTATTCTTGCCTCATCAATCATTTTCAGCATTTGTACGTCCTCAATTAGTCCAAGAGTAGCTTTTGCGAAGGGCGCACAACCGGTTATCAATCTCCGTCAAAGCTGGAGGGTTTACACGTTCCTCGAGGAAAGGGGATTATAAGATTGTAAGCGCCCCGGAAAGACAACTGCAGTAGCTTTGTCAACTTTTCTGGATTAGCCAGTCCAAAGTTTGGACTGATCGAGAAGGGTCACAACGTTCAGCAAGCTAGTAGGCTGACTCCGCTAAGCTGGAATCATGCCGGCTTTGATTTTCTCCGCGCCGCCGTTTCTCTCGTAGTACCCGTACAGATGCGATTTCCACTGCTGCGTTGTAATGCTCTTCCCCATGAATGTAGACACATAGTCGTCTCGGACGTAGGGTAAAAAAACATCCAGGCCGCCAAGGGTCCTTTTGAGTTTGGCTCAAAAAAGGTCCATTGTTCGACGACGAAGACGCACCGAGATGTAAAATCAGATTAGCACCTTTGTCGTGTGGAATTCTGCCTGTGTATTATTTCACTCGATAATACATTCAGTCTGGAAAACGATCATTTACCCACTGTAAGCGTCATCTGGGTCTTCTCCTTTCTCGAACTCGATAACGAGTCATTAATATTTCGCTCGGCAGACGTACATTTCCAAATCGTCTTGTGAATCTTTGTTCCCGATAATAAGGAAAAAACCTCATTCGGCTGGTGAGCGAATGAGTATTCGCATGATACAGGTGGTCCATCCCTTATCGAGCCAAGATTGGGAAGCATTGCCTTTGGCAACTTTAGTAGTTACAAGATGGATCAGAGATGGTGCTCATGTTGTATGTAGATCATTTGAATTTCGGTGCGTCCTGCGTTCAGTGATATAATGAAATAAAGAGCGAAAGCAAGCTGAATAAACTAAGTTCATTCCAACGCCTCCCCCCCCACCTTTTTTCGAAAATATGCTCTTCGCTACATAACCGATACATAATGCATATGCATGCTTGGAAATTCCGTGACAGTATATCTCAGCCAGAAAATGAGCCTAGTTTAATCCGAAGTGCATAATGGCAGTGTGACAGGACACCTGAGTGTGTACGAATACGTTGAACCGCAAAAGACCATATGTCGAAGTAATATGTTCAGAATCGCTGAAAAAAAATTATGTTACATAAACCAGCGCATAAAGATTGAAAACAGGACACACCGAGGCTCTCGAGTTAGTTTTGCTATGTGGGCTGAGATCCGGATACCACTGAGCTTCCCCACATTGAAGGATCTTCTGCATCTCCTCAGCCTGTGCAGGGGTATGCATCCTCGACCTGTCAGAGTCCCTGTTGGAAGACAGCCCAACAATATACATTCCGCTCCCTGTGTCAGGATCCTTGCCCCAGCCCTTAAATACTTGAGGCCAGAGATGATCGATGTCGGCGCATAGCCTATGAATGAAGGTCTGAGACATTATCATCATCTTATAATCAGGTTGAGGAGATTGTTGGCTAAGTTCTCGATACTCTGGAAGTCGTTCGAACGCTCGTTTACCGAGTTCACGGTAAGAGAACGCAAACCCCAGGACAAGAGGCCCATGTCTTTCATAGGCAGGTGCCTTCGGTCGCGACTTTCGAATGGGTTTTGGTTTTGGGACGACCGCGACTTCCAGAGTATCGAGAACTTAGCCAACAATCTCCTCAACCTGATTATAAGATGATGATAATGTCTCAGACCTTCATTCATAGGCTATGCGCCGTCATCGATCATCTCTGGCCTCAAGTATTTAAGGGCTGGGGCAAGGATCCTGACACAGGGAGCGGAATGTATATTGTTGGGCTGTCTTCCAACAGGGACTCTGACAGGTCGAGGATGCCTACCCCGGCACAGGCTGAGAAGATGTAGAAGATTCTGAAATGCGGGGAAGTCCAGTGGTATCCGGATCTCGTTCCACCCAACAAACCTACCTCGAGAGCTCGGTGTGTGCTGTTCCTAATCTTTGTGTGCTGTTCCTAATCTTTGTGTGCTGTTCCTAATCTTTGTGTGCTGTTCCTAATCTTTGTGTGCTGTTCCTAATCTTTATGTGCTGATCTAACACATCAAATTTCATGTAGCGATTTTGAACGTATAACCTCAATATTGCCATGATGTATTCTCGCGGGCCAGAATTCACGATGAGTGAAGAAAATTTCGTTCACTCATGGGAATGATGGTCTTTCGTCGTTCAATTATCAGTACACAGTCGCTCGTCTTCTCATAATGCCGATGTGGCCTCTGTAATAAACTAGGCTCATTATCTGCCTAATGTACACTATCACAACATTCTCAAGCGCATGCTTTCCTATAAATAACCATCTGATATCAGCTTGAAAGTTTGAGGTCCTGTGAAGACTCATTGTTACTGCTAGTTCAAATCGAGACAAGGAAGCCAAAACGCGGTTTACCTTCTCGATCAACTTTCTCGCAATAGGATGGAATGAATTCTTCTCCTTCTGAAACGCATTTACCGCAAGATCCTTGTTCACTTTGAACACCGCACGGAAAACATCTCGACAAAACTTCATCCTACCCACGACCATACCACTTCCACCACCGATGACCCAGTCCGCTGCCTCCGCCGCATATTTCTGAGCAGCAGGAGACGATGGATCAACCAGTGAAAACTGATAGAATCGCAGTCGAATTTCTGCATTGTGAGTAGAGGACACTTTGTATAACGAAGCTAGATGCTCGATGTGGCTCGAAGGAAGGGGTTTATAAGATTGCAGGCGCTCCAGAAAGACAACTCCAGTAACTTTGTCAGCTTTCCTGATACAGTCAGTCCAAAGTTTGGGAGGCATACCTTTTTGAGTAGAGCTAAACGCGTCCAAATCATTTGCCTGGAACGCCAACTTCGAAATTTCGACTGATCGAGAAGAGTCCCAACGTTCAGCAAGCTTGTAAGCTGACTCCGCTAAGCTCGAATCGTACTCCATCTTGACGGGGAGTTCCAAGCCCTCGCCGTAGAACCAAGCCTATACAACTCAAGATAAGCCGAAATGTGCCTCCGAAACGGCAACCAGCTACTTACCTCCCAGTCAATACTGTCGAGGGCCTTGATTTTCTCCGCGCCGCCGTTCCTCTCGTAGTACCCGTATAGATGCGATTTCCACTGTTGCGTTGTAATGCTCTTCCCCATAAAAGTAGACACATAGTCTCGGACGTATGGTAAAAAAACATCCAGTCCGCCGAGGGTCCTCTCTACGTTTGGGCTCAAACTTAAAAAGGTCCATCGCTCGATGAAGAAGACGCACCGAGATGTAAAATCAGATTGGCACCTTTATCATATGGAATTCTGCCTGGAAATCAGATTTCACTCGATCGTGGATTCAGTTTGGAAAATGGTCATTCACCCACTGTAAGCGTCATCTGGGTCTTCTCCTTTCTCGAATTCGATCACGAGTCGTTGATATTTCGGTCGGTCGACATACATCTCCAAATCGTCTTTCAGAGCTTTGTTCCCAATGATGAAGGAAAAACCTCGTTCAGCAGGTGAGTGGATGACTTGCAACAAGAGTCGCTCGATATAGGTGGTCCATCCCTCGTTGAGCCAAAAGTGGGAAGCGTGCGCGTGCCTTTGGAAAGTTTAGTAGTTACTAGATGGATCAGGCATGGCGCTCACGTTACGCCATTTCCGAACCAAGAATGGGTGAGTTCATGGGCAATGACATCTACCAGGGTGCGGTCCCCAGCAAGTAAAGCTAATGATAGTTAAGACGGTTGCTCACGAGTGTAACGGAACAGAGAAGCTCACTAGGAGTCAGGAACGTCAAGCAAGCGTTTTCCTATATGTAATGTTCAATTCTATGTATTGTGTGACTCTCAGGTGATTTGAACTGACCATTCCTCCGTAGGGGAACGATGGAGGTAAAACCAACAAGTCGTACACGCCAAAGCGATACGGAACCACGATGTCTTCTGCTGATGCGAGGAAGCTAACAAAAGGGAATAAACACTGAGTATGGGAACATGGCGTCAAAAATCTCACCGTGCAGTATCTTCGCTGAATTCCCAGTAAGCAGCTTCAATTAACTCTGGCTCCGACCAGATTCCGCAAGTCCATTCCTTGCCAGGGAGACGAGGAAAGGGACGGTAAACCACATTTCCTGCTGCGATGGCGATCAAGTAGGATGGAATTGGAATTGGCTAGAGGCGCGAAGGTACTGAAGATCAGAAGCCAGGTACTACGAAATGAAGGGTGCCACACACTTGGTGATAAACGTAAGTGACTGCATCTTTCCCGATGACTTTTCCGTCATGGGCAGGTCCATCCGATGGGGGCGATTGACGAATAGCGGACATAAGAGCGGGGAGAATCGACGTGACTTCCGCAGAGTATTTCTGACTTCTTTAGCGACATGGGAAGCAGTCGAGGATGATAATCGACATACGATCTTGACTGATGGGGAGTCCTGTACTGGGGCCATCGCTCGCGCGTATATAGGCTGGCACTGACTAAACAGATATGGGAACGATTTTCCCTGCGTTTGTCTTATCAATTGAAACTAGTGAGCAACAATTGTACGCGATTTCAGAAAAATTCTTACTCTTTCGCTAGCCATTGGAGAGCCGTACATTCCTTCGTAGTTTCGTACTTGATCGTCGCTTTGATTAAGGATCCAGACTTGAGTCCAGACGGAAGAGGAATGTGGAGCGCAGAGCCCATAATCGGATGCTTTGGTTTGACTTCATACTGCGGGCGGTGAGTGCTAGATCTGAAGAGTTTGGCCCATAATAATTCCAATAACACTTACTGAAGCCGACTTCCCCTCTACTTCTACAGACTCAAGGACCAGATCTGCTGTGTCAAAGCTACGGTATGACAGTCAAGGTCATTTCTCAACATCTGTAGCACAAACTGACATCACTTCACCAATGTCGTCCTTCAAGACTCTAAGATCATGAGTTGCAGAGCCAGCAATTTTCTGGTTCGCAAAGTCGATAGTCCATTTGAATGATACATGTTCTGTAGCGATCTCTGTATAGTTGGCCTGAGACGTAGGATCATCCGCCATGATGGTTCAGATGGAAGTGGATTCCGCGGATCAACTCGATCCGCCTTTTGCACTGTAGCTCGAGAATTCGAAAATAATGACTGAGAATTGGAGAGGGGAAAAGTCCGCAAATAACATAAAAATCATACACGACCAGTAATGTATTCAAGTAAAATGCACGAATCGAGGAATCATAACCATGTAATAGGTCAGAGCCGACGAATGCCCATTTTCAACAAGGCACCCACTACTTCGACCTCATCCCATCTCGAGTCACTATCCGAGTTGCCCTCCGCTGCTGTATCTTTCCGTCGTTGAATGTAATATAGATTATTCTTAAAATGCCTCATAATCATTTCCGGTGTTTGTACACCCTCAATCAACCCAGGAGGAGCCCTTTGTGAAGGGTGTACGTCTGGTGATTGGATGTTGTCGATACTGGAGGTTATAAGTTCGACTAGGTTATTTATGAATTTCGGTGCGACCTGTGTTCATTGATCAGCATAACCAAGATCAAAATTAAGTTGGGAAGGACGTACCGCTGGAGCACCCTTGTCAAAATAGTACAAATAATGATCTAACGTATCGCAATACAGCTGCACAGTGACAATTTCCTCGATCGCAGATCTTGCTATACGCAAAGACTTCTGTAAGCACTCGAGTACACGCTTGCTATCTTGGTGTGGATACTGAAACAGATATGAGCCTGACATTGACAGCTTCCCGACAACGGAGTAAGCTCACCGCTTTGACTGAGTTTTCTGAATCATCATCCTTAGGTTCCTTGGCTGTGGGCTGAGATTCCTCGCTATCTGTTGGCGGGGGCGCCTCCTGCCACCATAGATGACTAGCTAGCCCGACCGCTGTGGCCTGATGACTCTTCTTCAACAACTTGGCACCATGTAAGGCCGCCTTGGTGATCAGGGTATCATAATTGTCTACTCCGAACACCTTGGCGCCATGAAGTGTTCCAATGATCAAAGTGATCGCTTGTAGTTGAGCTCGAGACTCTGATATGCTGTCTTCGTATACACTGAATGCTTGAACATAAAAGTCATACGTTAGGTCTTCGAACCCACACTCGTCGGATATCTGGGCTGCAAGGAGGAATAGACGAAGAGCGATAGATGGTGCTTCCACTTGATTGGCGAGGATGGATGAAAGCTGACGTACGAATTTGAGGATGGTACTGACTTTTGTTTGCCAGTCGTTTTCCTAGAGGCAGTATGGGCATGACTAGATTTCTTTCGTTACAGGGAAACGTACCAGGTGCTCCCGTGTATGATACCTTCGACACAACTTGATCGACGATGTAATGAGCGCAGGGAAGGTGAAGCGCATACGTTCTCCTCCGAGATCGAAATGTCTCCGCGCTGTTTGTAATAACTAGTGGTGACTTGTTAGATAAAGATACATCTTCCAGTGATGATAGCGAACACACCTCAAATTGCACATCTAACGATTCAGCCTTAAACAAATGTACCATCCTTGCCACCCAACCTTGTTCTTCGGCCATCTCCTCCCGTTCAATGAAATGAGGAGGTCCTTGCCGCCTCACCGCAGTACCAGTGCCATTCGCAGGATTCGAAGCCGAATCCGATTGGTCCTTGATAAGAACATGGCATAGCTCTAGCACTCCGTCCACGTCTTCTGGAGTTTCTACTATGGTTTCATTCTTCAACACAGAAGATATGATGGAATGAGCAATGGAACGTCGAGTGGAGAAAAGTTGGCGTGACAAAAGAGGTGCATAATTTGGAATGGCGAGAAGAGTGAGGACAGACTGGTAAGAGTTTATGGGTGCGACCAGAAGCGCAGCGAGATTTGCACTAGTCTGTTGAGCGTGCAAATCAGGATTATCGTTAAATTCTTTGATTTTCTCTGCCGCGTAGGCGAGGATTTGATCAACATATTCTAAACGGTCAGGATAGCAACTGAGAGAGAGGTTTGTCAACGACACGAAAAGCGCCGTGATATCCTGTATCGACAAGTCCGGTCGAGCCTATGTACACTGTTAAACTCAAGTATTATCTGGATAAAGCAATACATACCTTAATCAGTTCAACGACTTGTTTCCAAAAGACCTCGAAAAGCTGTACGTTTTCGGGTACACCTCGGAATTTTCGACTAGGAGAACCTTCTTTATCTTTGCCTTTTATTTCATGGGTGACATCGCTCGACGTCTCCTCAACTCCGTGGTTTTCAACGACTGTCGGGGTCTCCGACTCCACCGTAGCGGTAAAACTAGCGGTAGATTCCCAAGCACTCGCATCCGGCGCGTCTGTTGTGCTAGTCAGTGACAAAGTGCTTTCTCGAGCTTTTGCTTTCTGAATCCTGACTCTTTCGGCTAAACGACGCGCCGCAGCTTCTTCCTGTCGTTTCGTTTCCTCCGGATCTTCGCTTTCTGCTTCTCGCGCTGCGTACGCAGCTAACCTATCAATCAACGCAATGACGATTGCCTTGATGTTGACCTTTGGATGAAGTTGGGCGGTAGCAGATAGGAAGGGACCTAGTGAGAAAAGGTGGAATTCGTCGGTGAACACCTGGATGACTACTTCCATGAGGTATTCTTGTGCGATAACGTCTTTACAATTGACGACTTGCTCAAGGATACTTGGTAGAATGAGTTGTTGGTACATGTCGAGGTCGACACCATCTAGTTGACTGAGTCGAACAAGATTGGTCCCAACGAGTATGCGCAGCTCCTTCCGTTCCATTTCTCTCTTTTCGCGATCGCGCGAATGCCCTTGATGTTGTAACCGGACCCATAGCTTGTTCATTTCGACGAAATTGGTGAGGACGAATGTGATGGAGTCTTGGAGATTGCCCATGGGACTGTGAGGAAGATTAGCATAGGGTAACGCGCAATGACATTTGAAACGACGCACCCAGGGTCAACGCCGACTGGAAGGTGATCCCGAGTCTGTCCGCTGAGGTAGTGCCTCAGGAAAAGACCTCTGATCGGGTGAAGCACCCCGCGGGACATTTCCATCATGTCCTTCATTATTTCCTTTACAGGAGCGTCTGGTATGGACATATATACTGACCCAACAGTGATCATGAGGTAGAGTCGAGGAATGATGTTGCCTGCGTATTGCACAAGCTCGTAGAGGTCTGCTAAGTGATGTCGGCCTTGAGTATGGGCGTCATAAAGATAATTTGAGAGGTGTCGTAGAGCATCAAATACGGACATATCTAATGGAGAGGAGTATACAAATTGAGTGAACCGGTTGGTATGAAGATATTGAAACTCACAGAGCTCGTAATATTGCTTCGGCGACAAGGAAGAGGTGCGAAGTTCTGCAAGCATTAAACTTGCACTTTTCAGAGCATCCATAAGTTGATCCAGTTCCTGTGATGTGTATCATCAAGATAATTCTATGAGTAAGTAAGGAAGGACATACAAGATTCTTTCTCATTTGTTGAAACTGGATCTTCACGGTATTCAGAGCCTCGCTGAGAAGCTTTCCTTCCTCCGCTACTGGAAGCGCCATGGTGGGCGCAGTCGAACGGCGTAGGGACGGTATAGCAGGAGAACCGCGACAGGATTAACGTCAACGGTCACGGAGATAGTATTAGATGAGGTTTGCTGCGACTTACTGTTTATGGTGATATTTTTCCACGCTTCGACTATAAATTTTCTCCATCTCTTTTCAAGCTGAACAACCATCACACCATGTCTCTAAATCATACACATCTGTAGAGGGTTTCTGCAGTCGTTCTTTGACTGCGTACGCTGTGACCAGCTTTCTGGTGAGCATATTCAGAAGATCTCTTATTTTTCCGTCTCTTTCTGCGATTTTTTTTTCGAATTTCTTCATGATGATTTCTTGCCGCCCCAGTCGTAGCCTCGTGCAGTGACGAACGGCAGAGCACATAGCCAAACAGTTGCATCTCTGAACATTTCTTGCTAAAAATTATCCATTCTCACCTAACTTTTTTTATCGCAATATGTTGACCTTTTTCTTCGTTGCATATAGGTGTTGCTAATAACATGCAATAAGGTCTATTGTTTTCGGCATATTTTTTCGGCATTGGCATGATGAACGCCTCTCATATCCGAAGTGCAACGCTCAGAGATGTCGTTGGCTTCCCAAGTCACGGTGAGTCAACCTGTCTAAGCATCGACTTTCGTGATGAATTATTTTACACCAAACATCCGAAGCCACTGGCGATGGAGATTTCTCAAACAATACTAAGAACAGCCAACTGAATTTATTTTCCTATTCTTCTTCCCCCCTTTTTTATCCCGATGTCGTCTAACGCTCTTTGCTTCAGATAAAATCTACACTGTCATCCTTTAGGATCGGTTCTGTCGATCAGCATAAGGCGTGCTTGGAGGACGATAGCTTACAAGATTGCATCTCGAGATCATTCTACATGTCTATCATATAGATGATTATCCTTTGTAGACCAGAATCTAGTCCCTGTACCTACGTGTCCTTTCTTGCAAGGTCTCCGTGCCGTGTTGAATTGTGTTTATTACCGCACATGCTCGCAGTTTCGAGTTCGGAGCTGATTTGAAAATGAAATTTTTGTTTGAATAATTTGCTATTGCTGAACGCTCAGCGTTGTCAGCGCCTGGCAGCTTATCCATTCACGAGTTTAAGCGAAATCAAGGGCCTGCAAAGGACTTCGATGAACCTGTAGGTGGACTGAAATTTGAGAGTGTTCCTTTCTGTTCCTTTCCCAGCTTCCCTTCTTACCCTCATAGACCCTCATGCTCGAACGGGTGTCCCTTGCTGAGAGGCTTGTACCCTCTTGCATCTTCTCTTCCGCCTTCCTTCGCCTACATCCCTGACCTCAATCCGAAATTGACAGCTCTGATCCCCGAGAGGGTGACACTTTCATGGTGACGCCTAAGCCCATGGATTTTCCTCATCAGGCATTAGTATCAATTACGGCAGCCTAATGATTAGCTTTAAGCCAATGACATTCGCGTTGCCCATTGTCGTCGCCCCTTCTTCCCCCTGCCTTCTCAGAGTGCAGAAATGGCGTATATCCTCGTCGCTATCGCCATCGTTTCTGCTCTCATCTTCTACTCTCGCTTGAGATCGTCTCCGTATCCTCTCCCCCCTGGTCCGACGAAGCTCCCGTTAGTAGAAAACTTGTTTCAAATACCGAGGGGAGGGTTCATTTGGCTTGACTATGCTGAGTTGTGCCGGAAATATAGTGAGTAACAACGTATAACACTGACACAGTAAAAAGGCTAAACTCGCGACATCCGCCAGAGTCGGACATCATCCATTTGAGCGCGCTCGGGAATTCAATCATTATCTTAAATTCTTCCAAGACAGTCGGTGATCTTCTGGAAAAGCGATCCTCATTGTACTCGAGTCGACCTCCAACGGTCATGCTGGGGGAGCTTATGGGGTGAAAATTTATGGTTTATCACGTTCCTTTCAGCTGCTCTAACACTGTCATCAAAGATGGGGATCCACGCTAATCTTTAGACCCAATGACGACTCCTGGAAGGCACAGAGGCGGATCATAAATCAAGCTATACCCCCCACCGATCCGAAGCGTTTCCACCCAAAACAATTGAGCGCGACCCATGATCTTCTTCGAGTTCTCCCTTATTCTGATAATGTCATGAAGAGTCTTCAAGTGTGAGTAATGCGGCAGAATTAACTATTCATGGTGAAGCTCATTCCTGTTTCTAGATGGGCTGCAGCATTCATTATGGATGTCACTTATGGTCTTGATCCAGAGGAGGCCAAACCATATCTCCCCACAGCTATGGCAGCACTGGAATCCATGTCCATTGCTGGGACGCCTGGCGCATTTTATGTTGACCAAATTCCTATTCGTGCGTAGCACTCTAATCGAGCATCTTATCACTCTTGATGCGTGATTCTCTAGTAAAATACGTTCCCGAATGGGTTCCGGGTGCAGATTTCCAGCGCAAAGCAAGAGAATGGTCCGACTTGCGCGTTAAAATGACTGAGACTGCTTTCAGTGTAACAAAGGAGCGAATGGTGGGTTACAGTCTTCATCAGTTCCATTTCGTGCAATGAATTTTCAAAATTAGGCAATGGGGACTGCAACACCGTCTCTGACTTTGGCTGCCCTTGAACAAATGGATCGCACCCAAAACTTGGCAAGTCAAGAAGAGGTCATTAAAAAAGCGTCGGTGACGGCTTATGGGGGTGAATAAACAGACCGTGCTTCTGTTTAAAGGCTTACTTACTCTTTCTCTTTGCAGGGGGTTCGGACACCATTGTTGCTGCGTTAGGTAGGAGATCGACTGTGAGTTCAAGCATGTTGCTGACGGGGAGTCATTTCGTAGGATCATTCATCTTGAATATGCTTATGAACCCGGAAATTCAAACCAAGGCCCATGAGCAGCTCGAGAAGGTTCTAGGACCAGGAGACTTGCCGAGCTTTAGCGATGAACCGTTACTACCATATATTACAGCGATTGCTCAGGAAGCGTTGAGGCATAATCCTGTCACGCCACTTGGTGCGTATCGACATATGTTTCGAGTTCCACTTCGGGGGGCTGACCTCGAAAGTTAGCTTTTCCACACGCACTCACTCAAGATGATGTTTATGAGGGTTATTTCCTCCCCAAGGGTTCTATTATCATGCCCAATGTTTGGTATGCACGAATACCTGTTACATAATTCGTTGTGCTAACATACTGCGATTGTAAAGGTCCATCCTCCATGACGAAGAAGAATATCCTGAGCCGGATCTGTTTAAACCCTCACGCTTCCTCGGGGTTGACGGGAAGATAAACCCCAAGGTCAAGGATCCTGCTACTGCAGCCTTCGGATTTGGAAGGCGTGCCTGCGTGAGTGTTTCCAAGTAATCACATCGCCGTTCCTGATCACCGAGGACTACACCTCAAATAGCCTGGCAAACACATCGCACTCGCCTCTTTGTGGATCGCCGTTGCCTCTATCTTGACTTGCTATTCGATTGAGCCAGAGCTCGACGAACATGGGAAGCCGGTAAAGCCCAAAGCAGAGTGGTATCCAGGTCCGACTTTGTTCAATCACCCACTTCCTTTCAAATGTCGCTTCGTTCCTCGCTCGAAAGATGTGCAAACGTCTCTAGGAGTGACTTTGATCTGAAAACCAAGTTGCGAAAGGGCTGTGGCTTTCCTGTAATCTATTCCTATCTTTCGTGATCAATGCGTGAAATGGCTTCAATGGATGATATGCATAGAAAATATAAACTGTGTGCGAATCTGTGCGAAGATGAAAGAACAGAAATACGCGTGACGTCACGCGTGCAATCAACTTCAATCAGTGATTACTACCACAGTAATGTGGTCTCGTCAAACGAGCGGTTCATCGAGGCCAGCCTCCAGACGGCCCCCAACTACAGGCCAGAATCAACCTCGTACTGCGCAATCCCGACCTTGGACCGGACAGTCAAGAGTTTCTACAGCACGTCCGCAGACATCAGCGTCAACACGGCACGAAGGGAACTTTGTCATTGCTGTTCTGGAAGGAAGAGGTGTTGGACGCGAGGTTGGGCTAGCGGCACTGGACAAAGATATAGGACGTGTAGTTTTGGTCCAGGTGCGGATATTCTGACCTGAATTTGTTAAGAGGTACTCAATTATGTATCTAGCTCTCAGATTGTCAAACCTACGTCAAGACGCTCCACCAAATGCATCTTCATAAGCCAAGCCTAGTTCTAGTCCCTGATACATTCCTCTCTGCATCCGACACTGCTATGGCCGCTATTGGAAGTTCTGGCAAAAGGGCTACCAACACATCTTTGCTCGTAGAATTCATTCGGGAAGAGTTTCCTGATACCCAGCTAGAGCCAATTTCCAGGAAGTATTGGAATGAGACATCAGGTACAAGTTATGGTTCAATACAGCTTGTACTATTATTCTTACTTGTACAGGCCTTGAATTCATCCAACAGCTGTGTGTTGAAGATGAAGAGAGAGCAGGGACAATCCTCGCGGTCTCAAGCAAGTGAGTTCTTGCCTTGACCTGCGTATATGCGCGCTTTGCTCTGTCTCCTTATCTTCTGATAGATACTACGTATTATCTGCTTGCTCTGCACTCTTCAAATATGCGGAAATTCGTCAGAATACGCGATTTTCTGCTGGATCCCTACGTATCAAGTATTCCCCTGTGGACGGAACGATGATGATTGATCCAGAGAGCGCTAAGAACCTCGAACTTGTCGGAAATATGTCTCACAGAAAATCTTATCACTCAGTCTTCGGGTATGTAGCATGATTGACAAAATGTTGTAGAAGCTCACTCTCCATCAGTATCTTGAACCACACCTACACCGCAATGGCGGCTCGTCTCCTTCGTGTCAATATCCTAGCACCTATCACAGGTATGTATTAGTACCGGAACTAGTCCCGTTCTGCGTCAATTGATAATACGCCTCTCAGTGCAAACATCCATCGACGCGCGCCTAGATGTTGTTGAGGAACTCGTGCAAGACGAAGATTTGTTCAACGAAGTCCGTAGCGCTCTCAAAACCTTGAATAGCATGGACTTTGACAAGTTGATTGCTACGGTGAGGGCTTTCCGCATTCAAGTCGTCCTCGCATCAACTATTTCCCCAGCTTGCTGCGTCTGAAACCATACTTACAAACAGCGCCAAAGCTGCTTCAAACAGAGTCACTCAGATGCTGAATCTTCGCAACGCCGTCCGGAATCTTCCGCTCCTTCAAAAGTCACTAGAAAATACCAAGTCCCAGCTTTTAAGGATCATACACGATGTATTTGTGCTTTCATTGAATATCATGCCCATTCAAACCCCCTTTTTCAGATGTTGTTGGACGAACGACTTGAAAAGATTGACTCACTGATTCGTGCTAGCCTCAACGAAGACACAGCACCCACAAAGGTAATACCCTCTAGGTGTATGCTCAACCAAGGCTGACAGTCGGTATTATCAGCACGGGATTGCAGCAGTAAATGCCCGTGTATATGCAGTCAAGGTCCGTGCATATATCGCTATAGCCATTTTTCTCCAGCACAACTTGACATATCCTATCCTAAGGCGAATCACAATCGCCTTCTAGACGTTGCTCGCGAAACGTACAAAGAGAATGTTGGGGACATTTACAGTCTCTGCAATGCTCTTACTCAGACCCATGAGATTCCACTTACGTTGGTTTACCAAGAAAGCGGTTTTGTTTTTTCAATGAAGAAGACTGACCTCGAAGGCGAGCTCCCAAAAGGTTTTATCAATGCTACCCTGAAGAAAGGAAAGTGGCAGTTCAGCAGCATGGAGCTGGTAAGAAATTCTCTTCTATCATATCATATGTGCCCTGGGTTTAAGTTGAGTATCGCAGAAAAAGATGAACGCCCGTATGCAAGACGCCTTGGATGAGACTTTGATCTTGAGTGATAAGTTGGTAGTTTTCCTTGCTGTGGGAACGCTGTCCGAGGTCATTTATTTGTTCAGAATAATCCAGGATCTAGTGACCGAAATTCTGGTGAACGTCGGTGCTCTGTATAAAGCTTCAGAAGCGGTGGGTTAGATCTTGAGATTGTGCGCTCACGAGATAAACATTGTGTTTTACAGGTGGCACTAGTGGATATGTTATGGTCATTCTCGCATTCTGCAATTAGTGAATATCACCTCGAGCTCCTCTACCCTTATTAGCTGACCCATGACCCCACCGCAGTGCGCAATTATGGTTCGTGTCTTCCGCGATATAGAAGCTAGGGCTCTGCAAATTCTTATACACTTTCAGTGCGACCCGAATTTACTGGGACCTTAGCTGTCAAGTCTGGGCGCCATCCAATCCTTGAGACAGTTCAGTCAGCGGGAACATTAGTCCCCAATGATATTTACTGCGACGATTCCTCTTCTTTTCAAATTATTCAAGGTCCAAAGTAAGCGCTAAGATTGACGGACTTGCTATTTTCGCTGACCAGAATTCTGCAGTATGTCTGGAAAGAGCACGTACCTCCGTCAGGTTGGACTTCTCTCGGTTATGGCAATGTGTGGTAGCTTCGTTCCTGCAGAGTATGCGAGCTTCCGGTACGTGTTTTTTGCTAGATAATATCTGATCCACCGAAATTCTTTCAAAGGATTCACGATGCATTGCTAACCCGACTGTCAAATGACGATGATTTGGAGAAGAATCTCAGCACCTTTGCGAGCGAGATGGCGACATCTGCTATGATACTAGGTTGAGTGTTTCGATTGCTTTATGAACCGTCTTTGATAAACTTGAAGTCATCCGCTAGGCCTTGCTACTGAACGGTCTTTGATTCTTGTAGATGAATTAGGACGGGGAACATCCCCAAGGGAGGGTATCGGTATTTCTCATGCTATCGCAGAGGGCTTGATAGAGCAGAAGGTATGATCTATATATATATGTTTCATATTGTGGTCTAATGCCTGTCTTCTGCTCATAGTGTTTCGTGTTTTTCGCCACGTAGGTTTACCATCTCGATTGAGCCAGTAGGACACTCACCTATTTTGCTTTAGACATTTCGCTGAATTGAGCACAACGCTCTCTCGCCAACCTTCTGTTGTCAAGTACGTTGTTCAGGCTTGATCAACGCAATTTGAAGAGTCTGAGCAATTCTTTTCCAAGTCTTCACCTAGCTGTTCAGGTAAAACCGTCCCCTTATGCCGTGTATGCGTGTTTTTGAGGTTTACGTTGGAACCAGAGAACTCGTCAGTCGGCGTCCAACTTCGGCATGTTATTCCAATACAAGTACGCCGATTCAAATCTGACGTTTATGGGGTATTCACAAAAAACGCTTGCATAGAATCGTAGACGGAGCCCCAGAAGAGACTACCCATTACGGTGAGTTTTTCAAAAACGTAGTTCGATACCTACAGCGCGTTGAGCCATTCAATTTCTCCCAGGCCTTGAATTGGCTCGACTTGCTGACCTTCCAAATGATGTTTTGATCGAAGCCAGTCGAGTTTCCAAGCATCTGACGGAACTACAAAGCCGTCACCAAGCGCAAAGCGATAGTAGCAAGATTGCTATGCGGCGGAAAGCGTTGCTCAAGGTACACAACTGTTGTGAGCGAATCAATGTCCGTAACTAAAATCATGTCTCTCCTTAGCTCCGCACCAACCTTACGCAAGCTTTCGAGCACTCTGCTCTACCAGACGAGGAACTTCTTGCGTACATTGGAAGATTTCAAGCTGACATCACAAAAGTGTTTCTGTATTCGACGGACACGGATTGACAGTACTCACATGAAGTTACATGTAGCCTTAGTTCTTATAGCACATAGATAGATATCATCTTGTAAACTTGTAATATTGCAAATGCGTAAGAAGTATTTCAATGTCTACGAGCTCGATTCAAACTATCTGCCACTGCACCATATAAATCTACTTCCATCATTTCTTCCTCCTCTTCATCGTAGGACCTGGAAGACATCGCACTATTGTTTCGAACATGAAGCCTTTGTGGTGCCGGCATCAGGCATACAGGAGGACCGGGTGAATGATCATGAGGATTAGGTTGAGGGAGATAATCATCTAGCACGGAATGAGTAGCACATTCTATGTCGTGGTCACGTCCTTCGAATTGCGATCTTGAATGGCGTTGATCACAGTGTCGATCCTTTTTTCGATGTCCATCAGAGCAATGCTCGTAGTACTGAAGTGGAGAGGCAACTCGTAGAGACGGAAGTCGATGAGAAGATTGGCACGCAGAGTGATGTCCATGTGAGGGTGGATGAACGGCAGTACGACTCGAAGCCCGGGAACTGGAATAATCAGACGATAACA
Source organism: Lentinula edodes (assembly GCF_021015755.1). Classification (NCBI taxonomy): domain Eukaryota; kingdom Fungi; phylum Basidiomycota; class Agaricomycetes; order Agaricales; family Omphalotaceae; genus Lentinula; species Lentinula edodes. Next base: position 1,843,856 of record NW_025764307.1, read on the forward strand.
GAGAGCGCGTACGACTTTGCGATCGTGACAGAGGAGCTGTGTGATAGGATGGAGGCCTCTCGTGATATCTTACTTCTTGTCTGGGTCTCGGTCGTCGATTGTATTCTGTGTATTGTTCAGGGAAGTATGCTTCCCGTGTACTTCGCCTCGCCTCTCGCTTCGGAACAGGAACCTCCACTGGCATGAATAGAGGGACTGGCATCGGCTTGACATTCCCTTGACTTTGAGCTTTGGAAAGTACGTTGAGTGCATGCTCGATATCCGACTGCCGGCTAAAGCCCGACTTGAAGCTACTTGCAACACTAGATTTCCTTGACAGCACAAGCTTTTCCACGTCCTGCGCTCGCTCTTCTGCGAGTTTACGATTATGTTTGAGAGAAAGGAACACCGCCACGAGAAGGATGGCGCCGACTATAGACAGAGGAATAGCAAAAGCGGCAGTGGGAGGAGGCGTACGTGTGGCAAGCATTGTCGCAACAGAAGCGGCCTCGGGATTCACGCCAGGAATAGAACTCGCGGTAACGGGGCCACTCGTGGTCGAGGCAGAGGTCGGTGTTTGAGATTGAGGTGAGAGAGGGGCTTGAGCACCAACGGCAGGAGCTAAACTCGGAGACCCAGAGGCTTGAAATAAGGAATATATAAGTATATCTAAGGATGAATCGGACCTGACTACTCACGAGATAGAGAGAAAGATGGAGATGACCATGTATTAGCAAAGTCGTCCGACATTTCCAGGTGCCATGTCTGATCCGTTGTGGTATTCGGGATAGCGCTAATAAAGGCGAGATGAGATACTGTTGCTCCAAGTAAACAAATACTCACAGCGAGATTGAATACGTCCCTGAGGACTGCTGAACTGTGGGGTACACCTTACTTCCACATGAGATATCCGATCCATCATCGCCGGTACCATCTACGCGCGACTTCAGACTAGACTGAGGGCCACCTGGACAAAGCTTGAAAGCAGGAGAAACCACGGCGGTATTGGCAGTCCACTTTCCAAGGATGCTATCACCAGAGGTAAAGACGTCGCCTGCGGAAGGACTAATCCATTGAACTTGAGGCTGTTTATCTGAGGCTAGAGCTATTCTAGGATTCCAAAGAAGGCAAATTATCACAGGCCAAGCACCAGGCTTGTTGAGAAGCATATTGAGAAAAGGATGCAAAGATGGTCAAGGAAATAGAATGTAAGAGCCTGCTCTTGAAATAAGACTAGAAAAATAAGCCTGCGCCGTCAAGGCGAGATGAAAAAATGAATGGGAAAAGTAAAGAGGTAAAGGACTAAAGAAGCGCCAGCGTCGCGTTTCCATTTTGAAGCAGGTCAAAGCTGACAATATCTCGCCAAATTTGTTTAATTGACACTCAGCTCAAATCTAGCTCGATAATGATAACAGTATATAGTTTACACGATGTTTGTGGGCTAAAGCACAAGAGCCTAGATATGAAAATTCCTGCTACCATCTACCAATCGGAGAATGGCACCAAACGACAGTGAAAAGAACACCGCGTGATAAGATAACAACAAACAGTAGTTCGCATGATTATACTAAATGTATGTGTATGTAGGGGGTAAAAATCACCACGATTGATCAATCCCAAGAAGGAGATGACTGGTATGAGTGACTGCGGTGAGCGGTCCCGTTCTGAGAAGGGCTCGAGGGTGAGCGTAGTGGAGATGTAGGACTGTATGCGGGAGATGCGGGGGCTGAAAGAATTTTGTTAGGATATAATATACTTTCGGAGGTGATTTTCAGAACTCACAGTAAGCGGGCGCTAAAGTAACATCAAATTCAGTACAGAGCACGGAGATATAAACTGAGCAACTTACACGCAGGAGAGTACGCGGGAGAAGCAGGAGCTGGAAAGATGTGAGGAAAAGTTCAGTGTTATGCAGAGTATGAAAGTTCTTACAATATCTGGGCGAAGTTGGCGAGGCCATCGGAGAAGTGGGTGAATATCTAGGGGATGAAGGAGATAATTGCGCAGGGGCTATGGTGAAAGAATTAGCAATGAAAGGCAGCGAAGCGAAAGTGACAGCACTCACAAGCTGAAAGATAAAATTCCGGGTAAACGACGATCGATCAGCAAAACGAATGAAAACACACAATGTGAATACTTACTTGGCGAGTCTGTAAATGAAGGGATTTTGATGTTAGCACATGCAAAAGTATGATTTACATCAAGACTTACATCGTGGCGAAGCAGGACTGAACGAGGGACTCGTCGGGGAGTAGCGCGGCGATGTAGGACTGAATGAGGGAGACTGAGGACTGTAGCGTGGGGATGTCGGCGAGAACGACGGTGAGGTAGGTGAGTATCTTGGACTAGTCGGCGAAAACGCTGGCGACGTGGGATTGAAAGCGGGTGACGTCGGCGAGTAGGTCGGCGAAGTAACTCCACGACCCGGGTCGTAATAAGGTGAAGTTCCACCATACACCATAGGCGAGGTGGCGCCACCGCCGAAAGGAGACGTAGGAGCAAACGCGGGAGAATTTGGAGAATAGGCGTTCGGCGAGCTGGGACTGTATCCAGGTCCACCTGGAGACATACCTCCTGCACCTCTTGGGCTCTGCCCCCAAGGAAGGTAATTGAAGTTACCGGACTCCTCGTTGCTGTTGACGGCCAACGGCGAGAAGGCAGCCTGGTCACTTCCCTTGAATAGATGATTGTCCCACATCGGCGAATTGGTATCGTAAGGAGTCATAGCAACTTGTCCAGGAGTCATACCGCCATCCACTTGGGCAGCCAACATTGACTGAACAGGAAGTCGGTGATCCACGATAGCGTCCTTCAACATGTCAATATCGAGTGCCACATCGAATGCACCAGTGCCCATAGGTGCCATTTGTCCAAACATGACATTCTCAGCAACACCATGGCAATCATCCTTTTCTCCAACGGCAGCAGCCTCCATTAATATTTCAACCGTTTCTTCGAATGAACATCTCATGAGCGCACCGGTGTCGGCACGATTTATACCGTGTCGAGTGATCGCCATTAGGGAGCCTCTGTGGGTCATTAGATCACACAGAAGAGCTAGATGACGGTAGTTGACATATGAACCATCGAACTCAATGACACCGCGGAGCTCCTTGAGAATGGCAGCACGCGCGGCTTCAATGCCAAGGACATTGAAAACTTCAACGCAACTGTTGGAATACGTGCGAGTGAAATCGACACCATCGATGCACATCACTGTCTTCAGATTGACACCGTCAGTTTCAAGCACCCATTGCTTATCTTTCTCCGCCACAATGCTACCATCATCCTTTGTTTCAACTAAATCATGCCTCGTCAGGAAGACTCGGTTGATACCCTGAACACCGCGCAAGCTAACTGAGTTCAACATGGTGTTTTCTAGTTGTCGAAGGAATATATCTTCTTCTAGCGTTTCCGTTCCGTCTTCGTCCTTGTCCGCACCACCGAGCACTCGACAACGGATAACAAGTTTCTCAGCATTGTCTTCGCTCCAGATGACAAAAAGATCCGTCTTGAAGCTTTCTGCTATCCGACTGGCAACATATGCCATAGTGAGCTTGCGATCAAGCATCTTCGCACGGTCAAGTTCAAGGCGAAGCAACCAGGGGGATTGCAAGTGTAACTTCGACTCGACTTCTTCATCAGGGATGGCAAAGAAGGATTCCACAAACACTTCATCTTCCTCGATAATAGTGGAACTTGGATCTGGATCATACCAAATCTCGACAGCGGCAGTGACCGTGCGAAGGGATGTATAGGCAAGCTCTTGTTGTACGTTTTTTGCCAGATTAGGATCAAACCGAAGGGCGGGTTCAAGATAGACCGACAATGAAGGTGTCTTGATGTTCGTGGCAACGTTGATTATTTCCTTTAAACGAGGAACACCGAGCGTGACGTTCTTACTGGATACACCGGCATAATGGAAGGTATTAAGTGTCATCTGCGTGGCAGGTTCTCCAATGGATTGTGCGGCCAAAGTACCACACATTTCGCCAGGATTCGCCACCGACTGATTGAATTTGGCCTCCACCTCTCCAAGCACCCATTCGAAAGCCTCCTTGTTCAAGTGGAATCTCTCGAGAACACGGCGGCAACCGAATGTCGCTCGTAAATGCATACGGAAAAGCAGTGTCGCGTTCGCTTGAGCTTCATGGCTGAGCGGACCATCGCCGCGAACAACGACAAGGCGATCACAGAGAGTTTTGACGGAGTCGATAATGAAGGCGGGGTCGAGATCGCTCGGTTTTCGGCGGTCGATGTGGAAAATCTGGGCGGCATTTTGGACAATGCGAGATAGATTAACAGGTAGATATTGGTTAAAAGATGTGGCATGCTGAGGGAAGATGAACTCTCGAAGGAGTCGACGGTCAGATAAGAGCTGATCGTACTCTTCGTCGAGTTTGTTCTGCAATTCGAGGGAACTGTCATCGATACCAACTTGTAGTACACCGGGAAGGAAACCACCAGCAGGATCAGTGACATCCACCCTGTAGTTGTGCTCAAACTCCCGATCGTTCAGAGAGAAGGTGTCAATGTTCTGCTTTTCGATGAAAGCACCGTCCATACCGTCTTCACCGTATACGAATTGGATGAGATCTCCAAGAGAGTTCCGTACGGTTCCATCATAACAAACCATAACGTCTTCGAGGGCTTTCACCAATCGACGTTGTATATATCCGGTTTCGGCAGTCTTGACTGCAGTATCGATGAGACCTTCTCGCCCCGCCATGGCATGGAAGAAGAACTCCTGAGGGGTGAGACCTCGTAGATAAGAGTTCTCTACGAAACCCCGGGACTCAGGACTGAAATCATCCTTGGTAAAGTGAGGCAGCGTGCGGTGACGGAAGCCAAAAGGGATACGACGCCCTTCCACGGATTGCTGTCCTACACAAACAGACATCTGGGAGATATTGATGAATGAACCTTTGGATCCAGCCACCACCATCTGCTTGACGTTGTTATCCTCCTTTAAACTCTTCTGCGCATGTTGACCAGATGTGTCACGAGCCAAGTTGAGCTCTCGTTCTACTAAACTCTCGAACGATTCACGAATGGTCATACCCGGAGCGGGTTTGAGTCGATCATGAGTAGCATCCTCGATAATTTTTGAGACGTTAGCCTTGCGACTCGCGATAGTTTCCGTGATGTATGACATAGTGTTCTTGTCAGCAATCGTGTCGCCGATACCAATACTGAACCCATTATGGAAGAGCCAGTAGTTCACCACTGTTTGCAAGCCAGTGAACAACTGTCTGGTTACTTCCGGGCCTTTCTCTCGGAACACGACGTGGACCAAGCCACCTTGAGAAGCACCAACCGTCTTCTTCTCCACGATACCAAAAATGATCTCCCCGTTCTCGATGAGCATTCCATCGTCAAAAACGGGGTTGGAAGACTTTGGGTCTGGACTACGATGAATGTTGATACCACGAGGAATAACGAGACTGAGGATCTGTTTGCCGGTCCATAACGGTTTTGGTTTAAGGATAGCAGGTATAGGAACGCTGCCGTCCCATTCAGGGACCCATAGAAGGATATTTTGAACCTGATTCCAATCAAGGAAGGAATCCCGTAAAGTAAATTTGCGTATTCCGCACAGCGTGTCCTGCACAATTCCCATGACAGGCTTATTGGCCTGAGGAGAGATGATCTATGCGTTGCATAAGCATAAAGCGAGGCATGTAAGACTATTCATTTACCTGCCGAGCCACCCAAGCTATTTGACTCAATTCCGCACGAGTCTCTTCACTTTGAGGCACGCTAAATATAAGAAATAAAACATGGGAACTATAAGATAAAGAGAATAAAGGCATGACATACTGCATGTTCATTTCATCTCCATCGAAATCAGCGTTGTACGGCGGAGTGCTAACCCGAGAGATGAGGTGATAAGCATTGGAGGCAATGATAGATACTTACACGGAAAGGTTCAATCGAAAGGCTAGCGAGGGATCAGAAGAGAATAGGCCCAATGTAATACCAGTAACTCACTTGAATATGGCATAAGACGTACTCGATGACTCATCATACTCATTTTATGCAGACTCGGTTGTCGATTGAAGAGAACGAAACTGCCCTATTATTAGTAGACAGTCAAGGCACTCTGGGTTTTGTACTTACTCTCCATCCTTCAAATGTCTTTCGACTACCCAACCGTACTGAAGAAACGCATCCGCGCGTTTGTTGTAGCGAAGATCTATACGCTCGCCAGTGTCTCGCACAACGTACCGAGCACCGGGGTACGTTGTAGGACCATTTCGTACCAGCTCCTGTAGATAGGTGATATTATACGGTGTCACTACGAAACAATTAGATTTCAAAGGAATGTGTACAGCGTGACAGACTCACCTCGTTCCGGAAATGTCAAGTTCATGGCGATACTGCGAGGAACGCCGACTTCATCCAATTCCAGATTGGGATCACCAGTAATCACAGTTCGAGCAGAAAAATCAACCCGCTTTCCCATCAAGTTACCTCGCAAACGGCCCTCTTTACCCTTCAGCCGGGCACGGATAGCCTTAACAGGCCGTCCAGATTTCTGTAGAGCTTGAGGGATACCGGCGATGTCGTTATCCATATAGGTCGCTACATGGAACTGCAATAAGGTCAACAAACATCCGACGCCAGACGATCTTCAGTGGACCAACCTGGAGTAGTTGCTCAAACTCCGTAATCACATGCGCGGGGGCGCCTTCTTGTTCACATCGACGTACATTGGCAGATGCTTTGATGATATCACCAAGTTTGTATGTCAGATCGTCCTCACTTCGCATCGCACCGCCATCAACCGCAATACTGGGCCGAACAGGAGGGGGAGGGACTGGCATGACTGTAAGAATCATCCATTCCGGGCGAGCGAACTCCTCAGAAAGACCAATCAGGTGTAAATCGGAATCGGACATCTTCTTGAAGGTGGTGTAGACCTCTTGCGGGGTCATCAAACGCTTGTCGGGCTGCATTGACTTGATCTCCTACAACCTGTATAAAAGTATCTGAAAGACCGATAAGAAAGTAAACTAACCTCGTCGTCATCTTTCGGCTTCTTGTACTGTAAGAAAAGCTTCAATCCTTCTTTCCGGACAAGAGGCTGAATATGGCCACAACCGCCATGGCCCTTCTTGGTATCTTCAGGTTCAGGCTCGGCACCTTCTTCCTTGGGATCGTCAGGTTCGCAAACCATCTTTGACTTGCAATGACTCCAGACCACGGCCATCCGCTTTTTGGGATCACGAACATGACGAATTTTGTCCGCGAAATTGGGGTCCGCCTTACATTGCAAAGACAACAGTTTCGTTCAAAGAGAGGTATTCGAAGACATAAAAATGAAAGAGTCAGCAACGCTAGGCTACAAGAAGACGACAAGACTTTGTACACCAATAAAAGAGGGGCAAAAAACATCGAGTAACAAGTGCCGGCCACGCTCACACCACGAGGCTGCGTCACAGCTGTGCATGGAGGGACCATCCATCGCATACGTGCCGTATGCATGTTTTCGCACTCCTCGTTCAGCCCCCCATTTCACCACAAACCTCGTGTCCAACCGACTCTGAACGGATATGATGGGTCGCGCGGCGATCAAGCGACCGAAAACGCGCGCAACCCCCGTCGCAGAGCAAGCTGAAGGCCTCGATTGTCAAGGCACTCACGTGGTAGGGGTTTGGGGTTCTCCAGGATATGGAGAGAGCCCCCAGAAAATTGGGTAGTGGGGGAACGAAACGAGTAGGGAAAGAGAGGCAACTCACGATATCGGCTTTAAGTTTCCCGCAATTAACACATATACACTCCAATATCTTTTTGACTTTGATGATGAATCCTACAGTGTACATGTAAGAAGAAGTGGTTCAAAAAAAAGCGAGCTACGCACCAGGATGAAAAACAGGCCTTGCCAACTCGATGTGCCCAAAGTGACCAGGACATTCAGCCATACCTTCACCACATGTTTGGCACTTGAAGTTTCTGTCAATCGTCCCCAAACGCGGATCCATCAGACCTCCCATCTTCGGTTTGTGCGTACCCTCATCCATAACTTCGGGGTGTTCAATTTTCGCGACTGAATAAGCTTTCTGTAAAACCTTCATTGTATCAAATTTAGACAGGAAATATAACAGACACGCACGATTTCCTCTGGGGAAAGAATACCAAATTGCACCTCCTTCACTCTCCGAACGGGTGCTGCAGAGAAGGCGAATTGATGGCCCAACATGATGAGGATAAGTCTGGCAACAGATAGTCTTAATGAGGATAGTGTATCTTCTTCGTCTTGAAAGCGGCTAGAAGATGTTGTGTTCTATGTGGGAGATGCTTGACCCGTCCTGATGGAGGTAGAACTTGTTTGTTTTGAAAAGAAAAAGGAACTGGAAAAATCCGAAAGAGGAGAAAAAAGAGCAAGTGTATGGATGAAAACCCGGCCAAAGAAGTCAAGAGCCGCGGCAAGATTTTTGACGAGAATGACGAGACGGATGAGTGGTATGAGATTCGAGTTCGACAATGACAACAGCAGCAAGGTGACGGTTCCAAGAGAACCTGTAAGCTGACTGACTCTTTGCCGGTGCCGCTTTTCCGATACACAAATTTGTCAGCAAGCACGTGCCTCCGTGACCGTGACCCGGTTCCTCCATCGGCAGAGCTGAGAGCGCCCTACGTATCTTTCCTGTTTCCTGTCTCTTCATCTCTAGAATGTCGTTAATCAGTAACTGGCTTTGGGGGACCTCCCAACTCGATGAAGCCATTGGTAAGGTCTCAGTTGTAACATCATAACTTTGCTTACTAAATTTCACATAGACAAGGCCACGTCCGAACTACTGCCCGCAGGCTCAGAAGATATTGCTTTAAATCTCGAAATATGTGACCAAATTCGATCCAAATCTGTGCCAGCGAAGGATGCTATGCGAGCTTTGAAGCGTCGTTTGGACCACAAAAATCCGAATGTTCAGTTATTGACGTTGGCGGTATGTATATGTATCTGCTGTATTTCCGGCGTGTCGCCCTCTTTACTGACAGAATACCTCAGTTGACTGATATATGTGTCAAGAATGGCGGTGATCAATTCCTGACTGAAGTAGGATCGAGAGAATTTATCGATAATCTGGTTTCAATCCTTCGAATGGAATCTCTGAACTTGGATGTTAAGAATATGATACTGCGACTTCTGCAAAATTGGAGCGTCGCTTTCGAAGGGAAACCATCACTCGGATATGTTGCACAAGTATGTAGAAATATCCAGAACGAAGGTATTTATTCACTCCACTCTGCGTTCTACGTACTCATTCTCCCCTTCGATAACAAGGTTTCAAATTCCCTCCCAAAGACCTTACTGCAGCAAGCTCGGCTATGGTAGATACCCAAACAGCGCCAGAATGGATCGACTCAGATGTCTGTCTACGCTGCCGGACTGCGTTCTCATTCACAAACAGAAAGCATCACTGTCGTAACTGCGGACAAGTTTTCGACCAAGCCTGTTCTTCAAAAACAATGCCTCTACCTCACTTTGGGATTACTCAAGAAGTGCGTGTGTGTGATACCTGCTACAATAAAATGGCCAAACGAGCGGAAAAGAGGTGAGTTAGTATCCTTCTAGTTCGCTGCTAGCTCCTCATACGAAACTTGCAGTGACAAGGGTCACCGTCACTCCGTCAGCATGCATAGTGGGCGTCATAGTCGTGCTCGTGATCTTGCCGATGCTGAGTTGCAAAGGGCCATACAACTTTCTCTCCAGGAAGTTGGAGTTGCCAACGGACACGCTCGACCTGGTTACGTCCCTTCACAGCCCACTTACCAGTATTCCGAACCTCCCATTGTTGATCGTACAACCCATCCAACTACTACGTCTGAGGAAGAGGAGGATCCTGATCTCAAAGCTGCCATTGAAGCCAGCCTGCGCGAAGCTAATGCTCCCAGGCCTAGTGCACCGATTGTCGTTGAGACGCCACGATCCGAATACCCCGTATATGATGGTCCTGGTTATTCTCAGTCATATCCACCGGGGGTAGTTCCGCCGCATCCCGTACTTCCGAATATCCCAAATTATGATTTGGAGCCACTAGAGACAGATGCGATTTTGACCTTCAGTCAAACAGTCGAGCAAGTCCAAGCACAGGGCGGGCGTGATATGTCTCGTTATCCTGCAGTGAACGAATTATATGACAAGGCCAATAGTTTGCGTCCCAAACTAGCGATGAGTGTGGATGACACGGGGAGGAAAGAACGTGAGTTGTTTAGCCACTTTCATATCTGTGTCCGAATAATTATCCTTTTCACTTAGAAATGCTTTCCGAGATGCATGAGCAGCTATCCCAAGCAGTGAGGCTCTACGACCAACTTTTAACCCAACAAGTCGCACATCCGCGTTGGAGATCTTCAGAAACTTCTCCCGGGATGTACCAAAACCCCGGCATGAGTTATGCTCCACCAACAAACGGTTACACGCAATGGGCCTCTCCCAATGGTTATCAAGTCCCATCTTCGCAGCCTCAACCTCAGCCATCTTATGTTCCTCCGCCAGAAATCAATAATACACCTACCCAACAATCACAGACGCAGTGGTATGCTCAGCAACCGACTTCGCCTCAGATTCAACAGGTCCAACAGATATCGTCAGCCTCATACCCTCAGACATCATATCAGGCATCGTCACCGACACCTGTACCTTATGTTCCTCAGGCTCCTCCATCACAACAGTATACCTCATCTACCCCAGTCCAACAATACTCGACTCTCCCCCAACAACAACAACAACAACAACAACCACAACCACTACAATACACCCCTACTCCTACTCCTCCCGTCCAGTCTTCATCCTACTTCGCGCCCTCTTCGCCCACGCCTGTGCCTCATACGCCGCAGGCTTCTCTACAGCAACAATACTCCTCTCCTACTCCAGTTCAACATTACTCGGCCCTCCCACAACAACAACAACGACAACAATATGCCACACCTGCTGCAGTACCCGCCCAATCTCCGTCTCAATTCACGCCCGCCTCGTCTTCACTTTCGCGTCAAAATACCATCTCTTACGCGCCTTCCGCTACCCCTCGGCCTTCTGCGTCGTCATCGCTGGCCCGAAGCAACACTGTGGCACATCCGTCTCACGCGCAACCTCAACAGTACCCGTATCAGAATCAGTATCAAACTTCTTCAGCTCCCGCGACCCATCCCAGTGTTACTTCTCTAGCTCAATTCCCTGTAGCGCCAACCTCTGCACCACAGGCGTTCCCATTATACGGACCGACGCCCTCGTTACCAAGTGGAGTAGCGCAGACGGAAGAACGCAAAGAAGCGTTGTTGATTGATTTGTAGTTGGTTGGTTGGCTTACTGGGATGTACTTGTAGTTGGTTGATTTCAGCATATGACATGGTTTTGGGATACATATTGTTTAACATTTTGTCATGCTTCCCTGGTTCCGTTTTACTTTAAACTACACGACAGGTCTGTAATGGAAATTTTTTGAGAGGCTATGTACATACATAGCTTTAGAGTGATTTTCATTTACGTGATGCAGTCGGATCCCAATGAGTTGTTGGATATAAAGGACACGTTGGAGTCGGAGGACTGACAAACATATCAGTTGCTCACGAGAGCTCACGAGAGAGCAGGCAGTTTTTGGGCAGTTTTGCCTGTCAACATCGTAGAGTCAATGGTACATTACTCTGTACAGTACTGTAGTCTACGTGGCAATGTTTAGTCCCGACCTTTTCCGAATCGAGTCTGGACTACGAAAGACCATAATTTGAGTGCTGTCTTGGCAAAGTGGCGACGGCATACGGAAATTCAGTCCGTCCTCGATCTAAAATCAACGAAATCCTATTGGTCAGTCGCGAGGAGCAATCCGGGTCAAAATTGCCGTCCATAAAAGGGCGCTTCGAAAAATTTCGGATTATCTACTCTTCCTCTACTCCGTCCAGTCTTGAACGAACTCATACCCTTTAAACCCTTAACTTTTGTATAATCTTTCTTCCCCTCTTCACTTCCTCTGTCTAGAAAATGGGTTACTCAGCAGGTAGGTTTTTAGCAGAACCGACGCGTCTTGCGTTGAACAAAGTCAGCCAGGAAACTAACCTTCCCTTGTTTTAGGTGATGAACAGAAAGGTGCCGGGCTGTTCAAGACTCGCTGTGCACAATGTCACACTGTTGGTGCTGGCGAGCCTAACAAAGTTGGTCCTAACCTCCACGGGTATGTTTCTTTGGGGTGAACTTGATATTGCTATGTGATTCACTTACGCTGCTACCTTTGCTCGCTCGTCTTTCAGCATATTTGGTCGTAAATCTGGTCAAGCTGAAGGTTTCTCATACACCGCTGCTAATGTCAACAAGGGCGTTACATGGGACGAGGAGACATTATTCGAGTATCTCGAAAACCCGAAGAAGGTTCGTCGCTATTCAAAAAACTCTTTGGGTCGATATTAACTCTCGGGTCGTAGTATATTCCTGGAACAAAAATGGCGTTTGCTGGCTTGAAGAAGGAAAAAGACAGGAACGACCTTGTTACATGGCTAAAGAGCTCGGTACGTTGTGACATTCATTGTGGTCTCTACAGAAATACTCACATATTTTCTACAGACTGCTTAAAGTTGCGTCTTTATTGCCACGGTACATGGACTATCATCCACCTCCTCGACATTTGGAATTTTAGGTTAATTTTCGTCTTATGTACTTCATGACCTGCGTACTAGACGACCGATGTAGACCGCATTCTCCGCCTTGTACGATATATGCAGTACAACGCACCACCCTACTCAATAGACACGGTATTATTATTCGTTTTACATCCCTTTTATCTCTGATGTCAGAAGACCGTCACTTACTAGTACTTTCGACTATACACAGGCGGTAAGCAACCGAGAAGTTCCTGAAATTGACTGGTTCACTCAGGGTTCATATCTGATTAAGGTTTTCTAGTGCCGAGGTTGCGGCACAGTGACACTGGCCGTAAAGCCGAAAATTGGTTGAGCAGCATTTTGAGTTAAAGAATGTTTATTGAGACTCGAGTAAGTAGAAAAAGTGGGTACATATGATTTCTTGGAGAAAAATGACATGTTAGATATAATTCCATCTAATTTCTGTTCTTTTTCCGTCGTCTATGAGAAGTTGAGGCAGTGTTTGCTCGTGCCCTTGCAACAATAGACTGTGAGTTGAGTTCTGCTAAGTAGAGTATCAAGGCTCTCATTGGTACATAGCAGCGAAGAGATGGGCATAAACAATGAACGGACGACGAACTCGAGCTAACTCGAGGCTGCCTCACGTTGTCAATGCCGATGGTTGCCGACCACCTGGCAGACTGCTTACTAACACCCCCCCCCTCGACCAGTTGATATTAAGCGCTCTTCGGTTGCTTAACGCCTGACTATACATGACTGAAGGTTTCGAATTCTAGCAACATGATGGCTTACGCAAGAAGCTCCATAGTGCCCCAACGCACTCAATATTCACTAGTGTGCACTCCAACGCTACGGGAACTGGTCTGAATGAAATTCGATGAGAGGTACATGGTGCGGTGAACGGCAACACCCACATTGCGAAAATCCCAAAACATCGCTCTAGCACTAACTTCAAATCATAAAGAATTGCCGTCAGAACTTTCTTCAATTCCCTTGCCTAAATACTTCTCGGTCCAATGTTTCTGCTTGAATGCGAGTCGACCGTCGAGCCATCGTGGTTGGGTTAACGTTAATAGAAAGAGCTCACGTGAATAGTATTTTGCAGCCGGCGCTTATCTTGTTTTCGCGACTCAACTTGTCTCGTCGTGGTATTCGCAATTTTGGAATCATCCTCACAACTTGGCGGGTATTCCGAGAAATAATTGAACAGTGAAAGTTTTTCAGAGGACCACCCTCATTCTTGCAATAAAGGACAATGCAAATGAGGGTAATAATGAGAGATAAGAGCTTCAAGAGGCTTCACGCCGGGCAAAGGCGAGGTGGGTTGCTTATTCCACTGGCGGTTATCTCTGATCATGATCTGACGGTATTCAAGTATCAGCAGGGTAACTTGTAATGATCTTTGGGCAATAATTACACAGAATACGCGCACAATGCTCCAATATGAGAAAACTAGTATGCGCACTGCAAATGTGTACCGCTGGAGCGGAATATTAGGATGAAGGTGGTGCACGCCATAGTCCATAAGGGCTTGACATTCAAATGGTTGGTTGCTGAATGATCATGTACTAGTCTTTTTTCTCAAAAGAAAACTTTTCATTGACCGCAAGTAAGTAAGATCAAGTACTAAGGCGCGGGGAGCTATGGCAGCAAGTTGGGAATCCCCTCGTTCATTGCCTGCTTACATTCCTCGGACACTATGGGTTATATCTGTCTAGGTCCCTGCATCTGCATGGTGGTAGAGTCGAGGGTCACAGGGTTGTTTTGTACGTGTTCTTGAAGTGTAGGAAGACTGGTCGTGACTCTTTTAAGGACTGAAATCATATCGATCATCGATTTACTTCACCATCCCCTGTCCATGATGACCACAGGCCCTCCCATTTCCTCAGCAGTGTCCACTGCCCCTCAGTATGCCTTATGAATTGTCAATATTTCCGATTTTACTAAGCTCGAGTTTTATGGTTTCAGGTTCTTTCCCTCTGCTTCTGGTTTCGAGATCAAAGGCCCTACTGTACCTCTATGTACAGTTGCGACGGTCACGGTCACGGAGGCCTCGTCGTGTCGCCTTTTTACCGTGATGTCACGGTAAAAGTTAAGCCTGTCGCCTTCGTTCCGACCGTGACATCAAAAAATTGCTAAAATAATAGATTTGGTTCCTACAAGACTGCTACCTGAAATTTCCTGTCTCTGACCACAGATTCCCCTCATCATCATATGCCCACAGCACTAACCAAACCTCTCGGAATAATGGACTAAAATATTAACAGTCGCCCATGTCACGGTCGAAATGGGGCTCGTCGCCTTGATGGGGACCGTGACGCACACGTGACGGTTGTAACTGTACATAGAGGTACAGTATCTTCAATTCTCACGTATACCCTCTTCCAATTGAAGCCCCTCCTCATACATATACTCTTCCTTTGCCATCAAAACTTACCAGTGTTGCACATGATTATAATTCCCTTCCACTGGTCGAAAGCGAAATTTACGCCCAAATGTTACTTCTTCGGAAAAAAGGGTATCCTTTGTGGAAACCCAAATCAGATAACTCACGCCTACCGGAGTCATACAAGCGAGAGGGAATTCACATTGGAGATGTCGGGATCCTCACGGAATCCGGAGGGTTTGATTATCTTTTCAATATTTGCCAAGGGCCAGATCATGAATTGAATTTGGGAAGAGTTCCCGAGGATTTTAGACCTATTTTAGATTTTGATTTCGACGATACAGAGGTTTACACACAAGAATATGAATTGGGCTCTCATGTTGCGAGTGACCCCAATCGTATCCACCAGAAAAGAATGCCACCTTCACCGACTTCGAACTTGAATCCATTTGAAAATCAACTGCATTCGTGGGTTCCGCCTCTCTATTTACCAGGGATACTTGACCTACTCGAGATTTAGAGCAATACCCAAGGAAGTCGGCGCAGGGCTATCTTATAGCTCGACAGCTTCTAAAGGTGCTCTTCTCGTGCTACCAGAAGGAGGAAAAAGAGTCGATCACCTGCATCGAGCAAGATTTGAAAAATATGCTGCTGAATGTGCACCTTCATGGTACATGCATGTCAACGGTGCGCTAGGCCGTACAGCTTACAACGGATCCTTGTATCTTGTTACCGGCTTTGACAAGGCACGGGCATGGGGAGTAGCATCATTCAGCGATGCAATACCAGAAAATATTCAGTTGGAATATGTGCCCAAGTCCACTCATAGCGAAGATCGATACCCAAAATATTGGTTTCGTACATGTGATTCTGCCTCATCGTCAAGCGGCGCCGACGACAGGTATGGACAACAATCTGGATGTGTCTTTTTGCGCGGTTTCAAGATTGCTCTAAGACAAACCTGGTTTCGCGAGAAGGTTACCGAGATACTTCACATCTATGACCTGGATGCCGATAGTCTATTCCCTAGAGCACCAAATCCAGAAGCTCGTTGGTCGTCGTTATTACGACGGTGGCTGTATCCTCTTCATCAGATCCCTACGCCATCTGAACGTAAATTCACAGTTGATGGTGCTGCAAGGAAAGTTGACTTGGATCACATATCCAGCATTCATGTGAGTGAAATTTTGTTGTGCTCATGCTTTGGTAATCATTTCGCATTATAGATATATCATCCTTTGGACTGCATCAACCGTTGGATTCTACAAAATGTACGCTCATTGCCTTCCATCTGGTACAATAGTATGAGCTGTTCCTCAGATTGTTTTACAGAATATCGAACTAGATGTCGCCGTAACTCATGATGATGATTGGGCGACTGTTATTCGAGATGTAAGCACTTCGGCAGCCTTCCGCATCAGAAGCCCATTGGGCTGATTGGCACATACATAAATCACCATAGGATGATCAGGAGATGCCAGACAACGAGGAGCTGATTCGCCGTATTCAAACTAGCAATCTACATATCCAACATAGTGTCATGGCCAACGGTATGTGCGATTTGGCCATCCAGATGTCTGTTTACTCAATGAATAGCAGGCTATATTTATGCATGTTTCGTTCTCTCCCAAAAGCCTCGAGAATCTGTTCACGTCCGAAAGCTTGTGGATTTGACAGCGGGAGCAAAAACACTTCGTAGTGACATTCACATGCAAGCTATACAAATGCAACAATTGCAGATACAATACGCTACTAGTATGCCTTGTCATATAATGGCAAGGATGCGTTTCTTGGAAATCAACATCGCCGAAAAAAGACAAGATTTGGACGATATTATGAGGGTGTTGTCACGATTAAACAACAACAACAGAGATCATGATGGTAATGAGTATGTCGGGTTATTTTTTTAGCATTGCGCTTGGTTTGCTAATAATACGTGAACAAGCAATGCTATACATACCGGTACTTTGTGGGGATTGCCCTCGCTAGATAGCGGTCAACTGGGGCAATCCTCCTCTTTTGGGAATGTGATACAATCACCCATTACCACTTTTGCAGGTAGTAGTTTAACTTTACTACCCACTGCTGATGGACACACTCCTAAGTGGACAAGCCCTTACTGGGAAGCGGTTGCCAGCAAATCTCTACAGAATGAGGATGAGCCTCAAATGGTCCATAGCACCAAAGGAATTGAAAGAGACGATCCTCTTCCTTTGAACTCAACCGTTATATTTCAGCAGAATTCCAGCTCTGATGCAGGTGTCAATGATGCATCCATTGATAGTCCAATTCAGGATGAAGATGAAAATGAGTTCAATATGGGAATCCCTGATTTAATCCCGTCCTCGTTAAACTCCAACCCTTTTTACGGTTTTGGCATAATTGATGATGACACCACTGCTTTACTAGATGTCAAACAACAAGAGTACAATAATTTATGGCTAGGTGTACCTACTAAGGGAATTGGCGGAGGGAAATCAGCTAACGGCCCCCATTGGGATGGGCACTCGGCTACATTGCCATCCTCAATGGACTGGGCAATGTATAGCTCTTGATTCTTTCTGTGTTACAATAAGTAGAATAGATCGCAAGACAATTTTCCTACGAGATAGATACACATACCGTTCAGCTTGAACTGTATATAGCTGCAAGACCTTCAAACCTCCCTTGTTCTTGCTCAAGTGAGTCCATTTTTGCACCTCCAATTTAGGCTCTAACTGAACTTGAACATATCTCTTCTCTGGAAGGCTACTTCGTCTCGGTTGTGATGCGCTTTTCCATATTTCCACTTGTCTTTCTCGCTCTCGTGTCTGCTGCTTCAGCCGCACTCTTTCAAGTGGGGTCCTCCGGTGAGGGCGAAGTGCTGGATCTAGCTTTCAAAAACAGAAAAAACGACCAAGGAAAAGGGATTGGAATCTATTGGACTCGAGGTTGAATGCATAAATTGAAGTTAAGCGCCCATTCTTAATTGTAATATGGTCGTAATATATCGAGGCGTTGACTCAAAAGCCGAGCTGTGTGGGAGAAGATATCCACCAGTTAGTCAATTCACAATTACAACCCCTTAAGGCCTTATAACCTCATCGTTGCATCGTTGACGGTCCCAACGTAGAACACAAAAAAGACAAAGTCAAGAGTCAGCATAGTAACTATCTTTAAACAAAGAGTTTGAGTGTCTTTTGTGGGCAAGAGTTTATAAACTCGCAAAACCCTGATCCCCTTTCCTGTTTTTTGCCCAATCACTAACCCCTGCGCCACTTTCACTTATTCGAACCCGTACTGATTATATATCGGAAATGCCCAGTATCAATATTCGCGTCAAAACGATCGAAGAGTTGGCTAACGCTGTACAAAGTCTCATGAATCTCCAGAAACAATTTTTCGATAGAGATTCGAACATGATTCGCCACCTTAGCTCCATCGAAACCACCGTCCAACGTGCCACCGGACTTCTTCAAGAGACAATCTACAACGTTGGGATACATAAGGATATCCTCCAACAAGCAGCCATCGTACGCCAATGTTCTCAAGGAAATATCCTCACGATTTGATCACGACCACTTATTTCAAGGGTAACACTCATGGTATCTTCTTCGACCTCGAATTTGAGATAAACTGTTTCAATCCGAGGTGGGGGAATTTCAACGAAGTCATGATCGAACCAACGAAAACCACGTTGGGAGATGTAATCCACAGCTTGAAAGCGGTTTGTCGGAAAATCATCGATATGAACTTTGCGATGACCCGGATTGAGACACCGATATCTATAACAAACAAAACAGAAAGCATGCTCAAAGAATTGTTAGAAGAAGCTGTGGCTGGGGCTATGGCCGACTTGTCATGCTTGGCCATGAATTTTGAGGAAAACGGTATTGTTGACACCGAGGTTGCACAGATGTTGTTGCATCTTGACAACGCCAAAAGCTATCTAGAAGATATCGAGGATATTTTTGCTCAGGCAGTTGTTGGGCTTGAGAAAGCATTGAATGCAAATAACAGACAACGCTCTTGGGATGTTCGCAATGATGCGAGGAGAGTGCTAATAGATGCGAGGATAGGATGTAGGAATGTGAGGGGGTTGTGGAAGTTTGTTCATAAGGAAATGGAGAGTGGGTTGTGTGGGGATCTGAAAGAAATGTCGAGACAGTTTTGGGATGTGCGTCAAACGTTACTGGATACGTTGATAAACACGTGTCGGGAACAATAATGCTCGCTCTATAATATTGCCATGGACTATGAGAACTCGTATCAACTTCCTTTTCTTCTCTAAGCTGATAGATGTCCGATTTCGAGGAAAAAAGATTCAGTCCTGATCCGTACCATCATCTGCAGGTAACCATCCTTGAAAATATGTTTTTTCATTGTTGTCCCGAATACGCATTCATGCCCGGACGACGAAAACCGCGTGGCTTGGTCGTCGAGACAGGACGAACAGCGTTGGATGAACCGTATGCAGTCACGCCCTTATGCCGAACGCCACGAACAGGATTTCCGGTGGTTTGAGGCGAATAACCAGTATCAACCTGGCGCAGTCCAAAACGAGGCCTTTCAGGAATGGCGGGATTATTGGCAGAGGCGACTTCAGTTTGGGAAACAGGCAGTTCACCTTCTGCATAGATTTCCTGATAAGATCTGGAACACGGCTGATGAAACGAAGCTACGGCAAACCTTCGGTGGGACTAGTATGATGAGAAGCCGACTTGTTGAAGGGCGGCACACGTGGGGTGGTGCCAGATCCAGTAGAAAGATGTTCAAGCTAGGACATTCAATTGTTTGAAACGAACTCCAGTTGAGATAATTTGGTGCTTGCCTGATCCATATTCACATCCTGGACCCCGCCTGCATTGGCCCCGCTTTTGCGAGGCTCGGCGTCGTCTTCAACAGAGTGGGGCGCTTGAAAAGAGCCGATAGGCATTCCAGAAATGCCAGGAAGGTTGCCAGAGCTGGAGGCACTGACAGAAGACTTTTGGGTTGCCGTGACCACGCCAGGCTGAGTAGTGGTAGTAGCAGTAAACGGTTGAACTGATGCGACGTTGATAGGAACAGCAAATACTGAGGAAACGGCTGCGATAACGATAACAGCAGTGGATATCGAATGTGAATAAATCATGATATATCAGGATTGGTCCCAAGGAAGATGAAGTTGGGAAGACAGCAAGGTGAGAGACCAGCTCTAGGAGGAACAGAGGAAGAAGGCGCTTCATATATCCTGATATGCGAACGACCACCCGTCGGTAGCCGTCGGTGACGGCTCAGGAAAGCGGTGAGGGCCAGATGGCAGTGCTCTCCGTCAGACTTTGGTGTAGGGAACCCATCTCTGCAAAGGCAACTTACAGAGGAGTAATAACCCGCCAAGGACATGAGGGGGTACTACTACTAGTACTGGCGGTATGAAGAAGAAAGAAATCCGTTATTGCCGTCAGTCGGTTTGTGGTACTTACATAAGCAGCTCAAAAAGTAATCCCGAACTTGACCGTGTTCAAGACGTTGCAAATTCTCGTTCTTGATCACCTCTCCGGGCCCTAGGTGTCTTGCGGCATGCTCCTGCTACTCAGATGCAAATGAAAATGCCGTTACTCCATGTGTTCACCCATACTTCCGGACAGCTGTCCTCCTGAGACCTTGGTATAAATATTTTTATCCACCGGCATGCACCCAACTTAACCTCCCACAATAATGACCTCTGCAGGAACTCCGAAAGCTATCGATCTATCTCATCATCTTAATAAACTCAGTCTCTCAAGGGTGGCCAGCCCTTTGAAAGATATCATCAAGTGTACGTGAAATTTAGCTTTGCAATTGCAACTTCACCCAAGTGCAACATATTGACTGATATACAGATATGCATGAGCCCGGAATGATTAGTCTTGCAGGAGGTTTGTCGTGCTTTTGAATTTGAACGAGAAGGGCGTACCAGATTGAAGCGATTCATTGTCAGGATTGCCCAACCCAAGCCTCTTTCCGTTCGGCGAATTAAGAGCCAGAGTATACGCGCCGGAAACTGATTTGCGGTCCAGCGAAGAACATTGCTCACCGATTGAGTTCTCCATCCCCAAAAACGCGTCTCCTTCTCACAAGAACACGCTTTCGGCAGCTCTTCAGTACGGTACGCGAAGTTCCCGATTGAATTCCGGCAATGAATTCTCACTTGCTATATACATTTCATTCATACTTCTTGCCTGCCTTCGTTCAAATCGTTGTATGGAACAGGATCGTCATATGGCTCCGCTAGGCTGTCGTCCTTCATTAGGGAGTTTACTTCCCATGTGATGACTCCAGGATACTCTGACTTTGAAATTCTCTTGCACTCTGGAAATACCGATGCTTGGAATAAGGTCGTCAACATCCTATGCGAATTCGGAGATTACATACTAGTAGAGGAACATACCTACCCTTCTTCACAGGCGCTATGGGCACCGATGGGATGCAAAGGTGTCCCTATTCCGATTGACAAAGACGGTCTGATTCCTGAGGCATTGGAACTCGTGTTGAAGAACTGGGACCAGACTTTTCCCAGAATAAAGAAACCTCATCTGTAAGTCCCGTTTAAAATTTCCTTTTTGCATGCTTCACATACTGAACAACCTCCACAGTTTATATCTGGTTCCCGTAGGTCACAATCCCACCGGTGCAACGCTTACACTAGAACGCAAAAAGGCAATTTACAAAATTTGCGTTGAATACGATATAATCATCTGTGAAGATGATCCGTATTATTTTCTCCAATTTCCGCCATACGTCTTGCAGTCTCAGCGAACGCAGGAAGAGTCTGGGACGGCGCCCTCGGACATTCCTGTCGAACACCCCAATTCAAGCTCCGAGCTTGATGGGCAGGCTTATGTCAATAGCCTGATTCCGACCTTCCTTTCCCTCGATGTGCAAGGGAGAGTGATCAGGCTTGACACTTTCAGCAAGGTGACACACAATCTCAAGCATCCTGCCTATGAGCTGATATCTTTCTCCAGACACTCGGTCCCGGGAACCGTCTGGGGTATTTTGTTTGCAATCCCCTATTCGCTGAGCGGATTCTCCGAGCTACGGAGGTGACTACACAAGCACCGTCTGGACTATCTCAGGTTGGTCTATCGACATAACAAGAGACTAATTTTGATATCGTTTAATCCAGGCTCTCATTGAAGAATTACTGATATCTTGGGGACAAGAAGGATACTTGCGATGGTTATCGGGATTGAGGGACAGCTATACCTCTCGAAGAGACTGGATGGTTAGTACCTTCGACGTTTCTATATATCTGATGGGCATTGACGGTACACACGCACTTTCAAGTGTGACCTCATCGCCAAATACTTTGACCTAGTCCCCTCACCAGCAAATATCGTGGATGACGTCGTTGCTGTGCAGAAGGGTCACGGCTCGACCAAAGACGCTGTGCCATATTTTAGCTTTAGTTTTCCAAAGGTATACTGAGTCCACCATCCATCAATCCTGACTGAAACTTATTGCGCAAATTTGAACAGGGTGGTATGTTTGCCTGGATTGAATTATACCTCCCAAGTACCTCGACGTATCAAAATATGAAAGCTACCTCTCCATCGAACGAAAACGCAACAGCCAAGTGGGCCGAGGCGTTTTGGATGGATTTGATAAAGGAAAAGGTTGGACGTATTACCTGTGCTTCTATAGTTCATTGCCTGATTGTTCCATACGACTCCAGGTCCTACTTACCCCTGGCTCGTACTACACCCCGATCATTGGCAGTGGTATCAACGAGCGTATGCCTCTAGAGCCTGACGTGATATTCTTCCGGTTGGCTTTTTCGTTTGAAACGGTATGTACATGAATGTTGTTTGACAAGGAACTTGATGATTGACTTGGATATTCACGTTTACAGAGAGAGGAAATGGAGGTTGGTATCGAGAGAATGGCAAACGTATTCGAGAGATGGTGGTCATAATGTAACTCAGTATAAACGAACAATTTGTAAAGAACAATGCAATAACTTCGGATTGATCGCCTAAGATGAATGACAATGTAGAGTTGCGCAGGCACTCGATCGACAGTCAGTCTAAGTGTAGTTGAGTCATCCAAACAATTTTCAGAACTCTCCATTACAAGTACATCTGCCAGTGGGGAGGAGTTTTAGGCGAAGGTCATTAGTAAAGATAGGAGGCAGTTACATAATTCATATCCACATTACTGATTGTGAGAAAAATTTATCAGACTACTAGCCGGTCTGATACCAGACTTGACCTAAGCACTATAGGTTAGGTCGCGTCTTTCGATAAAAACCCTTGCTACCGTTCGCTCTCATCATGGAGAACTTTGATGATATGTTTGACTCAGTCAAAGCAGAGACATTGCGCTTGCTCGTGCGCGATCTCGGACAAAAAAACGTAGGTAAAAGGGATGATATGTTAGAGTTTCTGAAGAACAGACTGTTTGGTGGTAAGTCAAAGAAAAAAAGTATCTTTCTTCCGGCCTGACTCTCATATCAAATTCATTGGACGAAATAAAGACGTACCGAGAACGACGCGGTCCACTGCGGCTGCGGGCACGCATACCAATCAGAAAGTTTCTACAGCTCGAAAAACCTTGTCCGCACCGGGACCGACACGCTCGGGTCGAAAACGAAAGGCTGAGGAACAACAAGAAAAGGAGCTAGGCAACGATGACTCTGTTGGAGATGAAGATAGTGCCGCGAAACGCACTCGAATGACACGGGCTTCCAACTCGAAGGTCGAGAATGTCATTGGCCACGATGAAGATGACCACATGGATAGCATCAGTGCTGGCCCACGCCGTGGTAAACGTCGTGCTACTTCTCCAAAATCATCTTCTGGACTCGGTTCGCAGAGGACAAGCGCGCGCACTCGGACTTTAACAGCAAAAGCCGCAGCTGTCGCCGCTGGGACAAAAAGAGGTCGAGGTAGACCGTCGAAAAATATTGCTGCTCCTTCCACACAGGACGACTTGAGTGATGCTGATGCAGAAGGAGATGAGGACGAATATGTCGAACATGCAGAGGATGAAGAAGAGCCCATTGTCGAACGGCGAGGTCGAGGTCGGCCACGCAAAGGAACCCAAATACACATTCTAGACGAGGACGAGGACGAATATGTCGAAGAAGTAGAAGAGGAATCTTCAGCTGAACGTCGAACCCGTGGTCGCTCACGCAAAGCACAAAAAAACCAAATGCAATTCGCAGATCGAGGTGAGAACGAAGGAGTGGAGGAACCTGCGAAACGCGGTCGAGGTCGGCCCCGTAAAGATCAGGGCGCTTCCGCTTCAGCTCCAGTTCTCCGAACCGTAGCCACAAGCAGGAAATCCCGTTCGCCTGCTCCCATATCTCCTCACGCTTCCCATGGCCCGATGTCTACTCGATCCCGTACTGGACACTCCCCTGCGAAGAAGATGAACTATCTCACTGCTCCCCTAGTAAAGCGCACTTACGGTAGTGGCAGGAAAGGTGCATTTCGATCTAGGGGTCGTCCGCTTAAATATACCGCCGCTGCAAGGGGACGAAAACCTCGTTCGAGTGTTTCAAAACCAAGCACGAAAACGAAATACATTCCTGCGCGATCCAGGCCCAAGGAGAACTCGGATCGTTCTAGTGCTAGTGGAAGTAGCGGTGGAAAGAAGTATACGTTTGATGGAGTAGAATTGGTTAGTCGGAATCGAGGATGGCAAGGGCAGGATGCTGCAGGGGCTACTTCGGAAGCTGGTCCTTCGACCAATGTTAGGACTACCTTGAGGGGTGTCAAGAATGCGGATGCGGATGTAGATGCTGATGGAGATACCGACATGGATTTGCTAGGCGGGGCAGTCAAAAGCCATGAAGGAGAAGCTCAGCACCGAAGCAGTAAGTGATGCTCATTCATTTGTCCACCCTTACCTATCCTCCTGTTTGGTATCCCTCTCTACACCCTCTCCTTGAAATTGAAATTATAAATAATTGAAAGATTATACTTAAGAAATCAAACCATCTTTCTTACCATCGTTCCTCTGAATAGCGCCGCTACAAATGCATACCCCCGGCGATGTGAACCGGCCAACGGCAAATTTCAAAAACGATTTAGGACGCGAAGAGACTACATCCGAGGCTCCTCGTGCATCTGTATCTGAACTCCCCACCGAACCCCAGCAACCAGAGAGTAAAGAAGAAGTGCATCGTGCTGCTTCTCTTGCACCTTCTCGTCATTCTTCCTCTGCTCTCTCTTCAGTCCACAGTACAATTGTTGTTGTACCACCCACTGCATCTTCAAATGCGGCAGGCGATTCATCCTCTTCGTATTTTATACCTCCGCCCAGTAGTATCCATGTACAGCCTCAAGCGGACGTCGACGCAGCGGCTGGACAAAAGGTAGATCAAAACGAGCAGGAGCACCCACAGGGGCTACTGGTACAGGAAGAAGAAAATGATGCTTTGAAGACAGAAGGTCCGGCTACTCAGTTGTTGGGTGTCGCTATCGGTGACATTCTTGAACAAGATAAGGAGGAGACAGGACCCATCATTTCGTCGTCTTCTAAGTCTCCGACTGAAGCGAGCGCTGTGGTGTCTACCACAAAAGAAATCAGTATTTACTCAGCAGCAGCTATAGCCACTTCTTCCACTGCCACTGCATCTCACTCGATGCCTTCTATCGTTACTCAGGATGTTGTTGATGAGGGTTCAAACGCAAATCTCCAAAGTGCAGACCAGGGCTCGGAAAATTCTGTAGATATTGATGTAGGAAATAACAAGCTAGGAGACCTTGAAAGTGTCGATGAAGATGACACAAGTATAATGGATCCTCCTATTGGCCATGCGATTGAAGTCGTTGTCCACACGGAGAAATTCACCATAACCGACACGAACACGAGCGCAGCGAATCCTGCTATGATATCAGTGGACCAACCGCAAGAACCAAGACAGGAGCTAGAAACCTCCATACCCAACGAATTCACAGAGGTTAATGCCTCCGGTGGTGAGTGCGCTCCAAGCTTTTTCTTTAATATTTTTTTGCTGACGTATTGCGGTCGCAAAAGAGCCCTCCTCGAGCGCTTCCCGACTACCTCCTTCAGCTCCACTTCCTAGTTCAGCTCAAATACAAGCATCCATCGCCTCCTTACATTCCCTCCATTCTCGGCCCGCCGAGGATGATACAGCGGACAATGCTCTATTTGAGAGCACATATATCGATGATTATGACTTGGAGACGGATGAGGGTGAGGTTCTTAATGACAATGTTCGCGAAGGAAATAGTACTGAAATGGAGCAGGTGCTCAACAACCAACATTTGACTTGAAGTGATTTCAAACTCTGATTTCGTATCTTGCACGCCTAGCACCAATTGTACTCATTTATTTTCGTACTTTCCGTTCACTAGTATTCTACGCCGTTTATCCCAAATGTACTTATATGCCCCAAGTATTTCAAGGTAGCTACCGGATATGTCCTTGCGTTAGAATGTAAAAACAGATGATCTTTTGACGAATAAGGTATGAAACGAAAAAGAAAAAACATCGAACGACCACCATGGGACTCGAACCCACAATCTCTAGCTAAACGTCTCCGGAAACTAGCGCGTTAACCATTACGCTAGGCGGCCGTAAAGCATTTGCTAGAAGACCTATATATCTGGTACTCTTTATATTTTCTGCAAATTTCATTGCACGTGAAATTAAGTGGTTTATGGCCAACACCATCCCATCTACAGTGTACGACAGCCTATTGTTGAAGCTCGTCACAGTCCTCGAATTAACGCAGAAGCCAGACGGTATATCCACTCCTCAGGCGAAGCAGGCGGTCCTCCAAGCGGTTAGTTTCAACTTCTACTGGCTGAAAGGCAACCATAATCGCTTTCGATTGGCATAGACGAATGAGTTCAAAACACTCCTTCTGACCGCCAAAAACCTGGCAGACAACCTTCCGGGGGGTGATCTGGATATTGTTGATCAAGATAATGTGATTGAGATGCTCACAACATTGAGGGATCGTAAACGGTAGGGAGCTCAGCCACGACGTTTCAAACTTCTGATTCATTCTTTGTTCAGCGATCAGTTAGTCGAGTTCTCTTCTAAATCCTCGCAAGTTGCTTCTGCGGTGGGCACGCATATGTTCACCGATGCGGGAATGGAAATTGATTCGATGGCGAGCACGCCAATGACTTGACAATATTTTCAATTTGTAGATCATGTCGCTCGCCGCAGACATAATCGATTACTCTGCGCCGAAACAGCCTGATCTTCCTTGGTGCGTTACAAACACCTACCTACCTTAACAAAAGGAAAATGTCAGAATAAAGTATTAAGTAGTGTATATGTCAGTTGGGTTCTACGAGTATTATCAAGCACTCAAGTGCAACGCTAAAGAAACTTCTACATCCTTCGAACGAGGGACAAAACGACACTTGAAAGGAAGTGGGTGATTGAACAAAGTTGGCCCTGAATACCACTTGGCTTTGGGCTTTATTAGGTTCCCGTTCTCATCAAGCTCTGGCTCGATAGAGTAACAAGCCAGAATAGAGGCAACAACGATCCATAACGAAGCAAGAGCCATATGTTTTCCGGGCTATCGAGACGGATTCAGTTGTAAATTTAAATTGACAGTATGATTCGGAGACTTACACAGACACGCCTCCCAAATCCAAATGCAGGGATAGTGGGATCTTTGACTTCAGGATCAATCTTCCCATCAGCATCAAGAAAGCGCGAAGGGTTGAACAAATCTGGTTCTGGATAATCCTCTTCATCGTGAAGAATCGACCTGCACATACATTTCCGAAACCGAAAAAAAATGAACACTAAGGAATTTTTGGTGATTATCAATGTTTACCAAACGTTTGCCATGATCAGAGAGCCTTTGGGCAGGAAATATCCTTTATAGATATCATCTTGTGTAAGTTCATGCGGAACGGCTGGACAGAAAAATCAAGTCATCAAAGGGTTTGGTACTTGATGAACTACTAGTAGTACACGCACCGAGCGGCGCGACGGGATTATGTCTCATCGTTTCTCGAACGACTGCTGTGATATATGGCAGCGACGCTTCATCACCAAAGTTGGGTAAATTACCGGGCCCAAGTGCCTGTTCAATTTCAAGATGAGCTGTGGCTTGGATTTCCGGACTCATGAGCATGGCCAAGATAAACGCTCCTGAAAAACCGTTTCTATTGGGCCATGTTGAGCTGGAGGTTAGTACCTACCTAACGCGGAAACAGTGGTGTCTGAACCTGCTAGAAACATAAAGGGACTCTGTGAGCAAGGATAGTAACTGCGACTAACGTTGGATCCTTTTGTTCACCTGCATATGCGGTCACTGAAGCTGTTTTAATAAGCTCTTCTTGTTTTGCCAAGTCGAGCTTATGGTCCATCTTTCCGAGGGCCACCGAGGTCAAGGATGGCGTAGCAGTCCCCGTTGCCTGTTTTTCTTCAGTGCTCAATGGAGGTCAATGCATATGGGGCAATTCCATACAAGTTTCTGTTTTACAGAATTGAAGGTAAGCTCAGTCATTTTAATACGCATTTTGGACCACTCTCTAGCTTTGCGCTTGAAACTTGCTCCAGGAAACCACGCAGGAATATATTTTACTAGAAAAGCGCATGTCAAAACACTTGAGAACACTCAAGAACCATACGCACAGATTGGAAGTTGATCCACATAAAATGCACCAGGCATTGCGGCAATCGACATTGATTCTATTACTGCTATAGCTGTAGGGAGGTATGTTTCTGCCACCTCTACATCGAGACCATAGGTGACATCTATGATGAACGTCGCAGCCCAACTATAAAAGAAAGAAAGGAATAAGCCGCTCCATCGGAAGCCCGTATTGCATTGCTCACGTCCGTAGAGTTTTTACAACATCGTCAGAGTGAGGAAGAGCTCGAAGGAGATCATGCGTTAGATTCAATAGTTTGGGGTGGAACCGCTGCGTATCATTGGGAGGCATCGCTTGATTCATAATCTTCCGCTGTCCCTTCCACAAATCGTCGTTGGGCCTCAATACAGTTGAAGATCCCCATCTGCAATAGTAAATAGTTGGTGAAATGGCCAAAGTCGTAGACATGGTGTATGCTTTTACCCCATAAGTTCTCCCAACATTACCGTTTGAGGTCGACTCGAGTATATGGAGGACTTGATGTCCAAAAGATCGTTGACTGCCTTGTTAGAATTCAAAACGATGATTGAATTCCCGAGTGCACCCAGATGAATAATGTCTGACTCTGATGAAGAAAGAAGGTTCACTTCGGGCACACAACGTGTATAAGTACGTGCTTACCGTATTTCCGGCACATCTGGGCATACTCAAGCCATATGAACCCCCCGTTGGGTATATGAAACAGGTTTTCCACTATTGGAAGCTTCTCTGGACCTGGAGGAAGAGGGCATCGGCAGGAAGACTTCGACTGGGAGTAGTAGTAAATGAGGAGAGAAAGGACGAGGAGAGCGACAATAGCAAATGCCATTTCGTGCACCCTTCCAACGAGACAAAGGAGAAGGCAGAGAGGCCAAGTGAAGGGTTGGTACGAAAGATAGAAGTATGGTAAGTTGAATGACACAGATAGTGGATTGAAGCGATAGGTTCGGAATCGAAGAGCGGCGCCATATGAGGGGAAGAGGCAAGTCGTTGAGATTTGGCAGCTTTCCGAGAGGCTCACTACTGCTGCCGGAGCATATTTCCCCGTTGAAGCTAAAGTCGATGAACGGAAGGAGCTAGTCTAGTGTGCTGGTCTGCACTCAACTTCCGGACCTAAATTTTCCAAATCCCACTGGAGCCCATGGCCATCCGAAGCGAGATTAATGTCGATGGGGGTAAGGAATGACTGAGGATCATGCTACTTTGTAAAAGAAGCAATGCCACTTGGGTCACATTAGCCATGGAACCGGTAATAGTAACATTTTCTATGCCTTCGTTCTGGGTTGCGAAATCGTTGTCACGGTGAAGGCCCAAGCTCAAGGGTCAACCGGTCCCAGTCGATGTGCATCTATCTTCGACACCGTGGAGTTTATTCGCTTTACAGCGTACTCGCCGAGTTTTCTTTCTTTCTATGTATGAAGCCTCCGTGTAACCCCTGAGAAATAAACTTAGCGTCATGCCTTGCAAGAAAACAACCTTGTGTAGTTTGCCCGAAAGTGTTAACGCTCCAAAATAAATGAAATAAAAGACCCATGATGATTATACGTCGCCCTACCGGGATTCGTGCAGTTCAAGAGACCCTTTCTTCTCACAACAATCCAAACCAAGTCCATTTAGATTTTTTAGATGTATCAGTATTTTCTGGTATATGCAGTGGAGATGGGTAGAGGACTGAGGAGAATGAAAACCTATTTCAATTTACAAGGAGCGTCTATGGTGAAAGGTCAAAGGCATTGAGTTCATGAAGTCAATTCCTGCTTTGCGATAATCATCCGGGATCATAGTTGTATTATCGCCGTTCAGTTGTATGACAACCTATGGAAAGAAGGCAGGTCAGGTCACAATACGCGGTAAGCTTAATATTGATTTCACTTGGTTTTGAGGAGTATACTGCTCCCACGTTGGACCTGGAGGATGATAACGCAAGGTAATTTCGGCTAAGTACTAGAATCGTGCACAAGTTGTTCGACGAGATTTTGCTCACGAGAAATGCCCTTTCCATCATTTGGGTCCAGGCTCGTAGCGAACGAAACCCAGTATTCAATCATTGCCTCGCTCAATCCAGTCGCAGAAGCAGTTGCGTTTGGTGGTGCACCATAAACGAAGGCAATTTCTGACCCATGAGACACTTTGGTACATGTGAACACTATTGTGTAGAAGCGGACGACAGGCGGAAAACTTACCACCAAGGTAAGCCGGATTGGTGGGTTGTGGTTGCGTGAACAGGTAGCTGAAAGTCTTCACACCCGCATTACTCGCTGTCTGTATCCACAGCCGTCGCTGAGACTGAAAGCTAATGTCTCCAACTCCATATCGACCACTCAATGAGTCGCCCTAAAGGCTGTAACAAGTTAAACTACTTACGTAGAGCAGCAACTCGTTTGTATCCTGAACTGAGCCCAAAGGTGTCATTTCCGGTATTGAAAGGTGAACCAAGAGCGGGTACGTCCGGGTATAATTCCAGCAAGCGCATTATTGCATTTTCCAGCTGAGTTTCCGAAATGGAGGGAACGGCTGGAGGAGAAAAGTTGGCTACAAGAAGGTCCATAATGAGCTCCGTGGTGTAATTAACAGTGGGCGGAGTGAAGGATGTTCCTGAAGATAGGCAGATGAATAAACAAATGAAATTCAGTGGCAGGTAGAAAACGTAAACGCTACAAACCTTCGTCCAAGTTTGTTCCAGAGATGAATGGTATCTTGGCAAACGTTCCCTGTGCGAAGAGTAACGATGGGAGTTCTGGCATAAATCCACCTTCCCCGTCAATAGTAGGATTCCATGGAATCTCCTCTGGTGCTTCATTCTGGGCGATGACTAAACCACTAAGGATGGCTGTAGTATTGACAGATTGCAAACAGCCGAATGTATTGTTCGTGTTCGACAGTTCCGCACAACCAGGAACTCCTGCGACAAAATTATCCCAATCCACCTGTCGGTGTTGAGCATCAAACGTCAGAGAACTTGCAGCTGAACCTGACTCAAGGATCTGGAGGAACAATTACACAATGAGTCTGGTGAACACGTGCGGAAACTTACCGCTGCTCTTGCAAACTTTGAAAATGAAGGATTCAAGAGCTGGACGGACGTCATGATTGCTCCTGCGCTTTCTCCAAATACTGTGACCTGCATTGAATAATTATCATTAACTCAGAAGAAATATGCTGGTTCGGTTTACCTTGTTCTTATCCCCTCCAAAGGCACCAATATTTTCTTGAACCCATGTCAAAGCTGCGATCTGATCGTGTAGTGCTAAATTCAAGACTTTGCGATTCGCTGCCTCTTGTCCTTGAGGGAATCCCAAGGGCCCAAGGCGGTAATTGAAATTCACGTAGACGATGGGAGTTCCCTGCATACGATAGTATAAAAGGATCCCAGTGGAAAAAAGTATTCTTTGAATTCTTACCCGGACAACACTTTGAGCTACGATTGCACTTGCATTGAACTCAGCCGAAGATCCTGCTTGAAAGCCCCCACCGTAGGTCCTATGTAGTATCAGGATAGGGGAAGTTGAGCCACTGTGACTGAGTATGTGGAATTGCCCTTACCAGAACATCACCGGAAGGGAAGCGTTTGATTCTACACCAGATGGCCGGAAAACATTTATCGTCAAACAATCTTCCGACAATTCAGCAATAGGAACTCCCTATGATTGCCAAGTCAGTTCTATGTGCCAAATTTGACCGAAGACAACATACTTACTGACTGCAAGCACGAAAATCCAAAATTGCTAGCATCGAATGTAGTAGCGTTAAGACTGGTCTTCAGCACTGGGGGCAGGAGGCGAAGACTCCCAAGAGGTGGTTCCGCGAAAGGGATGCCTACAGCAGTAAAGAAAATATGTAGTGCGTTGATACAAAAAAAAATTATGGATACTCTTACCACCAAAGAAGTCTTGTTTTAAGAGCGTCACATCCCTTCCGACCAGTGTGGTTGTCCCCAATCGAACTTGTGGAGAGGCCGCGCCCACACTAATGGCTGCACAGATGATGCTGGTCAGAGCTCGAAGAGCAAACATTGTGATATGTTGGTCAGAGAGGGCGAACGTAACATTCTCATTTATACCTGACGCCAGTCATCCTAATAGTCATAATCGGCCCACAAACGGTGAAATTGGCTGATCCAAGGGTCAGCTGGATGACTGGATTCTTATTGGATAGAGCTCCGAGTGTTCAAGATCGTCGACATGCCAGTTTTTCCTCTTGAAGAAACTTGAATGCGTTCGGGGTTCCCAGCCCGAATACAAAATGAATAAGGAAGACAGAGGAAGTCGCGTTTGAGTTGATTGTTTCCACCTGTAGTCGCGAGGAACGAGTGCATGTAGTTTGTCAAAATGTTGATAGAAGGATGAGAGACACGAGGTTAGTCAACAAGAGAACAGGAGAGGAGAGCAGCTACTTACTGGATTAGATGAAATGAGAAAACGGGGGATCCGTAAATAGACAATGTGGATACCAGAAGAAGAGTCACTTTCGGGTGATTCTCCCCGTCTAGATCCACGGTGCAAGAGGCTGGAGCGCGAGGGGTCTATGTACATTGTACATAACTAATACGAATAAAAATATATCTTCAGGAAGTAGACTTGTGTACAGTGCAACAAGGATTGAAATGGGTTATCGACCAGGATGACTTGGAGTGACTCACACCTGACGGGAACGCTTTTCCCGGCCGAGAAATATATAGGGAAATGAGAAGAGCAATCGCCGATTTCCCCTCAGTGAATAAAATTCTTTCCCATAAGGAAATAATTAGGTTTTACGGACGGGAAATGAGTAAAATATTAACTGTATTTCCCAATTTAGAAATATAGTATTTTTCATCAGATGAAGATTATCTTTCGCCTTTGATAATGATTATCTTTCGCATTAGATAAAGATTACCTATTACAAAAGATAAAGATAATCTTTCGCGCTAGATAATTTTTAGATTGCGCGCTAGGGAAATGGAAAATTTCCCGGTTCGCGAAACCAAATAGCTTAGCGCCTCTTAGCGCCCACCTAAAGACATGAGTGGCTAAGCATGCCACCTCTACCAAAAACTCAGCAAAAACCAACCTATCGATTCATTAACCCTGCAACCTGTAGATAGTGCCAATGGGTGTCGAGCTGTGACAACTAGAGTGAGTGCCACTCATATGTCTGGGTGGGCGCTAAGAGGCGCTAAGCTATTTGGTTTCGCGAACCGGGAAATTTTCCATTTCCCTAGCGCGCAATCTAAAAATTATCTAGCGCGAAAGATTATCTTTATCTTTTGTAATAGGTAATCTTTATCTAATGCGAAAGATAATCATTATCAAAGGCGAAAGATAATCTTCATCTGATGAAAAATACTATATTTCTAAATTGGGAAATACAGTTAATATTTTACTCATTTCCCGTCCGTAAAACCTAATTATTTCCTTATGGGAAAGAATTTTATTCACTGAGGGGAAATCGGCGATTGCTCTTCTCATTTCCCTATATATTTCTCGGCCGGGAAAAGCGTTCCCGTCAGGTGTGACTATTCCGTGGGAGTAGGCCCTCTTGACAGTGCCATAATGGGTGGAACTAAACTTGCTTGCAGACCTATTGCAGACAGTCGAGCGCTTCGATCAGCGCTCGGGCAAAAATCTCTTCTTATATAGTATCATTTTCCCGCTCCGGCTACATACATCCGACGTCACTAATTAAGGAAAATTTCCAGCCCTGCGGCTTCGCCGACCCTGTTCACGACCTCTTCCCGGCACGACAGTGTCACATTTAGTTTTTTTACTTTGGCCTCAATTCTGTCTCTGGCATGTCTACATAATGCATTACCGGTGTGGTACTAACACAAACTTATGGTTGTCCGACGTTTCAGAACGTTTTACCGTCATCTCTTCCCGTGTGAGTTCAACGCTGTTCGACGTCTTCTCGATCCTTGTAAGTACTGGATCTTTTTGCTAAACCTTGATTTCCTAGGGACTTCCTTGTGGTGTCAACTTCTCGAAACAACTCTATCTCTCTCCGTAACCCGTACGTCGCGTCAAGACTCAAATTTACGGAATACCCACCGTGCAGATTCGAAGTCTCAACGTCAACCTTGGCATACAAATTCTTATCATACACCCTCCGTCTCGAATTCACCCTCTTTTCCTCTTTTTTCAGACTCGGATAATAAAAGTCAGAAATTCGACATCGGTGAATAAACGGTCGAATCCGTTGCGGTAACAGGAGAGATTTGGTCCAAACAAGGAGATAGCGTTGTACACTTGCACGCTTCTGAAGGTAATAAACTCCATGTCGAACCATAGCGAAACACGTCCTGCTGCTCTGCATCCACCTCTGCCGTGACATCCTCGTGCACTGAATTCATCCCAGTATTTTGTGGGTTGTAAAATCGAGTATGATGATCCTGACGACCAAGGTCTGGGTCGACATGCCCTTCCCGCCTCAATCTGGTTCGCAAGATGCCACCACCAAAATTCCGCAATCCAAGTCCTATACCCACTCCGATTGAAGGCATGATAGAATGTGACCGTCGTGGAATACTTGTAGGAGTACATATAGAAGATTTTGACTTAGCAGCAGCTGGAACCGTATACGTGAAGCCAATCCCACTCCCGATTTGCTTGATACCGTTGGGTAACTCGTACTCATCGATCTTAGTGCCACTTTTCATGATTACGTCGGGATGGGTAAAAGCCGGAGTGCTCTTTGGGCGTCGGAGTTTGCGTAGTTTGTTATGTGTAGCCATAAGTTGAGATAGTCGATTATTGGTTTGGGTGATGATTGACGAGCGTTGTCGACGCAGTCTTGAAACTTGACTCAGAGGTTCTTGAATTTGAGATTCGGAGGAAGACACAGGGATACCTAAAACGCGCGCAGGTTTCGGTGGGTCTGCGTTGACATCTTTGTCCAATGATTCCCAGAACAGCGACAGACGTTCTTGCTGAGTTAGTTTATTGACGATAGGACTACGCTGGAGAGATTCGTATGAGGACATGCGGTTCATAAATGACTTTTGAGGCGAGGCCGAATGATCTTCTGCCAGTCGTGATTGATTAGACTTCATCTTGAGTTCGTCTAGAGACGGAGAACGGAATATCGTAGGTAAAATATCTTGAACACTATTCCTTGCTTGAAGGGAGGAAATTGATGTTTTCGAAGAAGCAGACTTCAGAAGCTCCCAATTGCTCGGTGTTTGAACGAAAGCTGGATCGGTTTCTTCGCGGGGACTTTGTACATCGTGGAGAGGGGCTCCTACAGGATTCGAAGAATTAGGAATGTACGGGGCTAAACCAAATTCATTGATGGACCATTCGAATACGTAGAAGTTACGAACCGATAATGCCCTTTTTTCGAATGATTGACCATGTGCTGTGAGAATATCAGTCGAGAATGCTCCAAAAGCAAGGCGACTGACATTGAAATGAAGTACTCGTGCTGCTTGATCGCTTCTATGTCAGGGCGTAACCGAGGGTTGCGTTCTAGACACTAGGAACGATGAGCCTTCAGGTAGCTGTCTAATAGAAGGATGTTACTTTGAGCATTAGATCTAGAGCAGAGGACTCCATTCGACCATCGTTATAGACAGTTGAGGAACCGCCACGTAGGACTTGTTTGTACACTTGCGCTTGATCGAAAGCAATCAGGGGAAAGGGATGCTAGCATGTAAATGGAAGTGTGAAAAAGACAACTACAGCAAGATGAGACAACGCACTTTGCCATAAGTCATGAAATATATCAAACACCCCAAAGCCCAGCAATCTACTGAGTTGTCGTGTTCCCACCGAAGAAGGACTTCTGGAGCCCGATACTCACAATCCCGAAGAGTCTGATTCTGGTTCTGATCAACTCCTGAGGATTTGATGCCGTCGACTCTGGCGATTTCGAAATTGGTCAGGACAAGGTGACCATCGTCGCCAATCATCACGTTTGCAGGATTGATCTTGCAGTGTTCGATGTTCGCGTCATGAAGAACGGAAATAGCTTCAGCCTACACAGATAGGCATGGGATGTTATCGACCTGGAACAGAAACAAAGCTTACTATTTCGGAGCTGTAGAATAACACTTCGTCTGGATCCAACGCGCCTTCTTGCAGTACATATTCCAGCATACTTCCAGCTGGATACGACTCCTATACACGATCCATATGAACAAAACCGCTCCAAATCAGTAAGTAAACACGTACTAGAAGAA
This sequence comes from Lentinula edodes, assembly GCF_021015755.1. Classification (NCBI taxonomy): domain Eukaryota; kingdom Fungi; phylum Basidiomycota; class Agaricomycetes; order Agaricales; family Omphalotaceae; genus Lentinula; species Lentinula edodes. The sequence goes on from NW_025764307.1 coordinate 1,880,550, forward strand.
TGAAAAGCGTCTGATGCTCAAAGATCCTGCGAAGGATACATGGAAGGAAAGAGCAAGCTTGCTCTGTGAGCATTTCTAGTAATCGCAGCTCTAACGGCCATTTGAGAGACGGAGTTGCAGGAAAAGCTTTCATGATGTAGACTCGGTTGGTATCGCACTTTCGGATAGCGTGTGTGCCATAGGTAGCTTCTCGAAAGTCTATCATATTGTCGATGAAATCAAACTCGGAAAGCGAAAAGACGTTCTAGATGAAGATGATCAACGTCATAAAACGACAAGGACCCATGAAAGACTTACGTCGAGAAGTTTTTTACGGTCGCGAGTATTGATGGCGATGGACTTGGTCGGATATGATTTATGGGCGGCTGGCTTGTTAACCTCGCTCTTTCGAGAAATTACGACAATTTCCTGCAAGAAGAAAATTTTGAGCAAAATAAAGCTAACAGAGGGGGAGGAGATCACTAACATCAATATCATCGTCGTCCCAATCAGAATCGACCTCCTGGATGTCAGTTATTTGCTGAATGACTAGATGTCAGAGCGAGGTGAAAGTGAGGAACGGAATTGACAATCACATCAAGATTGTAGCTCATGTCATTGGTTAATCTGAAACTTGTGGTATTGAAGTCGCCATGGTCAAGCATGCCGGAAAACGATTCCTTTCACGGAGTCAGATACAAAATCTTGAACATGTAATGAACACCCACAGAAAAGGGCGTTTCATCTATTGGTTCGATATCAATACATGGGACTTGGCGAGGTTCTTCAACTTCGAGGCCTGGATTGGAGTTTGTGTGCTGTGAAGTAATCTAAAGGCGGGGCTGTATTAAAACGTTTGCTGAGCGTTTAGCGACGCTAGAACGAACTTCACTAGTCGAACAGTTAGAAGACTCTTCACTCCTCTCGGAAACATCGCTGAGTAAGGTGCGAGTTGAGCGCATGGTTGGGAAGGTATCACGGTAGCGTATGGAAAGGGAAGATAATAAAAGTTATCGCAGATGGTGGCGTGAAGGAAAGAGTGGGAAGAGGTGTGAAGTTCACGTGCACTTGGAAAGCGCGTCTGCGCCATGCGGCGAGTACAATATTACCCGGTTATCATGTTTGTTTCGATAGGTGAAATATATAGTCAACATCACAAATAGACAGTATGCAAAGAATACAACATGAGGTTAAAGCTTCACATGACTCAAGTGTAACACAGATCCGTCCTTAACCCCTCGCTCTTGCGCGACCTTCTCCACTATTTCTCGAGTCAAAACAACCATAGGCTGCTCATCATCCGAACCGGACAATTTCCCCCATCTCTTCAACATTCCCATCTCATTTAACGCAAACGCGGTATCGTCTACGCGTAGATTCGTCGCATCGGCAATGTCAGCTAATGAGCATTGAATTTTGAGATGGACGGAAGCACTGCCGTCGGGATTACGAGTTGTGATAAAGGTGCGGAAAGAAGCGAGTTTTTCTGTAAGTAGCAGAAAGCGCATTTTAGCCGTGTTATACGAAGTAAGTGCAAGAAGGTGCAAGAGCCTTAAAGATCTTTACATACCATCAATATCTTCGATAACTTCATCTTCAGATGCCTCTCCTTGCCAACCTTTATTCCTCTTCCGTCGTCTATATGCAGAACCCTCGTCAGAAGACAGCTCTCGGGATGGACTGCGAAAATCAGGCGGCGTTCCCCTGCTGATGACTGGATTTGGGCCAGTGGACATAGGCATGACTTCTAAGAGTTTGCTATACAGAACGCGTTTGGGATCAGACCATACTTCGGAGTTACAAACTCACCGAAAGAATCGTATCAATGTAGAAACCCAATAAGCGAGGTAACTGCGTAAGCCAAGATCGGAAAGTGGTCGTTCGGGGGTTCCAGCTTTTCCTACCCGCCTGGAGAGTTCGTAACCTGTATAGGAGGGCAGGTAATGCTAAAACTTCTCAAAGACCTTTCACCACTTACTGAATTCAATCATGAGTCTACCGAATCCTTTTCGCTGGAAGGGCGGAAGAGTGATTATGCATGCCAAGTTATAATCATCGTAAGACACTTTCTCCTATCAGACTACATCAAGGCAAATCCTCGAACAAAGAGTAGAAAAAAATTTACCTTGGAAAAGAAGCCGAGCATATGGTCGTTGTTTCTTGTAGCATCAGTGAGGATATAGAATAAAACTGTAGCGAAGCGTGAGCACATGAGACGTGTTCAGATGAAGTCAAAAGGAACATTTTACAGTTATCGCAGTCGAAGAACAACGTTTTTATATCTATAAATAGTTTCCCAAACAGAGATAAATTCTGGCAGTATAACTGAAAACATATCAGTCCGATGAGTATGAGGCGAAGAACGTATGTACCTTTTCTCTGGCGCCATCGACTTCCCAGATAGTATGAGCGCCACGTTGATATACCTTTCGCCCGGGAGGATGACTGACGGTGCAATGTTTCTGTTGACCAAGAGTTTAGTGCTCGAGCAAGGTATGAGATGTACCACTAGACGCACCTTGTGCAACTCCCATGTAGGAGCATCAGTCATGTATTTGAAGCACATCTCGCATACATATAATATCTCTTTCTCTACTAGTCTTCCCATACCTCCTGCAAGCATATCGGATGTTCGTCCATGAGAGCGATTAGTGATTCTGTAGACACCGGGTATTCGATTGACAGCCGATATTGCCTTTTCTTGTGAAGCAATGCTCGACTCCGCGTCTTCGTTTTCAGTGAGAGGATACGGTGAAAAATACCTGAACATGGAACATGAGCAAAGTTCAAACAGGCTGTAGAAGCAACACTCAACGGACCAAGTCTTTATCAACCACTCTCCAACACAAACTTGCGCAAAATTTCGACGAGTATTAATCTTTTTGTGATGCTGGACATCGTACTCCTCTTCAGTCATAACAACTTCCTCCGCGGGCTTTCCATTCGAATCACGTCCTTCTAAACTATCCTCGTCACTCAACGCTGAATAGCTACGCGAAGCAGATGCACTGGGCCTTTTCGATGAAGATCTTTTCCGCTTCTTCGACGGCACAGCGCCGTTGGACGTCGAAGTAGATGGCATGGGTTGTAGCAAAGATTTCGGTACCCATTCATCATTTCTCTTCTCTAAATTGACGTAATGAACGTAGACTCGAGGCTCGTCTTCTGATGCCGATTCCTGCAAGATGATAACAGGTTCTTACATAGAGAAATAAATAGTTAGGAAACTACCATGTTGGAAAGTGAAAAAAGTGTGAATCGTGATTCTCACCGTCGCGTTCGTGTTTACGAACAGTATGGAGAGGTGCCTGATGGGAAACTGGAACGGAGTGAGTTACTGGCATTGCAGAGAGCCAGTGATTTTTGAAATAAATGAAAGAATAAGTAATATAATAGGGGATATCTGGTGGAGATGAAGGATTCAAGGAAATTGCTGGCAGTGGCAGAGGCGGAACGAGGATGACGAAATTATTTATTCATCCAAATCTTGGCAGTCTACCACCACCATCCGACACATCCTTATCTACATCTTGTACTGAAAAGTGCACCACTTCAGGTAACATATCATTGCTATAATGTTGTTTTCCTCGTGAAGCTCGGAATCGATACCCCAGAAATTAGAATATCCTCGTTCCGCTTGTCCTCGAATGTTTCCGGATCACTAGTGACTACTCACACCTACTCATACTCGATCTGTCCACGTTGTAGATTCAATCAAAACACTCTCCAGTCTTTAAAATCAAGAACAGCAAAAACAGTGTCCAGAATTATGTTCTCGCAGAATCAACCTGAATAATTGCTTTCGGGAAGACTTAGTAGGTGATCCAAATCTAATAATCGAACAGTGTTCAATATAGATCCTGAATTCTTCGAGTACGTAGGATTTTCGAGGGCGACGCACGCCCGTTATCCTCCTACTGTTCGTGCTGACATTTCAAACCAGATATAAACAATTGACTTTCACAAAAACTGTATCATGATTCATGATTAATCTACCTCTACGACATTTGCATGGCCGCTGTTTCCCGGTAGTCTTCGTCACCCTCAACACCTCGTGTACAAACAGGAGTGTTCAAGGACCTCGAATTTGATCATCGCTTTTCGCCGTTTGCACCTAGCCTGTTCGGTATCGAACAAGATAGATTTCCCGGATAGTTTGATGGATGTTGGAATCAAGGAATCGATGAAGGACTGAGAGTATCAAGTCATCTCTTGATTCAGGCGTGTTGATGACAGCAAACTTCTCAAGCCAATGATCGCACTGACAAAGGCAAAACCCATTATGATATCGTTCCAGTTCATCGAATGATTTTCGCTTTAAATTAAAATTTATTCCGAGTCGTGACAGCAATAGGGTGAACAACTTTTGATAAGGAAGCTGAGATATTCTCCAACATAGGAAGTAAGCATTCGATGATAGATAGCTTCCTCATCCTCGAGTCGTTATGTACATAGTTAAACTTTCCCAGTGTCGGAAGTTTGGTTCGATTTTCGATCGGCTAACCGGCCCGAGGTCAAAGCAAAGTATTCTGAATTTTTTTCCTAATAGCCAGCGCGATAATGAAGCTTAACTTATGACCAACATCAGGCGCATCGTAGTGCTCATATCAGGCTCAGGTATCTCGAAACTCTCCTCCAACATTTCTGCAAGTAATTTTTGAGTACAGGAACAAATCTTCAGGCTCTGATCGATGCACAAAATACACCGCTACTCCCCAACACCCAAATAACTCTTGTTTTATCGAATCGTAAAGCCGCGTATGGTCTGACCCGGGCACAACACGCAATTCCCCCGATTCCTACCGCGTACCTCGCATTGCAGCCTTATCTCAAAGCTAGTCCAGGCAAAACACGGGACGATTACGATGCTGAAGTTGCGAAGATCGTGTTGAAGGAGAGTCCAGATCTCGTAGTGCTTGCTGGCTGGATGCATGTCTTTGGAGATGGCTTCCTTGACCTGTTATACGGCGTCAAGACGGACACAGATTCCTCGCGACGACCTATCCCGGTAATCAACCTTCATCCCGCATTACCAGGAGCATTCGACGGTACTAATGCCATTGAACGTGCCTACGAAGCCTTCCAAAAAGGTGAAATTAAACACTCTGGAGTTATGGTGCATAAGGTTGTGAAAGCGGTTGATCGAGGAGAACCGTTGATTGTCAGGGAAGTTCTGATTGAAGCAGGGGAACCACTGGAGTCATTTGAGGAGAGATTACACAAAGTTGAACACGAGATCATTGTTGAAGCCACAAAATATATGCTCGATGCAGTAAAGCCTATCTAAGTGAGTCATTCCTCATCTTTTCAAATCACTACCTTGTACGATCTCGCTGAAGATTGATTCATCAAGCATGAGGCTACAAGACGGATTGTTCCATAGCTGTAACTATCGGCGATGTCCTTTGTCGGCGGAACGCTGGAGATTCCGTATGTTAGGAGAATCCGTTCTGTCGCGCTCGGTGCATCCGCGCGCCATAGGAACAAAGTAGTTTGCAATACGATACATACTATCCATCTATCTACTTATCGTTATCGACAGCATATGGATCGCTCTGAACCACCTGAAATTATCGACTACCAAATATTCACCTCCGTGACAGAGTTATTCGATCGTTCATCTTTATATGATGATACGTTGATGTTATCGCTGGCAGTATAGCTCTGCTGCTCTCTCGTTCATGCTCTAGTCTTTGTCTCACTTTGGGTATTGCGGTGCGTATATTCTGTGAGCCCATTCGAGCTTCGTGCAGGTGACTGTAGAACGCCTACTTATCTGACGTTCATTCACACTGTTCATGCTTGGGCTTCTAAGAAAAAGTTGAATCCGAATGTTGATTGCAACAAAGATCCATTTTCATGACCCCTCAACCTTCTCAGTTCCAAGCTATCATACGACTTGTGAATTCCCGAAATAATCATCGGTGATGACAATAGGAGATGAGCTTTGAAAATCGTGGGCCATTGTTAGCGCTAGGCATCTTTGGATCGTATTCGACGACTTCTAGCCTTTTCCGAGTTCAAGTGCATCATACGGCCCAAAGATACCCCCTTTTTCGTCAAGCTCATTATTCTATCTGCTTCCCGAACTTGTCTTGGATCCATAAAACGCCAAACTTGTGACGGCCGAAGACTTCTTCCAAGAATTTGACGCTCCTTTAGTCCCCGATGTTTCGGTTCATAAATCCAAGTATAGCCAGGTGTGTGTTACTGTGCATTTGTTCCAAAAGACTAAGCCAAGCCAACATTCAAAAAAAATCCGCTTCCTCCAAATGCAGAAGGGAAGCACCGGGGAAGCACATGTACGTCGCAATAGATAAGGAGTGCACCAGGTACTCAATATGTCACGACTAAGTGCAATAATCATCAATGATGGGATTCTTTTCTCCGTCTTGGGGAAATATGTACATCCTTTTCCCACTGCCAAACCTTTTTAAACTCATGCACCATGCGCGCAGAAAATTTCTGTTCCTCATCCTCGTCCCGCTCGTTGGCTGTGTGCTAGCTTCCCATACCCTCCTGAGGTATCACCACCATGTCCGACACTGGCCGAAAATCGTCTAGTGCGTCCACGTCGAAGGAAGAGATGGATTTGGAAAAGGCGCCGCATCAGCCAGGGTTGTCAGTGTAGTTAGAGGGCGTACTTCTGCTTCTGTTCACTGACCACAGATGTTTTGAATAGGTTCAATGTAAACGAAGCCCAGGCTTTGGAGGACATGAATGACAATGTCCCTCGGGATAAATTCGCGAAACTTTGGGCCATAGTACTGTTTTTGGACAAATATGGAGTAGAAGCTCGCGGTATTGAGCGCGTTCTTCCAGACGAGAGAACGCAGACTTGTGAGTGGCCTCATCCGAAATTTTCGTGGCATACATTATTGACAACTTCCTGTTATCTTCCAATAGCTCCTTTGGCACCGTTCTGGATGTGGCTAGCTGCAAATATGACAGTACGTTTCAAATTTGATCGTTCGGCGTTTTATATCTAACGTCTTTACAAAACCATTCCTTCATTCAAGATATCAACATTTGCGATCGGAGTCTTAGCACAATCCATCTTCTTCCTCGGACTCAAAGAAGCTGCTCTTACCATCATATTCTTCAATTTGTTATGTACTCTTCCTGTCGCGTACTTTTCCACATGGGGACCAAAGCTTGGGCTTCGTCAGCTCACCTTATCGCGATTTTCTTTCGGATACGCCACCGCACAGCTTCCTATCGTGCTAAATTGTATCGCGTGTGTCGGTTGGTCGATTGTCAACTCTATTGTGGGTGCTCAGACATTGCGCGCCGTGAGCACGTCACACCAGATACCTACCGCGGCAGGAATTGTGGTGATTGCGATCCTCACTATCGTGGTCTCGTTCATGGGCTACCGTGTGGTGCACCTCTATGAACAATACTCTTGGATACCGGTAAGACGCTACGCAGAACGTCAATCCCTGTCTATTCACACCCACATAGGTGGTGGTCATATTTTTTATCTATCTGGGTCAGATAGCGCGATTTGCCGAGAGCGATTTCGGGGGTTCAGGTAGTGTTGAAGCTGGTAATGTACTGTCCTTTGGTGCGACAGTCGGTAAGTTTATGCCAATTTGCAAATATTTTCACGTACTTATGCGATCATCAGCTGGATTTGCTCTTGGATGGACGAGGTAAGGTCGTACTCTTACTGACATATGTGATTTAATACTTCTTGCCATCAGCTTGGCCGCAGATTACACTGTTCGTATGCCAGAAGACATGTCTTCATACAAGATATTTTTCTGGACATATCTCGGTCTCAACACTCCGCTTATTCTCGTTGAAATTCTTGGTGCCGCAGCCATGACGACTTTCGCCCAAAAGACAACATGGGAAGACGCCTACAACGATAATTCCGTGGGTGGTCTTTTGGGTGCCGGTCTAGCAGGACCAATGGGCGGATTCGGGTCCTTCCTACTGGTGCTTCTAGCATTGAGTATCGTGGCTAACAACATTCCCAACATGTATTCCTTGGCTTTGACTTTCCAGGTATGTTTTTGCGCATGCAGATCAGAGCATACTACCAGAAAATATGCTAATCATATCACGATAGAATTTACATCCCTATGCCCAAGCGATACCCCGTATCGTTATTGTGATTTTAGGGAGTGTTGTCTACATCGTCCTCGCAATCGTTGGCGCAAGCCATTTCGAAGAATGGCTAGACACCCTTCTTGTCATTCTCTCCTACTGGCTTGCGATCTTCTCAACTATCCTCATCGAGGAGCACCTCATCTTCCGCAAGGGCAAATGGTCAAATTACGTCCCCGACGATTTCAACAATTGGAGGAAACTCCCGCTTGGCGTTGCCAGTTTCCTAGCTTTGGGATGCGGTGTAGCAGGTGCTGTTTTAGGCATGGCTCAAGTATGGTATGTAGGTGTTATTGGACGCATGATTGGCGATCCAGAATTCGGTGGCGATATCGGTGAGACTCCACTCGTATATATATATACCCGGACGTGAATTTCTAATGATCATGATCGCAGGTTTCGAACTTGCGTTTGCCTTTACCGCCGTCACATACCCTCCCTTACGATATCTAGAAAAGAGATGGTGGGGCTACTAGCTTCTCGTCCTCTGCTAATTCCTCAATATGTATGTTTTTAATATGTCAAATGACATCTCTTTTGGAACATTCCTTCAAAGTCTGGGCACCCTTTGATTGAGACGCGATACCTAGGCTGCCACGTCGCACGGCCTCACAAGCACAATGGACGCTCCTTTACAGCTTCAACAGCGAGATCAGGACGTGCCAGTCGTTGTTTCAGAAGTCGTCGTTTGGTCGGGTAGCCAGTCGACGTTCTGATCTAGTCCACCTTAACAGCTTTCAATTGATAAAGATCGTCTCCCTTTCTACATATAAGCGAGTGCTTAATGGCTCATTGAGCCTCATCGCCCAATATGTATTCAACAACTTTTGCGCTATTGGCGTTGTCGATAGCCTTAATACGCCCTGCATATAGTCAAGAGTGCTTCGAAGAGTAAGTATTCAAATATTCAAGGGGAAGTTCCAAGCCTGATCGATGAGTTTCCTCAGTTGTGCTAGTACAGTGAACGCATCTACATTCATCATTATTTTCGTGGTTATCGCGGTGGGTGAGTTTTCATGGCCAGTTCCTAACTTTTGCATCAAGTTCTTTCTCTCTACTTAACTCAAGAACGCACCCAGTCGCCATTGTGCTATCAAGTATAATTGCTCTAGTCAGGTATCGGCGCATCAAACAGTTCCAACGTGATCTAGTACAGCATGCTACCTTCGAAGCCTCCACTATACCGACTCCTTATGCCATACCGGAGTCGATACACTTTGCCCATCACCACCGTGCACATCACCATGCTCACATGGACATGAATATGCAGAATATGCAAACTATGGGTATGACGGGAGGAGGAGGAGCAACAATGGCTGGCTATTGAATATCGAATGCTGCCATGACTGTACGCAAAAGTTTAAACTGCCTACATTCAGCATTGACCTTTCCTCTACTGAAGATATGTACAATCCTGCTGTACTTCAGTTATCTTGCGACATGCGAAGTTGTGTGCAAGCAAATGTATACTAGGCATATCCGGGACTTTTGTGATACAATTACATATATTCTACGTATGAACTACATAGGCTGGTCGGCACCAACTTTTATGGTGAGACGACCAAGCCATCTTCTGATGCTCTTCGTCACAATGATATGCTTGACGACACCGAGAGCATCTCTTCAGCGCCGGTCCAGTGGCTAGTGGTCGACCGCAATGTTCACACCAATGATGCTCCCCTCTCTTTTCCCAACGTTCTTTCGCTTTCTTGGCAACCTTCCACATCCAAGCTTCGTTGGCCTGGTTAGGGTCGGGTGTTATACGAGAGGATACTTTGGCCTTCTCAAAGCCACCAGCAACAGTCAAGAGCCTCTTCTTATAGTCACCCACACTTTCCAAGACAAACGTGCTCTTCCCTTTACGACCTGGGCCACGACCTGTTTCACCAAATTGCATCGACGCCATATCCAGAATTATTTCGTTGTCACCATTGTATGGGTGCGACTCGAACGATACGACAGCATGTCTGAATCTTGGTTGGTCCGACGAGCTCGTGATATACGTTTGGTTATCTGGCAATACTACCGCGAGGGTAAGATGCTTAACCACCAAGAGATCGTACTCTACGATAGAGAGACTGGTTGGAGAACTTGAAGTAACATATTCTCGTCCGTTGGCAAGTCTAATTCGTAGCAATGGATTAATGGCGTAGAGATCCAAGAAATACTGGAGGATGGCGACTGATTTGAAACATCCATCATGACCTCGAGCTTGCCAATAGATGGTTTCAAGACGACTAGGTGCTAGTTGGGTGATGTCTCTTGCCAACGGGGACCTGACCTGTGGCGACAACATGTTCGATGGAAGATCGGGTTCCTCGTCTGAACCAGGGATTGCTCGTTTAATTCGCTGAAAAACGAATCCGTCTTTGGACCCCTTATGAGCAGTCCAAAGGGGAGTTTTGATCATCACGCCCCGAAAATCGAATTCGTGCGTTGCGACCTCACGAAGTTTAGAATTCCTGAATCGAGGTTCAGACGAGGCTCGTTCGTAGTTGAGCAAGAGGGCGATATCGTGGAGGTCTATTGTTTCACTTTCGATTATTTCGTTTTCGTCGGCTTCCTGCATGGTCGTGGTAAGAGTCGAAGGAGGTCGAAGGCAACTGGAATCTGAGACTTCCGAAGGTTAACTTGTACGTCACGCAGCACGCTGATGTAAGTTGACCCCTTCGCAAGTACATAGTACTGCCATTCCGCAGAGACCGACCTCAAAGTCAGATGTGATAGTTAATCTCCCCAACTTGATACTACACACAAGTAAATTGAAAGACACAACGAACATTATTCCAATTGTCTCCCACCATAGTCCAATCCGCGGGGCTTTATCCTGCACACTTCAAATCTACTCCGTTTACATTTTGATATCGTCCCACCCTGATGTTGGGGAGAAAAACAAATTGTTCGCAGAGATAATGGTCAAGGAGCTCAACGTCGTTTCGGATATATCTGATGAGGCCTTTGTCTTTAGCGTCCCTGGACCTACTAATTTCTCCTTCTTTAGCTCCTGGTCTAGATTCTGAAGCACATCCTCGGTGAGAAGATTTGTATGATCAGCTGAAGAGCGTGACGAATTGGATGGTTCCAACGCAGTAGAAGCAGGAGGAATATAGGGCAGTCGCGACATGAGAGTGAAAATCGATGGTGGAGCTGGTGTTGGTGTTGTGGGTCCCGACTTGGGGCTCGATTCCTTCAGTACCTCAGAGTTTAGCTGTTGGTTGGGAGACATGAGCTGTAATTGTCGGTGAACTCTATGTAGAGACGATATTGTGCTGGGGGGTAGTTGTCTACTGGACTTATCAGCAAACGGAGGGGGACATAGGGTAAATACCAACATCTCAAGAAACCTTGGGTGAGTCAAGGGGAACTCCGTCAAGTTGCAGCGGTTATGAATACATGCGCACAGATAACAATCGCCGGAATCCGAGTTCACCGCTAGATGGCTTGGTTGACCGTCCTCGCGTTGAGGAGCGGTTTATGTGAACAACTTATCATATCAACACTTCCTGGATTTTCGCTGGTTGAACACGGCAATTGACGGTGAAAAGGCACGCTCCGTCCTGCTACGTCTCGTAGCGTCTCAGTGCTTCTCGCTTAATGGCCTTGTGTCGCGTCCACCTGACGGAACACTTCCGCGGGGACGAGGACATTATAGTGGTATTTGCAGCGGCTTTCAGCCCGTCGCTATCTCGAAAAGTGTGTCGCAAACACGTGGGTTTCTCTCGGATTGTTCAACTGATTGCAAGAAATACGGCGTCACGCAATCTATCTTGCCGTCATCTTGGGACGAAAATTGCGAATAGTCTCTATTCACCTCGAGATTAGATTAGCTCAAAATTAGCATGTCGATGTGCGATTGAGGGAAATGTATTCAGCGCAACTCAAACGCCCTCTGTTTCGAACGAAAAGTAGAGTACTGAGGAAAATCAAGAGAGTAAAATAATTTATATAGTTATATACAACACCTGAAATGTCATTCTAATACCATCACGCCCCATCATTACCTGCAGTGGACATGAGTTGTAGTCGTGTCCAGCTGAGTATCTTGAATAATGACAAGAACACGTACCTGATTCTCGAGTCCAATCATCATGTTTCTTGATGTCGGCTGCTGTGCATGTAGATTTGTTCGTCTCCAGTGACTTCATAAAGTCGGCCAACTTCAAGGGTGGTTCGATGAGCTCATCTGACTCAATAGTCTCCCACGATTTCTCTTCTGCGTCGGGGTCACCCGGTGAACAGGGCGTCCACTTTAACACACTAGAATCAGCGGGGTCGGGTATTTTCTTGAAATGTGTAGCAGACAATAGTTTGCGGACAGGCTGCATGAGTGCATCTCGAACGACGATGGCGATATCTGAACCAGAGTACCCTTCTGTATGGTCTGCGAGTGTGCGGTAGTCTTTTGGGCCAAGATGACAGGGTGTGGAACCAACATGTAGTTCAAACATACGCCGCCGAGCGTCCGGGCCAGGGAGAGGGATGTATATCCTCTTCTCAAACCTGAACGACAGTTTCCTTCTAAGCTGCAGGAGTAGTGGGAACGAACAGATTACCTACCGTCGTTTGATAGCATTGTCCAACTGCCATGGTATATTGGTTGCACCGAGGACAAGAACGCCTGTGTCGTCATGTCCCACACCGTTCATTTGGACAAGGAACTCGGTTTTGATTCGCCTGGATCCTTCAGATTCAGATTCATTCCGGGTCCCTGTAAGCGCGTCTATCTCGTCTATGAAAATAATGGATGGTTTTGACTCTCGTGCAAGTTGGAATAGTTGCTTGACAAGCCTATATGTAGTAAGATGAGCGAAAGCCAAGTAAACATTGCCGAACCATATCACCGTTCTGATTCTCCTTGCCACTTGCTGACAAGATCACTGGAACTGATACTGTAAAAGGTGCTTTTCGCTTCGGTTGCTACAGCCTTCGCCAAGTATGATTTTCCAGTTCCTGGTGGACCATACAGTAGTATACCTCTCCATGGTGTACGCTTTCCAGTGAATAGATGTGGGAATTTGAGTGGCAGGATAACGGCTTCCTTTAACGAAGCCTTTGCGCCCTCGAGTCCAGCAACATCGTCCCACTTAACGTTCGGCTTCTCAGAAATAATCGCACCAGCCAAGCTGTCGCGCAACTTCTTCATTTCAGGATCATCTCCGTCTTCTTTTCTGCCATAAAGGTTGTAAGAGGAAATGGGCTCAGCAAGAAACGAGGTTAGATACACACTGTCTGCCGTTTGGACCTATACCCGTGCTGCTACCATTGGCCCCTACCGCACTCTTACCTCGCTTCTCGCTTTGTGCATTCATGTGTTCCTTTAAAGTTTCCGCACGAGAGAGATATTCATTGATCTTTGTCCGGATCAGTAGTTTTGATTTCTCGTTCTTCTCATCTGGAAAGCGCAGTAAGCAAGGTGTTATAGAGTCATAAGAGTGGCCAGAGGTGACATACACTTCAACGCAAGCATGAAATAATCCAACGAATTCATGTATTGTTTGTATGCACTATCGTAATTCTGTTTGACATCTTCGTCGATAGCTTTCTGGACTATCTCGATAGCGCGCTACTTAACCATAGTACATTTAGAGAGCGTGCGCCGTGTGTGATAGACAGGACACAGCTTACGTCTAGACTGTTTGAATTTGCCATTTGAAAGAATCGTTTGCCACTGGATAGAAATTGGAGAATTAAGAACTGAACAGGAGCTGAACAGATCTCAACCACGGCGGGAGTTCTTTCAGGAGAGCTTTGTTTGGATCGGAAGGATAAACATCCTGATTTGGAAGATTGAGGAAATAAGCGCTCAATCTGAACACCTCATCCTCCACCAGCAATCATTATCCTCTTATAATAATTGACACGACGACTCTGATATATGCAGGCTATCCTCATGGCGTAGACATGGGAACACAGCGATCAGAGTGCCCAGCGAACAGAACGGAGTCATACAACAGCTTGAGACATGTCAATTTTTGCGAGGTACTGCCGATACAAGGAAGGAATCAACTGCGCTCTGGGTAAGCTCAAATAGGCCAATCTCTCCAATGTAGGAACTTCCGAGACTGATATCGGGTGTGTATCTGAAACCGGGACTTTCAATCCAAATTACCGGGAACAGCTTGCTTCAGGCTTTTTTCTCAGCTTCGGATTCCTCAGCATGAATATACCGTCCAACGTGAGCTTATTGAGCTTGCCATCTACCCAGCCACACCGAGTGCAACGGAAACTATGAATTTCTCCCGAATGAACGTCCCATATATGATTCCGTTCTACGAAACGTAGTCTATGGACAATGCTTCATTAAGCGGTAGTATGGGGAGGAAATTTAAAGCTGATCAAAAGACTACCTGGCCCACTTCGATATCGAATGTTTACTCGCATTCGGTGCATATTCCGCTGGTCATCGCTTAGATTGATGATTTCGACAAGTTTAGATACGCTTGGAGGCTGGAACTCCCCGATGAAACCAAAAATATGTAGATGGATTTTTGCTAGTTCTATTCTTCTGTATCAATATGACTATGTGTGTGGACAGTAGACCTGCTGCTTGGCATCCTCAATTTCACTTGACACTTTGATGTACGTGCAAATGAGGACAACACGCCCCATATGCATTGTCACGCCGGCTTGGTGCTGTGATTTTGTGGTTGGAAAGCCTACGAATGCCCCACTATGCCCCAGTACCAGAATATAAGAGCTGAAAAGAGCCATTCCCGAATTCGGGTTTTCTCTGTTGTTTCGTCGCAATGGTCTTTGTCTAAAAGCTATGGTTACAATGTTGTTATCATAAAACAAAGGGGATAGACGGCATGTGGCCGCAAGGATGCATTCATTGACAGATATATAAAAAGCTTTGTCGTCGCTCCGTTCCTGTACCGCACTGCTTTAAACAACAACTTCCTTCAGCCTTTTTACCCCACAGCATCTCCTCACAGGAATAATCATAATCAAACGCTGAAACGGTATCAGATTGACTTATTTGATCTCCTGCATCTGCTATATATCAGCGCTTGCCAGCCTTCATCTCTACATTCGACTATCATCATTATTACTATGCCAAGCGTACTCTCAAAAGCTGCGTCGCGCAAAGCCTCACAATCGAGGAACCCGGGAAATCCTCTACACCCTGTAAGTCCCGAGGAATTAGAATCCTGGAGCGATGGCGGGGACAGTGAATCTACGCTCAATGAGACCTTACCGGATGATCTTGATGAGCCATGGCCTTATACCTTTCATGTAAGATAATCTTACCACAACAACCTTACATCCCGGTTTGACATTGACCTCTGCCGCGCCCTTGACAGAAAGGCCAAGCAGTCTGGGTACGGACATCTGGTGGTAATTGGCACTCCGGCAGAGTGTCCAGTGAGACTACACGAAAGGGAAATACACGAAAGGTAGGGCTTGATGTCATTCATTCCACCTTTCTGACACGCACGCAAATCATCTTCGTACTTACGTGGTCCCTTCATTTCGACAGAAAGAGGGATTGTTTTACCCTGTCAAATTCGACGGAAACCTCCGCAAATACTTTGCGCCTCAAAATGGGGAGATAAAGCCTGATACACCACATATAAGGGGTTTACTGAAGAAAGGTGGTTGGCTATAATCTTCTCGATATGAGGTTACTACTTTCGTGATGTATATACCAACGGGATCGGCTTTTACTGGCTTTGCTTATATTTCAATGAATTGTTCTCAATGGACCAGAGCGGATCTGAGGATTAACTCGGTGAATTTGTAGGGCTTGAGGAAGACGCGGTTGGGAAAATGGAAACGAGGAGATTAGGTGAAATATATACTTATTTCCAGTCCATTTCTGTCGACGATGGACATCATCACATATATACGGAAGGTAAATGGATCTCAAGATGCCGTGGCGACGATGGAAATGTTGTGGACGTTAACTAGTGTTAACTACATATGTTCGAGAGATCGCTCAAGCCCTGAAGCTCAAAGTGTATGAATAAACGACGTTGTATAGGATTTATTATGAGAGCTGATTAATCCAAACAGTGTGATTTGAGGAAGATGGGGAGGATTTCGTGCTCATCCGCGACCGACGATGGAAGAAGAAGTACCCACTGCGGGGATGAAACCTTAATCTCGTAGTGAATATAAAGAGATTAGGTACAAAACTCTCCAAAAATTCTCTGTTAGAGACTTAGAGTTCGCTGAGACTTTTCAAAATTTTCTCCATGAAACAATCATGGACATGGCAGGAAACGAGATTATTTTGAATATTCCTATATTAATTTCAGCCTAATCCTTAGCAGATTGTTTCAAAATAATCTCAGCTACAATTTTTTACAAAATTCTTAAAATTTTCAGCCTATTCTTCATGAGAAAAGTCCTTCATCCCCGCAGTGGGCCGGTACCAGCGTCTAAAATTTAAATTATCGCGCATCAACAAAAACCACGTGTACGATCACGCTGGGCACAGCCACTACCTTTCACAGCGCTCAGTACTTGTTTTCATCATGATCTACATTGGTCTTCGCATCTTGTTTCGCCCCATCCAAACATCTGATGTGAACCGCTTTTGAGAAAACTAAACTCGTTCTCTTTCAGAGCATGCTGAGACAGATCACATCACGACGAATACTCACCAAGGCGAAGGATGAAGCATCTCACAAAATTCCTTGCTCGACCCTGGTCCCAGGTACTTTTTGACGCCTTCGAGAACGACAAACTATACTAGCCTTTTTCGGTCTAACCAGGGGCAACCGACTGGTTCCATTCTGAGCGGGGACTTCTGGACGTGGTTTCTTAAGTACATACGAAGTTTTAGGTGGAATAGTCGTATGTAGAGAGGTCTTGGAAAGACCCAGCCTTTCAAAGAACTCGGTGGAAGTGTCTCCCCGTCATCGTATTCTTTTGGAATCTTTACGCGGTTGGGAACTGTTGGGAACCTGTCGGGAACTATCCTTCTCCGAGATCCATTGAATCGAACCTGCAGGACGCGATCTAACAGTTGCTACCACTTTGCTACCCCAGGATCTTCGTAAAGACCCACCGGCCACAAAGATTGCTGCAGATTGCTACAGGGGAAAGAAAGTAGGTACGTGTTCAACGAGTGAGAACCTCCGCTGATATACAATGATGCATATGTAGGCAGGTATGCATGTACAGTCTCAAGAAAATCTTGTTCGCAATCACCAAGTCAGCGGATCCGGGTTTCTGAAGATTTCTGACGAGAGGAACCACGTTCACCCTGTAAGTGTAACATTCCGTGTTCTATCCCAACTTCGGATGTAATGCATTTATGATGTAAGCACTGACCGCAGAACATCCTGTCCAATTCCTGGCACCCTTTGGCAGGTGTGTTTGTTCATTTCGCTGAATTTGGAGTAGCTGCAAGTTTCTGCAAGTCTGCCTCTACGCGAAAATCGTCAGGTACCACAATATGATATCTATTCCATCTTCATCCAATTGCGGAAAGGGTCAATAATAAGAGGCCTTTTAAAGTCAGAGGTTATGAGTTCACTGAGAAATTGTGCTCTCTTCTATCTCTCCTCAAATACGGCTTGATTTACTGACCTTAGTATCGCAGTTTCAAGATGGCAGAAGGAGATAAGAGCGACGCTGTTTCCGCTTGGTTTCTTGGCCCTAAGGGCGAAAATGCTGAGACTTTGATTTGGCTACTGACGGAGGCTCTTCAACGTCATGTCCAAGGACGCGTTGCATATTTTCCGGAGGATGCTTCGGTGATCACACCAGAAGTAAAATCTACCGTTGCATTTCAAAGTGAGTAATCCATAGTCCTACGGTACAGAACGTGTATTGACTACATCGTACATAGAACAAATTCAGAAGCAAGCAGCTCTTGTCAAATCGTTAGCGGAAAAGCTCGCAGAGCACTCCGTTCCATTTTGGAACCCTCGTTATAATGCTCACATGAACATGGACACGTCTATGCCTGGAATTGTTGGGTACTTCACGGCCATGCTCTGTAAGCTAACATATCCTCTTATCTCGTATTCCAAAATAATATATCATCTCTGTATGACTAGTCAACCCCAACAACGTTGCTCTTGAAGCATCCCCATTAACCACTGCCATCGAAATAGCAGTCGGCAAACAGCTTGCTGAACTTGTTGGGTACAACATCGAAACGCTGCAAAACCCCATCGGCTGGGGCCATATCACTGCGGATGGCTCTATCGCTAATTTAGAGTCGATGTGGGCTGGTCAGTGTGCATTTCCGTTCGACGGGTGCCAGAACTCATATCAGCATCATCTTTTCTTTACAGCGCGAAATCTCAAATTCTATCCTCTTTCACTGAGGCTGGCGATGATGAATCAACTTGAATTCATAGCGGACACGTTCCACGTAGATACCTGCACCCATGAGTCGAAGTTACTCAAAGACTTCACTACGTGGGAACTTTTGAACATTCTTCCGTCGAACGTTCTGGACATCCCGACTCGCATCAACGAAGAATATGGCATTACGGCACAATTTTTGCAGGATGCCCTCAAGCCATATCTCGCCCAGACTGTGGGCAAGGAACGTCTTGAGCGCGAATTTCATGTCGAACCAATGGCGTATTTCGCCAGCGCTACAATGCATTACTCATGGCCCAAAGGAGCTGGTCAGTATTGTCTTCATAAGTGTAATCAATTTATTGACTGGATCGTACCAGCGATAACTGGAATTGGCAGTGAGAATGTGGTTCCCGTCAAAGTGGACAATTCTGCTCGAATGGATCCGAACGACCTCCGAAGGTTGCTGCACGAGTGCTTGAACCTCAAGGATGCTCAAGGGAACCCTGCTCCCAGAGCTGTTTACGCTGTCGTAGCGATAGTCGGCTCTACAGAACACGGTGCTTGCGATCCGATCAAGGATATCCTAGACATCCGCGATGAAGTAAGTGCATCCTCTGTGATACCCAAGACGGGATTTCTGACACGATTTCTTCTCTCTTTGCGCAGTTTCGTAAGAAGGGCCTCAGCTTTGTTCTTCACGGTGACGGCGCTTGGGGTACCTATTTTGCGACCGCTATCCCCGAGGTTATAGTTCAAGAGTCTATCAGCCTCTCATCCCAATGGTCCCATACTAGTATGAAGATTGGAGAATATAACAAGGCCAGACACGACGTCTTCGTTCCTACTGTTCCACTCAAGACCAAAACCCTTGAGAGCATCGTACATATGCGATATTGCGATTCTATCACCGTCGATCCTCATAAGAGCGGATACCTCCAATATCCTGCTGGAGGTCTGCTCTACCGCGATCAGCGTATGCGCTATCTGGTGACTTGGACAAGTCCTATCGTTTACCGCAATGACCTGCAAAGTATTGGTGTTTTTGGCGTTGAGGGAAGGTTAGTAGATATTTCATTCAACCTAGTTTTGGTCAATATTTGAATCTTTATTCCATTTAGCAAGCCCGGTGCTGCGCCCGTTGCGACCTTTTTCTCGCATGTTATTCTCGGTCTTAACGTTGACGGCTACGGTCAATTGCTGGGTGAGGCTTTATTCGGCGCAGTCAAGGTATAAACAGCCTTCTATGTGTCTCGAGAAACACTCAACTTCTTTTTTGGCAGATGTACGCCCATTTAGCGACCATGTCATCAAGCGAATCGACTTTCGTTGTCCGTCCCCTCAATCTTCTTCCTGCTGAAATCAACGGCATCCCCGAAGAAGTTGAGGCGCAGAAGGAACTCATCCGGAAGAAGATCCTGTCCGTCCCTAACCGCGAGCTTGTCAACGATAAAGAGACTTGGAAACTTGTCGTCGAGATGGGCTCTGATCTTTCCATTAACGCCTTTGCCGTCAATTTCAAGTTGGGAAACGTCGTTAATGAGGATATCGTCGAGGCTAACTACCTCAACAAGCGTATATTCGATGCACTGTCCATAACCGACGCGAACACCGACAAGAAGCCTCCGCTTATACTCACTTCCACAGTTCTCGCTCAGAAAAGTTACGGCGAGTGTCTGCTCAAATTCAAAGACCGTTTAGGCTTGAAGGGAAGTCAAGACCTATACACGCTTGTCAACGTAGTCATGTCTCCTTGGCCGACTGCAAGCGGTCTCACAGCTGAGATCGCCCAGTCCTTGCAAGAAACCATCGTGAAAGAGCGCGAAGTCTCTGTTTACCGCAATACTCTTACCGAAGACTATCATGCGTTTGTCATGCAAGGCACTGACAAACTCTACTTCGTTCATCTCCCCATGTTTAACATGGAAAATCATCGCCACCAGCTCATAATCACGGGTGTGATCTCTGCCGAAATGAGGACCATTTACATTGAGGAACGCGAAAAGAATCCCGACACTGTTTATCTCCTGGTGAATGATACTCCCACCACTCTCGGAAAGATTCTGGCGGCGAAGGAATTTGATGCACGCATTGAGCCCTTTGATTCCAAAGGCCAACAACCGTACGTCCCTTATGTGAAAAATGTGTATTCATTCATCACTCATGGTTTTCCTTCCACAGGCCCATTGTCAAAGGCAAAATCACAGATATCCAGGTCATTGTTCAGAAGAAGCTCAATAGCAAGTTCTTAACTCCTTACCCGACTCGCAAGATGCCCTTCTATATCTACGGCTCTGAGGCTCAGATGCACATAGACCATGTCTATACCGCATCACCCAACATACAGATGACCGCTGAACAAGTAGTCATTGGAGCGGACCTACAAAACGACTGGAACGCCAATCCCGTCCTTTACGCGCAACTTCCCTTTGCCGAAAGTTCGATGCAGCCCTTCCTTTCCAACTTCGATCGTGAAACGGCACCTAAACCATTCTTCTTCCACAGTGGTGCTAAGTACGACCGTGTTGTTTTCACGAGGGACCTGGCTGGCGAAGACGTCGTGGCTACAACCAGTCTCACTCTGCCTCTGAAAAGGAATGTCTTTATTGATACCGACATGCTCAATGCTGATCCTGAACCTAACTCGGCGGAATCGGTTTCTTACTGCGTTGCTCACGTTCATGAAGTAAACTTTGCTGAAGATGGGGCTAAATTCAAGCCCCGGGGACATAAATACATGCAGATGATTGTAAGTATTTCTTGTCGTACATGGTTCACAACGCTAATCAAACCTTATAGGATGAGCTCAAAGACACATTGCAAGATATCGGCTCGTGAAGCAGTAAACCGACATTGTGTACTTGATTAGGAGAAGTGAATATATTTCTGTACTATCACCGTGCTTTTTATCTATTTGAGACAATCCTTACTTTGTACTCATTAAACAATGGAGATTGCAACAAAGCGTATTTCATCGTCCACCAATATGTAACATCGCACAAGCTCGTACAATTCTGTACAACATAGGGTCAGAGTCGAAGGTTCAACGATTCTTGTGATTTCCTATAGTACTACGTGGTGAATTTCAAAAAATCATCACCGCCAAAGTAAGGTATCAAAGAAAAGAGCTGTTGTACTTGTACTAGACGTTATTAGCAGTAGTAGAAGAAAAGGTGTATACAGTTAAGTATTTATGTAAGTAGTTAGCAGAACATGGTACGAAGGTTCCACATCCAGGACTTCACCAGTTCGTAAGCGGGCCCGGAAGGAACGAAAACGATTAGACAACACAAATGAAGCAAGAAGATTGAACCAAAAGCACATCATCACTCACAGCAGGCGTATAGGCAGAAGCTAGTTTACACTCCATCAAAGGAAAACATTGAAGAAAAAATTCCAGAGAAGAGGAGCGAGAGATAACATATGTCGTGACCAAGAATTAAGTATGTACAGTGGAAAAATGACGAGCGACAAAAAAAACTAGACCATCATCATCATCATTTCTCAATCATCTCTTAATTCCTTCAGCTGCGCTCGAGCCAGCTGTCTGGCATGTACATGAACGTGTTTTGGTTCTGGGACCTCATGGCACACTTCGATAGAATGTATCCATTGATGTTTCATGACTTCTTCGATGGGTGCACGGAGTTTAGGATCTGGCTCTAGCATTCGTCGTAATAATGTTCTGCACGCTCTCGGAGAAAGGTTGTTAATGGTGGGCGGACACGCCGACTGAGACGGTTGAGGTGACTTGCAAGCTTCCGCATAAGAAGCAAAGAGCTGATCGCTTTGCTGCGCTGCTCGCCATGGAAGCTCGGAGAAATGAAGGCAATAGTAAACGACACCGCATGCCCAGATGTCGACTAAGCGCGCATCGTACGCTGAAAAGTGGCATGTTTGAAAAATGGATGAAAAAAATACACGATGCGCTTACGTTTGCCTAAGAATTGCTCTGGCGCAATGTAAGGCTCACTACCACAGAGACCAGTAGACATGTGAATCGTGGCCTCCCAAGGCAGTCGGTATACTGTAGAGGCACCATAGTCACCAATCTACAACACGGTGAGGTTCTGCTAATAGACAACGCGGGAAACATACCTTCAGGTGACCCTTAGTATCGAAAAACAAGTTTTCAGGCTTAATGTCACGATGAGCAACACCTTGACTGTGCAAATACTCCACGCCACAGAGGATCTGCTTGAAGCAGCATTCAACCTCGCTAGGCGACATGCCACCTTTCTTAATTGCAGCATACAGATCACCACCAGGGCAGAACTCCATCACCTCGCACCAATGCTGACTCTCGTCTTGTACCAAATCAACAGTCTCGACGATGTTGGTATGATGCAGCGTAGATGATATACAAAACTCGGCTGTGAGCTTCTTCACGTACTCTTTTTCAGTTTCGTTTTTACGACGTTTCCGGAATTCCTACATATCCCGTCAGTGTAAGAAAGGATCGTAAGAGTGTAACGAACCTTGACAGCGTATAGTCTCTCTTCACTGCGGTCCCACTTGTGAGCCAGTCGTACAACGGAAGTAGCTCCCTTTCCGATAGCGACTTTCTGGCAGACACCGTATTTCTTCGACAAGCTGGTAGTACTATCTCCTGCAGTAGACTTTGCCCCACCTCCACTCTTGTACCCACCTCCATCGCTTTCACCTCCATCAGATTTCCTGCTACTCCTGCTACCCGTTGAGCGTTGAGAAGATTTCCGAGCCAACTTCGGACCGTTGGCAAGGAGATCCTTCAGGGTAAATCTGTGCTTCTCTCCGTCCGTGGAGTGAATGGAAGAGGGTTTGGGCCGAGAGCCGAGAGCGGGCGATGCGGGTTCAGGTGTGGCGTGGGTATTGGTGATTGCTGAGTTGGTCGAGACAGACCGCTGAACTCCATTGGCAGCTGAAGCTGCCGGCGTCATGACAGCGCTGGGCTTGCTCATCTGGAGTTTGGAGCCTGCAACACCGCTGGACATACTTGGTGCCCGACTAGGAGGCCGACTATTGGTCCGCGTCGAGGGAGCGCTGGTGTTCCAATCGTACTCGGAAACAGTGGGCGACGATGTCGGAGAAGCGGTATCAAATGTGCCGGCGTTAGAAGTCATGGAGGTTTGTTTGATATGTAGTGTATTGGCATTTGGCTTTGTGGTAATAGGAATGGTCACGATTGCGGGTGTGGGCTGCGATGCTGCAGTCACGCTGGGAGCTGCCACGATTTGTGCCGGCGCCTGCATAGAAAGTTTGCTATTGGAAGATGCTTCTACGAGTTTCTTTAGAACTTCAACAGTGTAACCGGGCTGTTTCTCGTAAGTACCTGCTTCTGGTGGTGGAAGAGGTATGCCATGGGGTTCGGTCAATATGGTGACAGCTGGAGTGGTAGAAGTTGGCTGATTATTTTTCTTGTTAGATATATCTTCATGCGGCGGTTTATCCGAGCCCTCAGGGCCATCGCCGTCCGTTTGTGTTGTATCTGAGGAGGAGTCCTGTACTGCAGACATTATAAGATAAATCTTCTTTGTATTATCGGAAATTGTCGTTGAAATTTGGGTGAGAGCAAGATTGCCCAGATCAAGTAGAAATCAAAGTGGAATCTACAACGATATCATGTCGGTCAACAGGTTCCAGGTGGGGTTTGTTGTAAGAAAAAGAGTATTAACTGCGAAGCGTGTACAGGGCCTGCGGCTGGGATAAAGATCCCGATAGCCTATTGGCCCGTA
This sequence comes from Lentinula edodes, assembly GCF_021015755.1. Lineage (NCBI taxonomy): Eukaryota > Fungi > Basidiomycota > Agaricomycetes > Agaricales > Omphalotaceae > Lentinula > Lentinula edodes. The sequence continues at coordinate 1,904,624 of NW_025764307.1, forward strand.
AAAGACACAAACTGGTGAAGTTTTGACTCGAAGGTGGATATGGTTAAGAGGCGAAAGTGAGAACAAATCTTTTTAATGACCCAAGGTTCGAGCTTACGTACGCCCTTTCAAAAGCTGATCAACCCAAATTCTATTCAACCGTCAACCAACGAACAGAAAGAGTTTCTGCTTCGGTTAGTTCTTTTTAGTTCTGCTATAGAAAGATGCTATTCATTTGCATAGGCACAAGGTTTTCGTCAGACATGTCATGAATGGATTCAAGGTTAACTCATAATCATCAAACTTTCCGCTATACATAACATGGTAGGAAATGAAATACATAGCAAACGAACACAGAGACCTTGCTGATGACCGGGTCCTGCAAAACTTCAGAAAACGGTTTCCGGAACTAGGATTTCAGGAAGAAGCCGCTCCACCTATACATTTTGTTGCGAACCCAAGATCCACAAATATCACAGCCTGTGCATGTTCCAGACCCTTCCTTCACTGGCAAATCTCGCTAGTTAAAGATTTAGAAAACTTGAACAAGCCACCGGTGGCGACGTTGGGTCAGACTGGGTCCCATGCAGCCATTCCGGAACAAAACGTTCGATAGGAAAACATCTGACAAACTCGAATAGCGAAAATCGCGCTCCGCCGTCGTGTAACTCATGTACATACACGAGTGATGGACTGAAGGAGATAGATTTCCCGGGGCTGTCACAGAAACGGCCTTGTTAGAACCATTATATTGTATGCCTACAAAAGAGTAGATTGCCAATATTCAGTACTGACCCACAACGCTACGTACGCTGAGAAACGCACCCATGCAGGATAAGAAGGTTCAAGGCCAGAAATTGTTCTGTCTGTTGTATAACGATACTTGATAGGGTCCAAGAAAATTTTTTGAAAGACAGGATCCAGGTGCATCATAGAGGTCTGGAGATTTCGGAAACCGATAGTGCCAACTAAGGAAGTCGATGAAAGGGCGATTAGTGAAGCTTCCTTCCAGTGAGAAAATGGCACGCCATCACCTGATTAGCCTGGCGTCTTGTAGTAAGGATGAAGAAAATTCCGTTCCTCACATACACTGACCATGATGGGTGGATGAAAAATCATGATTCTGATACCTGGAAAAGTAAGCACGAACAGCTCGGGATGACGACGACAACTATATAAAGGTTAAAGAATGCGGAACCGAACTGAAGCGAAATTTTCTGTGCAGTCCACACCAATTCCGTGAAGGGAGATTGAAGATGACGGCCGTAAATTTACATTTCTGTTGAGCCCTGTATGTACAACAAACAGCGAGCTTACATTCCGGGGTGCAGCCATTTCGATATTTACTCACTGTATTTCCGAAGATTTCCGACGACAAAGGAAGGACCTTATGATAAGATCAGAATGCCGTGGAGAGAAAAATACGAGGTCGTCTGGGAACTGGGAATTGAACGGCCACCTAGATCATAGTGGGAGTCGGAGCGAAGTCCTTCCAAAATTTACCTCTGTATCAAGCAGTACCCTCGTCAATCTGGCATTTTATTCCTCTTCATGATCCAGTGACTCAAACCTGAGTTTCGTCAGTCTAGTTTTGCGGAGATTGAATCAGAGATTAAAGCACATACGATAATGTAGTTGTCTTTAGAACTCACCTTTACTCATAGGAAGTTCCAGGAAAATTCTAAAACCAGAATCATCGGAGGCACTCTGCTGGCACTCTGCTGATGCATTCTTTCAATCTATCCTTTCTACGGATTGCATCGAGTTCTTTCAGCGTTTATGACAAGATGGGCATGTGGTTATCGTAAAATTGTCACAGAAGTGGGTCATAAATGTAGACAATCGAGGTATGAGCACGATACATAGAGGGGGAAAAAGCGGTAAAAACAGAAACACATTGATTCATTTATTTCCTGTATTTTGCTTGGTGAACCGCGCGCAGCATAGAGTAGGCATGAAGACGAAGCGATAAGGGGGGAGAATTTATGCAAAGGAAAATGATACCATTCCTTATTCCCACCATACGCTACAACAGAGACAGGTAGAGATGAGGGAAGACATTTACTCCTGAACAGGTGCATCGTGCTCAACAGCGAGAATTGCCTGTCGCTTCTCAAGGACACGGGCGGCACGACGTTCGCGGGCAGCCTAGAAGGACGATATCAGAATGATAAACGACATCACCCCAAAATGAACGTACCTTATTCTTGACACGACGGGCCTCCATCTGGTCAGTGAGGACCTTGGTACGTGTCTTCTCAGCTTTAGCCTTATGGATGTACTCCATGAGAACACGCTTGTTCTTGAAGACATTACCCTTTGACTTTTGGTACAAGGAGTGATAGCTAGAAATAACATCATCCCGTATGAGCGATGAAAATGTTAAGCATATTGAAAAGGCGTACAGGTGTTTGTCAATCTTTCCGGCTTCTCTGTATTTTCTCAAAAGTCTCCTCAACACCCGTTGTCTTCTCATCCAAAGCACCTTTGTAGGCATCCTCGCCTCAGACGTACCCTTTCTCTTACCAGGGCCAGTATGTCTCCCTTTACGCTTAGCAGCGAGAAGATCGCGAGTACGAGATCGCGAGTGGATGACGGTGGGTTTAATGATGACGCGGTGATCCTTGATGAGTTTTTTTATGTGTGTGCGTGAGTTGGCGTTACCGATCTCAGCCTGCTCAGCAGGGTCGAGCCAAACTTTGCGCTTGCCGACGCCAGCAACTGAGGCAGCGAGACGTTTTTGTGAACGGAGATTGACTATTCGTTATAAGTTAAAGGGAAATGGGGCAAATGAAGGAGGATGAAGCCGATAAATCAGTATCTTCTCTTGCCTTGATTTTGAGAATTAGAACATACCCATCTTGATGAAACCCTGGTCTAGAGATAATGAGTGTAAGTATCAAGGATCTGCTTGGATATGAAAACAATATGCTTGCCTTGCGGGCGATGTACGACGACGGAAAATTGGACTTACAGGCGATGGGAACAGCGTTGCCACAATTTGTCAGCAGGAGTGGAACTGTAAAGGTGCCCCACGGTCACGGTCAAGCTCAAATGACTCACGACTCACCAGATTCAGACAGCGACCTTTCCACTTCTACTGTAAGTTCTAATAATAATGTCCGTGATAGCTTATTATTTAACAGTACAAAATATAATACGTTAGAACGGTTGTGAATGTTTCCCTAGTAGTAAAACCACATCTCCGTGATATATTCAAGCTACCCTCGATTCCGTTTGGGATCATCGTAATAGATGCCACTGCTTCCACCGACGCCTCTGGGGAAACTATGCTCTTCTGCACTAATCTCAATATGTTCTTGCGTAAGAGCACATGGGTAGCACCAAATAGACGTGCAGCAGTCGCCTAAACAAGACCCATCGATGGAATAACGATCGCGAATTGTTGCACGTAGGGGGACCTGAAAGGCACAGGTAAAACTCACAAAAAAGAAAGGAAGAAGCAGCGCCCGTACCTGCAGAACGCATCCACCGACCAAAGAAAAGAAAGTCATAACGCCATGTACGGCGCAAGTTCCTCCCTTCGTTTCACCAGTAGGTTCGGGCGAGTTATGATTCGCTAGATGGTCCATACGAGTCTTATTTTGACCAAAGACAATGCAAGGGCAGAAACAGGCCTTGCAACCTACAGCAACGACGCAAGATATGAGGTTGATTGACGACAGAGGCGAAGTATACTCACAAGTATCCATCTCGTGATCATCCCCAGCGTAGCATCCACACAGACCTGAGTTCCAGTCTCTCTTCCCTCGCAAATCTACAGGCATTTGGCGCGCATTTCTGCTACCAGTAAATCCCAGCACCATTGTTTCCTTGGGAGATGGCTGAGAGCTGATGATTGGGCTAGAATGAATATGCGGTGGGTAGGAGAACGATGATTCGTTCGACTGGGGATGGGATAATAGACGGCTCTGCAACCGGTACAGTCAAATCATACGGTCTGAAGAATGTGGCATAACTCGTTTACCTCTTCGGCGGAACGATGATTTGGATGGCTTGGAGCTTCTGATACCCATTCCGGACTGGGCGCCAGGTGTCCAGAGCTGCGATTCGAACTACCAGCAATATCAGGATTTGAACCGGTGTCTGTAGCCGTCATGGAGTAGTTTGGAGGAGCTGGTGACATGGGACCGCCAGAAACATTGTCTAGTAAGTTATCTGAGTACTAATTGCGATAGTCCTCGAAGAATCTGTACCTCGTTTCTCCAACCCATTTTTTGAGGAATGGGCTAACGGTGAAGACACTTTGTCTTTGGTCAGAGATTGCTTTTCTGGAACGAGCATGAATCGTTGTGGAGTTCTGTGTTACATACTAATACATACTCAAGTAGCTTTACAGTAACTGATAGCAATCTGTGACACCACTTCAATAGTGTGATGTATCTGTCTGGGGTGACACCCGTTAATATAAAAGCGCTGAAATGTAATATATCCTATCCTATCCTATCCTGTTGAATAATGGGTGTCACCCCCTAGCTAGTTGTCACCCCACGCAAAGTTCGGCTGTTGTAGCAAGTTAACATTCAAATTTTGGTGAGGCTTAGTGCGGTGCGAGATACTTCACACTAGATGATTGATTCAAGTCTTTTCTCCAGCGTATTTCGTTCTATGTAAAAGATGATACTACCAAATACAAATACTAAAGTCAAACTTGCGGATTTTCTACATTAACCTATGAGCTCTTTGAATTCAGCACCCCAAGTTGAATTCTTCTTCAAATCTTCCGTGAAGGCGTCGAACTTGGGCGATACACCAGCTCCGATCTTGCTTAACGCAGCAACTGCACGTAACGCACTTCTCTGTAGTTCCGCTGCTCTTTCCAAGTCTTGCTTGACAGTGTCTTTGGTAACAGTAGCTCCTTTCATTGTCTTCTCCAGCTGCGGGGTGGCTTCATCTAGCCTCTGCGAAACAGCAGCAGGAGCTACCTGCGAAAGTCGGAACAGCAGCATATGACATATGACTTTGATCTCGTCCGAGTCATCTGCTAGACCGAGGACGACTCGCTCGAGGAATTCGCGGAGGTCGAGTTTGTGCAAACATGTATCGAGCTATTCACGACATCAGAAGATAGAATCCGGAGAATGTCGGCGGGTACTCACTAATGTATACATGGTCTCATAAGCCGTTTTCCGTGCTTCCAAACCATCGTCAACCTTATGTGTCCACGGACCCATCTGAACAGTACGAATAAGATCTTTGTTGATCACAGTTTCCTTGTAGAGGTTCGGTAAAAGGACAGAAAGATGATCCCTGATCAAATGAGATTTCGTTCGGGCGGCTGAGTTCAAAGTGGATAGTGCCAATCTACGGACGGTCTAGACAAGAATAAGAGGCGATCAACGATAATGAAAATAGGAACACCCACCAGATCCGCGTCGCCCATCAAGGACAAGAAATCAATGATTAATGGTGAAAGCAGTTCATCATATGTAGGGGCGGTGTCGGCAAAAGTATATCGAATTGCAGCTACTACCGTGGCTCTTGCAGCAGGACTGCTGTCGTGAATTCGATTCTAAAAAGTATCTGAGTTTGGATTAGGCTTGGATTGGAATTTTCTACAAACATGGAGTTGAGGCAAGTATTTTGACGGGTGAGTAGTGGCCAATTTGCCGAGACAAGCAGCGGCCACATTTCTCGTCGTCTCTTCCGAATTTTCAGAGTTCTCGAAAAGGGGCACCCACAAAATATCAGCGACGCCTTCTAATTGATTATGGGAGCAGTGTGTGACAACCTGGTCATTTGATGCCTATCAGTAGGAGCAGAAAATGAGATAGAGGTGTATATTACCTCCTTCAAAGCATGTAATGATAATAACCGCTTCTTAGCATCACTCTGAACCATCTTGACGATAGCTGGAAGGAATTGATGAAGATTTCCAATTGCAATATTTCCTGTTGACGAGTAGGTATACGTTCTGATGATCTTAGCGTTAGGCTTCTCACCTGCAGCGAACGACGCAGCGGAACGAACATCCTCTTGTTCGGCAGAAAAGTGCTCGATAGCGTTTGTGAAAATATCATGTTGAGGAGACATATCGCTAGATAGAAACGCATATCAACGGGTTGGTTAAGTGAAAACAAATTTGGAACGTGTTTACATGAAACGACCGAGTTCACCCAGTATAAGAAGGCTGAGTACAACCGTGGATTGTTTTGCTTTTGACGAAGGCTAAACAAACGGGCAGTCAGGATGTCGCACTATGGAAGATCAAATGTCCGGAAAGCTTGACCTTGACATGTTTGGAATATTCTGCAATTGTCCCGGCAGCGACACTGTGATCAGTCTTCACAACCTGCGCCACGCATCGTGCAGCATTAGCAGGGCTGGACTCTGCTTTGGGAACTTTATCAACCGATATGACCAGACTCGGTACAATATGAGTGGCGATCTGTTTGTCCGCTTTGACAAGCGCAGCGTAGAAGTTTAACAGCGAGTCTAACGCCGTTCCGCCGACAAGAGGAGAACGCGAGATAGCATATATATCAGAAAGAACATGTGCCTCGACTTCAGGGAACGTCGTAGAAGGGGCTAATTCAAGAAGAACAGATAATGTGCTCAATGCCTGTGATAGAAGTGAAATGTCAGAAACACTAAGGTATGGTTTGATCTGGCTGATGAGAGCCGACGGAAGACCGGAAGGTACACCAGTGGTATAGCTGGCGACCAAAGTCAGCGATAATTCGACTCGAAGGTAAAGCAACAAACCTCCTGATCAAGACCTCCAAAGCAAGGAAAATGTCACTTTTTCCGGGTCGTCCACTTTTCTTCAACAGACCCAAGATCCAGTCCATGCAACCATTGACCCAGGCATCACCAACATTGACTTCCTTCGCAACTTTGATGATGACTTTTACTGCACCGTCTACTTTGCCAGTCTGTCGACAGATAGATTCCCATTCTTTGCCATTCTTGCTTCTCACCACGTCCGTCGCACAGATCCACAGGTCACCGATGCATTCTTCAGCACATCCTCGTACTTCTGCATCAGTGTCATGAGTTGTCAGGCGGGCGACTGCCTGATCGTACAGGGGTTCAGTCCAGTCTGCATTCTTGACAGGCTTGACTGCTTGGAGTAGCGCAGAAAATACACGGAATGCCTCTGAAGCAACACGAGGATGTCTTTCACCTGCTGCTTTTAGCAACGCGGGCGTAAGGGAAGGAAGGGAGGATGTGAATATTGGAGGGGAGTGCGTTGCAAAGAACAGCGCAAGGAAAGAAAGACAATTGAGATACAGCGTCGCAGTAGAGGTTGACGGGGATGTTGACAGGACACGTCTGGACGTCGAAGTAATGGAAGCGACTTGACTAGATAGCGAGCCAGGGAGAACATTCAATAACGAGTATAGTAAACCAAATCCAGCCTGCAGAGTCCCAGATGAGGTTTTTTGTGACTTCAGTTGGTTGAGTAGTGCTTTAGATAATGCTGGTACTTGGGATTTCAGAAGTGAATAAGGACCACCCTCCACGTCCATGGTCTCAGTATCGCGTTTGCGCTTTCCGCGAGTTACATCCTCTTTGGATTGCGAGAGACCTCCATAGACGGCGGTCTGACTAAGTAACAAGCCGTAGGTTGACCAAACTTCCAATTTCACAGTTTCTTCGCGGTCACCGAAGCGAGATATAAGCACAGGAGAGACATCTTTGTAAATTGTGGAAAGCATTTCGGGACGTGTTCCAATAAGGGCTGCGAGCAATTTCGTGGCAGAGCGACGAATCTTGTAAGAAGTATCTTCATCATCAGAATATCTGGTGCAGAAATCGTTGTGAGAGGCTTTCATAGAGGCCTGAAACGGTAACGTACTCATCGAGATCAGCGTCTTCATCATCGTCGTCAGCATCTGCCATCTCTTCATCTTCATCATCGCCGGCGGAGTAGTTCTAAGTTCATATGTCAGTAGATGGTCGGTAGAATCATAGGGTACTCACGGGATCATACTTGATGTATTGATTGCCTACTTGTACGATAGAGGGAACGTACGGGCCAATTTCCGCAGGGCAACGCAAAAGCAAAATTTCCAATGCCTAAACAACTCGAATAAGCAGGTTCTTGAAAACCAAGGAGGGTAAATCTCACCTGTAAGCACCCTTCGCGTAGTTCATCATCTTCCCGCTGGACAGCCTTAACGATACCGGGCATAATCTCACTCAACATTGGGGCAAGTCGAGAGGGCGAGTGTCTGGCAACTGCAGCAACTAGATTGACAGTAGTCCGCTGTTTTTCAATATTTGCGGATGGACCCAAGTAAGGCAGTACATTGTCGGTGAATAATTCTGAGAAGAGCTCAGGGGGAGATATTGTGATAAATTGGGACAACGTCACAATCGCGCGCTTTCGTACTACCGGCCGAGGATGAGATAGTAAAGGAACGAGAACCGCTAGTGGATGGGGCGTTAACGATGAAGCAGATAAATGGGATGGGAATCGGCTAATCAGGATTGACAAGATTGCCAAAGTTTCGACAAGAGCTTCTGAGGGCGTATCTGACTGAGGATAAACGCGTTAGCAGAGAGAGAATATATGGCTACGCGTGACGCACGCTTTGTATCTGGGCCAAGAGTTTCGGCGTCAGTTTTGCGCAAGCGGAGGCAGCTACTCGTCCATCGGGTGGCAATTCAGCAGTTATGGTCTTCAGTGCTAAGGATAAATGTCAGTCAGGCGATAGACGGATAGATAGAATCTACATGCCTAGAGCAGAAATATCACGCAATTCCTGATCTTTACCGCCCGAAAATTCAATCAGCTTGTCCACTACGAGTTCCATTTGAACTTGACGAATAATCTTGATTAATTGACCTAAGCTGGTTGGTGTATGAGGGAGGCAAAACCCCATCAGAAGGTTTGGCAACCGACCATTTTACTGCTTGGTTCTTCACTTCTGATATTTTGTCTTCCACCAAAGCAAGAACCTGCTTCAAGACTTTGTTCTCGACGGTTTCATCGCCCAAGAAACATTGCGGATCCTGCTTGATTTCGGTCATCAAGTCGTTAAGGCCCATGAATCTGTACGAGATCATCAGAATTATTGTATATCATATGAAGGATACGATACGATTGTACCGAAAGTCCTGGTCTGGCGACTGCATCTGCAGAGGACGATGCAAGATTTCAGAAGAGAATTGATGTAGATAAGGTTAACAACCTTACTTTTTCAATAAGGCTATTCATTTGGTACGTCTTCGTCATGATGAACGATGGAGATACCCAGAGGAAAACAAAATCAAGTTTCGGTTCACGTTGTTAACGATTTGCCTGCATAGATGAATCCGGGCCGTTTTGTTTGTTCAATAAACAGAACACTTTATCCACATCCTTGTACCAAGTACTATGGCAAAACGAAAAACTGGTCAGGATGAATCTGACTCGGATTCGGACGTTGTGAGTCTTTCGTGAATTTGCAAACATTTATCCATTCAAATCTCTTCAGTAGAGCATGATCGATGTCGACTTTGACTTTTTCAATCCCAATCCCAATGTCGATTATCAAGCTATAAAACGTCTGCTTGTGCAATTATTCCAACAGGATGCAGATCTCTTTCATCTTCATGAGCTTACTGAGCTCATTCTGAGTCAGCCGACGATTGGTACGACTGTTAAAACGGATGGGCAGGAAAGCGATCCGTATGCTCTACTCACGGTCATAAATATGCATGCGCATCAGGTTCGCGTACTGCTAGTCTTCTTTGCTGACACAATTATCGATCGCCTTTTCAGGACAATCCTTCTATAAAAGCCCTGGTTGTTTACTTCCTCCAAAAGTCTCTTCCGAATCCCGCGCTGCATACAATTCTACAAAATCTATTTTCTCAAACAGAGCATCATGTCGGACTGGTCGTCTGCGAGCGTCTTATCAACATGCCAGTTCAGGTCATACCTCCGATGTACCGTATGTTGAAGGATGAATTGAAAGGAGAGGTCACTGCGGTACGATAGTCCTCTTCTTTTTATTTGCCTATCGCTCATTATACCGTAGAACCAAGCCTTTAAATTCAGCCATCTCATCGTAATATCACGGACGTATCACCTTTCCGTGGAAGAGGAAACCTATCTGACAAACATCAAATCAAAGTCCCCAACCAACAAGAAGAAAAAGACTAAAGCGGTCACTACTGCGCCGACAATGTCACGGCCAGTGGATGGAGTTTATTTATTTCATCCCGAGGACGAATTCATTAAACAGGTATATCACGTAGATGGAGATGTAGTCCTTGCTCACTCACTCGGTTCCTAGGCATCTAGTCATGCAATTGACTATGCGTTCACAGCAGCTCCCGCTGAACCTCGGGACTCGGAATCTTTTGGTCTAGACACTCGTGGTCGGCTAATGCTCCTTCCTTTTGAACAACTCGAGACATTGGTACAGACGATGAGCGAGGCGTATGCTGTTGGTTGAGTGTACGTTTTTATGTTACATCGCGATATTCGCTGGGAACAATGCGTTTCTGCCCCGCATGTATAAGAGCTTCATCGTTCCATGATAGTCCCCGAAATTCTTCAAGAACAATTTGGTAGTTCGCCCAAAAGCATTGTGATTTTGGCAGAGCTGAGTGACGATGGGTACTATACGAAAAACGAGTACCAGTTACGAGCGAGTGACGCGATGGAGAATAAGAAGTACTGTCTCTAGTCGCAATCGACGCCCTTCGACGCCCCATCGCTTCATCTTGTTTATGTATCTCACCCACGTAGCGCCAAGCCTTAGAGAATAGTGAACTTCATCGCAACTCGGAGCATCGTAGGCTTTCTCAAAATTCAGTTACCTCCTTGTTAAATTATATAACAACTTCCTGCCTTCTTTCCACTTCCTCAACCACATTCAAGATCATCAATTCTTCGATTTGGCCATCAAAGCATCCTTTTTCAGAGATTCTGCCTTGGTGCGAATTTTCAAGAGGGTTTGCAATACAGTCTGATACCGTGTAAGTGTTTGTAGGATGGTGGGTAGGTAAACCTCCACTTACTTTGAGAGTTGGATCGGTCTGAACCAGGTCTTTTCTGATAGATTGGTGGCGGCTGGTCACGTAGCTGAAGGAGAGAGACCCATTTCCCAATATGATATAACCCTTTGTACGTGATGCGGGGATGACAAAATAAATCTTGCCATCGCGTTCGGGGCTGGGGAATCCAATCGGGGAGTCCACAATAATTTCCTGATTTGCGAGCTCATATTCGACATGAGAGAGACCTTTTGCGATCACTTTCTTGATCCCATCTGACCATTCTTTTTTCTCAGCGTCGGAAAGAAAAGCCCAGGGAGAGGCTGTGACCACCTCAGCAGGTTTACTACGATCGAGCTCGACAGAATCTGGGTTGAAGTCTACTACGACTTTGGTTTGGGAACCACTAGGAGATTCCGATCCACGCGAATTTGATGGACCTGCCACCTCCGCTCCCTGGAAGATCTAATGAGACTAACTATTTTTCGACACTGATACAAGAGCAATAACTCACTGAGCCGCTGGAAACAGGAACAGCAGCGACATATGCAATTATCTTGAAGATTAAGATGAAGTAGACTTTGAAACTCAAGCTGGAAGGATGGAGATGCATGATAATCGGATTCGGATTTTAGAATCGTCGAAGAATGACAGCGAGTCAATGTTATTAGATGGTTTTTGAGTGAACAAGATCTGTGACGGAAGGTATGAGTTGAAAGAGTAGTATTTGACGGTGGGGCCTTACCTTTGACCAGCAAACAGGTGACGAAAAACGACCAGCGGAGTGAGGGAAATAGTTTGAAGGCCCCCAGCCTTTTATCTTGCTTTTCCAGTACGATAGCGTCGGACAGCGTCGGATAGCCGTTAAAAACCATGATCTGCATCAGATCCGTTGCTTGAAGCGAACCGGGTGAAGGAAGCTCATATGTGATTGAATGTCACGTTGTTGTTCTTCAGCCTGTTGAAGCCTGTTGATCATCAACGTACTCCATTGGGACACACACTTTCTTGCGTGCAGGCTGCAGCTGGCGTTGCTTCTGAAAATAGTGAGGGAATTTGTTGTGGCCCCGGGTGGGGCAGGTAGAGTGCAGGGTTGGAGTCACCGTTAGATGAAGCCTAAAGGGCGGATCTCTTTTGCCCTTCAAGGCAATCATATGACCCTGTTCTGCCGTAAAATCTAAAAGGAAAGTTTGCACGGACGCTCGAGGTTATGGATGTTCATTAATTAACGTACCCCGTTGGGGACATACACCTTGCTTGCGGTGCTTCTCACGTGCCGGACAACATTGATTTCAGATTGCGTTGTGATATCAAAGTCTTATTATCAATGCATTCTACTCAACTTCATTGTTCCGAATGACATTAACCCAGCCAAGATCCAGAATCAAAACTCGTCGTACTCCCACTCAAACCAAAACCTAATGTCATCATTCATGAACACGGCGACTTTATCGTTAAACCGACACACGTTCAACCTCTTCCACATCGGATAACGTACTCTGATATTAATTTCCAAGTGTGGCTGCCGCTGATATGGACGTTGGCTCTGTACGCAGGTAAGCAATTACGTGATCCTCATCGTAAAGGTAACGGAACCAATCGAGCTTCAAGTGTTCATTCGGGGCAAGCGCGGATAAGTTCGAAGGACCGGCTAGTGTGGTCATGCCAGCACAATCCTTCGATGTGCAGTCGGGTAATGAGGTAGTGACATTCGTGAAAAGAAGTATTAGCAGCAAGACAACATCCTCTGATGACAAGCTGGCGAAGGGATGATAATGATCGCAGATGGGCAGGAAAAGTGGGCGGCAGACAAAGTTCAACAAGGTGGAGTGACAAAAGATGAGAGACTCGAGGTATGATCATTGTAGCCCATTTCATGGAAAGGTTACAGCGATTACGAGTATGCGATGGGAATGGGGGGACAGGACACATCGCAGGACTGCCAATCCAGATACATTTAATATGGTGAAATATTTCGCATTCGCTGCTGGACCAGGTGGGGACGACAGCATTGACAGCGTCGGACGTCAGGAAGTGGATTGAATGAAATAGGCGCGCAGGCAAGCGCAGGGTTGTAGAAGGGAAAGTAAATCAGGGCTGCATGAAGGTTCACAAAAGGGTCACATGATTGCCTTATAGGGCAAAGGCGATGCATCGGATCGGAGAAACATGACTTTAAAAGGAAATTTTGCATGGGCGCTTGAGGTTATGGATGTTCATTGACCATTGCAAGCAAGGTGATGTTCATTGACCATTGGACCCGTGCAAGCAAGGTGATGAAAACAGAGCAAGGAAATTGAGGCCTGAGGCATTTTGAGAGGTTTTGAGGCATTTTGCAGCGTTTCGTGCCACCTATTACACATGTACATAACTGGAAAGAACTGGAAGTAGTCGAGAAGTCCAGTGCTGAGCGCTGAGAACTTGACGTTGTTCCTTCCATCCATGCGACATCACATGCTTATAGATGTTTTACCGATCACCCGTTATCACAACGTTCTTTTATCAACGTTCTTCTACTTTTACTAGAAGGGCCCATCCATGTTTGCTCTTGCCAGGCAAACAGCTCTCCGACGTACATTCTCTCCCGGTTTTGGACAGCAACACAGACATTATGCAAAATCCCGGCGATTGGGTGGAACTCTGGCTCTAGTGGGTGTGGGACTAGGCTATACAGCCTTTCTCGCAGAGCACCCCACTATACACGCCGATAGCAACTTGCCACAGAAACCTGAACCGCGTATTTCCAGCTCAGATTCAACCTCGTTACGCAGCCTTGTCCGTGCGTACTTCGTGTACTCGATGTGCTCCTTCCCAACTTTGGTCGATGCTGCGCCAAAGCTGCTGAAGGTGCTCATGGGGATTCCAGTTGTACGGAATATAACCGAGACTTTCGTGAGGGTGACATTCTTCGATCAGGTGTGTGTCTTTTCATAAAAGGTCCGGTATATAATGCACTTTGGATCTCTAGTATATACTGAATGTTTCTTCGCCATCTAGTTCGTCGGCGGCGACACTGCTCAAGGCACACTGCCATTACTCTCCTCGTTCCGTGCGGCAAATAAAGGTGTTCTATTCTCATATTCCATAGAAGTAGACGAGAACGAAGCTACTGCCTCTAATACATCGTCGAAGAAGAAAGCACAGCCGGTACACAAACGATGTGTGGATGAAATGGTCAGGTCAATAGACGTTGCAGCTGATTTCGAGGATAGTATCGTCGGCCACCATGCGCGCAGTGGTAGACGGACCTGGGTCGCGATCAAGTTGGTGTGTTATCTTTTTCCAATCTAGGTCAAACTTTCCCAAATGATTGTCATGTACGCAGACTGCACTTCTGCCGGATGCTCAATCGCTTATCGCCTTATCTTCACATATTCTCGCGACACGTCCACAACATGAACCTTCAATTCCCTTCCCAGGATGTCCGCGGCCCACGGACCTCAATGTACTCAACACAACCGCGGACTCGAAATTCTTGAGTGAAAAGGACATCGCGTCTTTACGAGAACTGTACTCAGACCTTAGACGTATTTCGCTGCGTGCACAAGAGAGAGGTGTCAAGTTGCTTATAGATGCGGAATACAGGTTCGGCGGTACTTCTATCCCGAAGAAACAACCCCTTCACCTAACTCATATCTGATTTTGCAGCTGGTACCAACCCGCTATTGACGCGATGCAATTAGCTCTGATGCGTGAATTTAACAAGATACCATCTCAAGGCGATAAATCTGGTCCAGTCGTGCAGCCGCTCGTGTATGGAACGTTCCAGGCTTACCTCCGAAGGTAAGTCTCCACCAGCGCCGCAAGTAGATTCCTCCAAATGCTCATCACTTGATATCTAGAACCCCTCTTCATCTTGCACAATCCTACCGTGATGCCCAGGCAAACAACTACGCGCTCGGAGTCAAACTCGTGCGCGGGGCCTATCACCCACACGAAGTCTCTGCACACGAAGCCGCTCGTGTACACGGAAAACAAGAGTCTCTTTCGATATCCCCGGACGCGCTACCACCTGTATGGTCGTCGAAGAACGAGACGGATAGTTGTTACAACGAGTGTGTGAAGATGGTCGTAGGTTGGGTGAAGGACGACATTCGTTCGAACTCTGCTTCTGCTTCATCCAGTACTTCAAAGCTCTCGGTGGGAAGGTGGTTCTACAAGAAGGATGATGCGAAGTCTTCTGGTTTACCGAATATTGGTGTTTTATTCGGCTCGCACAACGGAGCCAGTGTTAAGCTGATCCTGAGTGAATTACTTGGAAACGGGCTCGCCACTTCTGTTGGCGTTGAGAATGGAGAAGGAGAGGCTGTCTTGAAGCTAGATGACGAAGTAACTGAAAGAGTTACCTTGGCACAACTCTATGGTATGTCTTTCGGTTTATATTATTTCTGACTAATAGTGTTTCTTTGAAGGTATGTGCGACGAACTCACTGACTACATTGTACGTAGAACCAGCTCCAATTCACCAATGGTCCTCAAGTGAGTTTTCGGATTCTTGCGCACCTTCTATGTTGGGTCACTGACGGTGGCCGATTCTCCGTCCGCAGAGCTGTCCCATATGGATCACTGACAGAAACCATGCCCTACCTCAGTCGACGTGCGATAGAGAATAAATCTGTTCTCGGTAATGGACGTGCTGCCGAGGAGAGAAGAAGAGCTGGTCGCGAGATTTGGGCCAAAGTTTTTGGCTAGATTTTTTCTTCCAGGATTCCTATAGCTTTCTCTAAGATTCAGGATCAAATGGGTGGAATTGGATTCAACGGACGGTTTCATCAGCTGTAGATTATATGTGAATGTGTTCCCTGGTACTCTGCTGCAGTGCTGCCCTGTATAATACTAGTACTGCTTGACAACATCAAAGGATCATGCCATGCTCATGTTGGGAACGATACTTAGAACCTGGGCATTAGTCTTTGAGTCGTTTCTCGAAACATGTCCTTGCACATACCAGGCAAATATCAGGTACAATGGGTCCTGGTACATATATGTATTCAATTCCACGACGATCTAAACTACAACATAAACTATGTTCAAGACCATTTTATTCTAAATTTCAAGATTATTCATATGAGTTTCATACGAAACAGACCGCCATTGTCGTCTGTCAAGTTTTGTCACCACACGAATCAACATATCATTCTTGCGCAAATACACACCCATTTCAATCAAAGTGCTGCTCTGCCAAAAATCTACCATGAACAACCTTCCCCATATGTGTCGAGAAAAACTTGTTGCCCTTTCTCCGAAGAGCGGTCAACTCTTGTAGGAATGGCACCGGGCTAACTACGAATGGGCAGCCTGTATAAAATGTCTGGATTTCTGTATCAGATCTTGCTGCTGGCCGCACAAAACCATCGGTATCCATAACCGGGCCAGCTGTGCCCTCAAAATGCACACCCATACCAAGGAACGCACACAAATTACGATAAACGTCGTAGTTGGCGAAGTACAATTGGCCAGAGAAGAGGTTCAGCTGAGAAATAACAATGGTGTCGGGGATAGACCAGGTAGATTCCAGGGATGGAATGCAGAAAAATTTCAGATCTTCAAAGGTTTGCATCTCGCGCCTTATTCGAGGAGAATAGATATGAAGGTTGACATTTGTGCTCTTTCGTATTTCTGGGAGGAGTACCTGGACCTCGTATGGACTAAGGATGATAATATTCATAGCAGATGATAGTGTTGGACGGGTGGAGAGAAGCCAGTTCACCGGACGCATGTGCTCCCGGGCCTTCGACGAGTTGTTTTTTATTGTGATATTGAAATCTCTTGTTGCCCAAAGCTCTTTACTCCATGGTGAGACGCCCTGACGCAGTCGCTTCCGTACCGCTAACGGGACCGCATCAAATAGAGGAAGAAATGCAAAGGAGCTCGAGTTGAAGTTCCCGGTCCTGACAAGGGAACGGACTTCATCCCGAACCTTATGATGAAGCGCCTTGGATGGAGGCGGGCGCTCCAGTTGGCGTTCTTGTTCAACTTCTTGTGCAACCTCCCGCTCCTGCTCTTCATCCACACTGGCATCCCCTACATTCATGATACCAAGCAAGTCAAGTCGGGCCTGAATTTCCGGAATTTCATGTGCTTTTGCAACGGTAGAAGACGAAGTTTGAGCGGTTTGAGCAGAGTGTGGAAGGTACAACTGTTCTAATGTTCTTGCTTCTGGACGTAGCCAAGCGGAGCTCAACTCAGCGAGGTCGGGCGTTGATTCCTTTGCTACGGTCCACGCGAGGTTTCGTTCGTGAAAATCAACCCCTTGCTGCACCCAGTGGGGAATGTGATGCTCTATATCTTCACATGTCCTCAACATCGCCCATCGCAAGATATCTATTACTTCGATAGTATCTCCGTCACTCTTGTCGGCATCCGCGCGAATAGTACGGGCTATTTCCAGTGGGGCAAAGAACAAGACGCTTTGTCCATGTCCAAGCTGGCGCAGTCTCATACATGCTGTCCGTGGAATCTATCAGCCTTTTGTTCAATATAGGTCAGCGAACACTTGCCTTGCACTAGCCTATCCTTCGTCACCTTTTCACCTAGAGTCACTAGAGCGCGAGCTTGACGAGGAAACTTCAAGTCTGTCCCTCGAGTGTGGGCATCATCGAGGTAGACAACACACTCGCCTAGCCTGTTCCGGAAGGACGAAAAAATAAAAGGTTCAACGGAACCATCGCGCGTCAACACGGAAACCTCATCTTTGTCGTCAAAGTAAACAGCGGCTTGAGCTTGACTGTCTATCTCCAGCCACATCTTGGCAACTTCCTGATTGACTTCCAGAACTTGAGCGCCGACGTCAAATAGAACGCGCACAGGTGTAGGTAGTGATGCTACGTGAGACAGCAAGACTTGAAGAGACACGTATTCGAGCGCAAGGTTGTCCGGGGAGATGCACGGCCCATTCTCAGGTTGTTGTAGATAGGAAAGCACTCTTGCGCTGGTACTTTCCTGTCCGGGAATATCCTGCTGTTGCATTGTCGTTGGTAGAAGGTACCGATTATCATTTGTGCCGCTGAACCCTGTTTTAAGTTTCTCACTCTTCTCCGCCAGATCCCATGCAGACGTAGAGAGCTTAGTGGGGAACTCCTTCGCAGCTTTCGGGAACACCACCGCTGAGAGATAGAAGTCGATGACACGTTTTGCTTGGTGAAATCGAGGTAAGAGAATTTCTGTTAGCTGTGTCGGATCTTCGAGGTTGATACCTGTCTCCTGGCGAAGCTCAGCGGGAAGATCTAGTCCCATAATCCATGTCTCGTATTCCGCTGCAGTATTATCTGAATTCAGAAGCAGTTGGAATGCTGCGAGAAGCTGGTCTTTGTTCAGGCCTTGATAGTAGTACGAAAGGCACGTCAGGAGCAGCGCGATGTCGGGATGTCCAAATTCGGCGTTTAGGGAGGGGACATCTTTTGCTCGGTATGGAACTGCGAGGAGCGACCGTTTGAGATCCAGTCCATAATCTACTCTCCATCTGCGTTTCATCAAAACGTACGCAAGCAAACCTTGACCGAGTAAACCTCGAAGCAAGAGCACTGAACCCCACTTCCCGCTAGATTCGAAGCAACGTTTGACGATGGCAACGTTCTCATTATCGACATCAAAGCAAGCCACGAATTTCCGAACAGCTTCCTGATCTTTGGATTCAAGGAAGCCGAAGTGTATGTTCTCCAGCCTTCCGGTCATGATATCATCGGTCAACCATTCTACCAAAGTTGCACCTGGAGCAGGCTTCAGTAGACGTAGAGAGGGGAATGAGCCTGGCTCATTATCAAGAACCTCAACATCCATAGGAAACCTGTCTTTGAGCCGTTTTAGATGTCGCGATACGAGAGAAAACACTTGTTGGATTGTTGTCCACCGATCGGGATGGTCTTCAAGAGGTTGTTGCTTTCCCATTGTGTAAATGAGCTGGTACTTTGAGTGCAAAATCTCGTCGCTTTCGTCAAGTATATCTCGAGAACATTGTGAAAGCCATTTTTGGAGCTCTAAAAGAGTCGGCCCAGTGCGGTCGTTTTTGATCAGTCGTTCAACTGTGAGGAGACGGAAGGAGAGTATATGTTCTGGTTGACCTATAAGTATACCTCCTACATCCACACACTCCTGCAAGAGAGACCGAACGTTCTCGATCTGCGTGGGTCCCATATCTATTGACCGTGAAAAGGGCAGATAAAATATCCGACGTCCACATAGACCCGTTAGACGAGCTGCAAGGAGATGGAACATCTGTCGCGCAAGCGGCTTTAACACTACCAGTCGAACCAGAGTCCTTTGATCTGCCATAGTTGCAACCGCGAGAGGTGCAATAACAGATGACTTCCCTTCGCCCATATTCAACTGAAATACCGTATTCTGGCTAGAGGAGGGGTATATCATCTCATGCAGGACTGTATGCTGTAATGGACGAAGAGTGAAATGGCTTTCCACCTGTATTAGAAAACGGTATGGTGAGATTTTGTCTGAAAATTAAAGAAATCATTTACCTGGATCAAGACCCACTCAGGGTTCTTCTTAGCGTCTACAAACGAAGTTGGAATTGCATCAACTTCCGGGATGTAATGTGGACTTTGACTTCGCTGGAACTCAAGGAGTCGCCTGGCGCGTTGAAGATGAAGAAGTTCGCATGCTAGAGATGTCAAGACATGCTGCCATTGTAATGGGTATCCCTTTCTCATCTCGAGGGACAGCTGGCGAAGAAGCGTTCTCACTGTCAACCTCGGCCATTGACCTGCCTGTTGTAAGAGCAACTGCGGCCCAGTCCGAGGGTTCAAGCAGCTTATAATCTCATCACGCGATTGGCAGTAGCGCGAGTCCTGCTTGGTTTCATCTATCCTCATGGAGCGAAGAGCAAGGCGACTTGTATCGAGTTGCTCCCCGTAAAGTTGCAGAAGCATTCTGGGCGATTGTGCAAACTCTTTTAGAAGGTTTCCCAGCTTCTGAGTATCGGGAATGACAAAGCCATTTGCATCTCTTTGTGGCGGGGCTGTTTGATTCAACAGGACTTTCAACATGATCCTTTTTTGGAGGTATGCCGTACTAGAATGTGCAGCTTCTCCTTCAGGGAGAGAGACTGTCCGTAGCAAGGGGAAAGTATGGCTGGGAATGGTTTGGAGTGCAACCTGAACCTCTTGCAGAAATTGGCTCAGTTTCATATTTTGAAAACAGTTTACGAAGATGTTGGTCATAGATTCGTGTAGATTGGGCATGTCAAACAAGCGAGCTAAAATGGGATCAGGAGGTGGATACAAGTTCTCTGTCGGCCAACATGACGAATAATGCCGTGTAATTTCCAAGGCTAGTTGATCTCGCTGATGCTCATAATCCTTGTTAATGCGATCCAAGAATGCCCGATCATTTTCGCTTTCATGCTGGGAAAGATCATTGGCCTCCCAAGGTGCTGAATGCATACTGCGTGCTGCCATAAATGCGAGGTCTTTGATATAACCAAGCGTTGGCTCAAGACCATACTCGAGATTATAGCTGGTACATGGCGAGGATAATTTAGGGAGAGAAAAGTGCGGAACTCGAAAACGTGAATCAATGCCAAAGGCTAAAAACGTCGAAATGACGGGGATGTTGATCTGTGGACTTTCATAAGCCATTGCGGCAAACGTGAATAGAGCTTGATAGTGAGCATTCGGTCCCTGTTTTCTCAGCAGATTTGCAGTTGAAAACCATGTCTTGCCAAACGACGGTGCCAACCAATGTTCATTGTATGAGATGTCGATATCTAATTTGGATGCCGGAGATATGGAATTCCACTCTTTGAACAGTGTGTAGAGGTTAGGGAACTCTGTGCTAAATAAGCCCTCTGTGTATGCGTGAGAGATTTGCTGTGAAGTTTTCGACACAGGGTTTGCTGGTCTGATAGAGCGGAGAATATGAGAGCTATCTTGGGAAAACCAATCAAAATTGCCAATCCCTTGAAGATCAGGGTTATGGAATAATGCTTCACGCAGTTCAGCTTTCCTCAAGAGTAACGGGGAGGATTCCGAGTAGAGAGTGAAATGGCCAGATGTTCTGTTTGGAAGAAAGAGGGACATCTTTTGAGCATACTCCAGGATGTTGTGTGTAATACGCGGGAATGCACTGTGCATGCTCAGAGGAGGTACTGCCAAGCCTGCAGGCTGCCAAAGGATGCTCTGCATGACCTCTAAATTCTTTGGATAGAATGTACGTTCAGGACTCAATCCATGAATGGATGCAAGAAGTTCCCTGTCCGGGTTTTCTAAGTCCAGAAATGTGATGCATGATGCAGAGGAGTACTCCAGCAATGCTTCTTCCGTCCCAGTCCTTCCAGTCAGAGGGTCTGGAAGCCGCCCACTTGAAACAGCATGAAGATAAACCTTGTAAAGTCTGGCTGTGAGACTAGTGCTGGACTCAAGGTGACCTAGGTCTGTGTTGACCAGGTACTCATAATAAGTGGCTGGACTTTTTGCATGGTGATTTATCTCCACAGTTACATGGTCAAGAGATTTCTGGACCTGGACTATCCCATATGGAACGAGCACTCTTCGCATTTCAGTCGACTGCATGTCCATGGGATGGAGGACAAGTTGGTTTCGGAGTCCAAAGAATGTTCCTGTGGATCTACGATGGTCGACACAAAATCCCGGGATGTTTTTGCTCTGAATATATCGGTCCTTGAGGAGAAATTCTGAACGGAAGCGGGGGAGATTGATAGTGACAACACTGGTCAAGTATGGGTATGCAATGATGATTTCATCTGCATATTCAAGAGGTTCGAGTTGTAAATTGATCATGCACGCTGTTCGGCTGTGAGGGTCAATAAGACGTTGGTCAC
The DNA here is from genome assembly GCF_021015755.1 of Lentinula edodes. Classification (NCBI taxonomy): domain Eukaryota; kingdom Fungi; phylum Basidiomycota; class Agaricomycetes; order Agaricales; family Omphalotaceae; genus Lentinula; species Lentinula edodes. The sequence continues at coordinate 1,926,351 of NW_025764307.1, forward strand.
CCATTACCATACACGGCAGATCGATGACATTTGCAATGTAGTTGTTTGAAGATGATGAAAACCATGGATGACGGAGAGGACACAGTTCAATGATCTCTTGGGATATTCGAAGCCAGTGAACGTAGTCCTTCACCAACGGTCTCGGAAGATCTCGATCAAAATAATTGTGGGGTATAAGTTCGGATATCTGATTATTTTGCCGAGTCCTTATGACCAAGTCATCAGTGTTTTGACAAGCAAAGTGTATCTATTCAGGTTTTATCAAGACCGGAGAAACGTAACTGTAAAAGACTGTACCTCAGACCCAAAAACTAGATTACGAGTCGCGTATTCCATCCCGGGCATGTCTGATGGTATTACTTCCAGTATTTTCTTCATAGGGAGCGTGGGTACCAACATCGGAGTAAGGAACGACAAGACTCACCTGCTGTAGACACCTTGTATACAAAGCATGGTCCGTAATCTTTCGCGGCAAACGTCCGACCGGCTTTCCTTCAATCAAAAGCTGCCCATCGAGTAAATTAAGATGCACCCGCTGCGAGATTCCATGGAAAGATGAAGGTGCTGTCCTGGTTTCCACCCAACGTTCATTTGGTAAGCCAAGCCTTTCCCAGCTCCCATATGGGCGATACGCTGGCCACAACAATGACACTGCTTGATCCACCCCAGCACAGCTCTTTGTCGAAAGATTGTTAAGATGATCATATACACTGACAGCCAGCCTCTCATCTCGATCTAACAAACGACAAAATTCTTTCGAAAGCCCACCACGCTTGGATGGTGAATTCTCGTGGATAATGGCAGCACAATAGATGAAGGTGTAGATATCATTGTTGTTTTGAAGAAGTTTAGTTGAATGGGCTGGATCGCCACTATAAGTTGCTCTACAGGTAGCTGCGATTTCACATAGCCGCATGGAAAGGATGGTGCCATGATCCTCATTGGCTGAAGAAAGTTTGGGCTTCAGTTGTGCTATCCATTCCATTGCGATCTGTCGTGAACGACGAAGTAGGCGGTATGCCTGATCCTTGACATACAGGGGTTGGTTACCAGACAGAATACGACAAGTGAGGAGGATGACCCCCCTTAGGCTCACAACAGCATCCCAATTTGTTGATATTGCAAGCATGAGATTCTCTAATGCAGTAAAGAGCTTGGAAGTGAACACCTCATTCTCAAGCTCTTGGTGCCAATCCAGCACCCAGTGCCCATCATCTAAGACTTCCCAACTCCCAACTTGTAAGGCAGCTTGAACTAGGAGGGCATGAACAGATTCACAATGGAAAGATAGATCTCCAGCTACAAGTTCACGTGCTATGTTCATCCATTGCAGTCTCCCACCACTCCGAAGAGAGCCGAACGCAACGAATTCGTGAAGGCTGAGGTTAGGGTGACAGTCTGCTTGAGCTGCAATGACCATGTTAGGTGTGTGACTAGTTCCTTCCAGGGAAAAGTTCAACGACGCATACGCCCCTGTGGCGGACGGCGTGCACATCTTCAAGAAGGAAGCCTCTAGGAAAGGCTGGTTTGCCGCCCAACATTCAGTGCAGATATCATATAATTTCCACGTACTTCCGCAATTGACGAAGACATCGCTCTCTCTGGCTGGTATCGGCCGACTACTATAATGAGATATTTTGAATGACTTCGTGGATGTGGCAAGGGTAAATTGAACAGGCGGCGAGCGTCGTGATATCGGATAGCTTCCCGGAAGCATCCCGTACTGTTGAGCCATGTTACGGCGCTTCTCAGTTCCGACATCATAAAGAAGCAACCAAGTTGCTGCCCTCCACCGTTCGAATGACTCAGGGCAAGAAAGCTCAAAGCAAACTCGCTTAGCATCATTGGAATTGGATGGTAAAGGCCACTCATGAACATTGATGGGAGGTATCTTTTTAGCTTGTTCTTCTAAAGAACACTTTCGACACTTGCTCGTATCTTCAGATATCCTCCAACGTTTTCTCTTATATATTTTGATTTCCTGGTGGACATGGGCCAAAGACCCCGCTCTAGCCGTCAGAGTGTGGTAAGTATCATTCCGCTCTTGTAGAAGACGACGACATTCTTCCCGCTTTGTCGATGCATCATTTTCAATCATTTCTTTCAAAGATTGAAGAACATAGGATGAATGGAAGTATTGTTGGTAGAAAGTGGAATCACCATCCGAATCAGTGAAGATGCCATCCGTCACTTGCGCCTTGGTGTGTCGCTCAGTAATGTACTGCACTATATCTCGCAGCGCACTCAGCTCATTTGTCTGTCGCAAAAGAAGAGATTCAAGCAGGTTCGTGGTGATTTCGGGGGAATATTGAGCAAGGAGGGGCAGCTGCGCGACAACAACCTTATCTAGAGAAACCCACATAGCAGATAAAGCAAGGAGCATATGCGACTGGTCTTCCGGATTGTTGTCAGTGTATGTCCTGCGCGCTCCCGAAAGGTAGGCTTCCATACACTCAAAAATTATCCTCGATGCGTCCTGGCTCATGAGGTTCGCCTTTGCCCACAGCCCCAGATGGGTATGAATAACATATTCAAAGTCCGCGAGCGCAACACGTGCATCATCGGTGAAGACTGTGTTGAGCTTTGCAGGTGTGAAGCACCGAAAGTCCGTCTCATAGCGAAGGCGACGAGGATGGTGTGGTACAAACGGTGAAGACGGAGGTGGAAAGTTGGAGCGTCGAAGACCTTCAAGGATACGAGGACGAGCATTTGTGAGGAGGAGGTGAGTATCAGCCTCGAAATCCAGTGAATCGGGATCCCATTCGGGCGATTGGTCCTGTAGTCTCTCGACTTTCGTCCACCTATCTTGCAGCACCTGCTGCACAGCATTCGATGCCTCCTGCGCAGCAGTCAAAACATACGACGGAACGCTGTCACCAGCGGAGACACCAGATGAACTTTTTTCCAGTTTATGAACGCGTCTTGCAACCTTCGTGCGCATAGCATAGAGCAGGTCCGTTTCTAGTTCCGGGTGATCCTGCACAGCGTCATGTAGCATACGGGCGTGAGCAAAGGCCATGAAAGCTTTATACTGGTGGTGATGCGCATCCAGAGAACCGTACAGATAGGAAAGTGCAAGCTGCAAACCAACTCGCAGGACAAGATATACAGGCGATCTGCGCCACGGAAGAAGGGCGTTCTTCCAGAGAACATCATCAGCAATGCGTTTCCTCACAAAATGGACATCCTCAATGGGGGTAGGAGAGCCAATGCCGTGGAAGATGCCCATGAGAAGCTCTGATATGTATTTCGGATCCGGGACGTCGCGTATTTCAACGACCGTAGATTTTGCTTTTTTCGTATGGGCTTCAGCATGATAGAGTTCATCTCTGTTCATATGATATAGAAAGTTCCCAAGTTCATGGCTGAAGGACGTGTTGAGCCATACCGACGAAGGCAGCGTAATTGCAGGTCCAGGATAGGTACATGCAATGCGGGACTCCGCCTGCATCACTTCAGTGTTTGGAAAAGAAACTTCGAAAGAAGCGATGGATACATCTCCGTTAGCTAGTCGACGTATAAAGAGACCCGCATTCTGTTTTCTGATGTGAAGAATGAGAAAGCCTAGCCCAACATGCCGTCAATTAGACCAATTCACTGATTGGTGTATGTGCAAAACCCACCGCCAATGGCCAAGTATTGGAAGACTTCCTGCAGGTCTTCTACAACAAAGTCCTCCATCTTCAGCGAGTCTTGATAGTTACGAAGCATTGTGATGATATGATCCCATGCATTGTGAGAAGGCTGATCGAGGTGTTGATCGTACTGACATAGCGATCAGTAGAAGTACTTCAATGAGAAGAAACTCACCTCTTCTGCCAAGTTGACGAAAGTCCTACACAAAGCAGAATTTCTGGATACACTAGCGTCACTCTTCTGCGGGAGTTGCGGTGGAAAGAATACATGGTTCAAGGTGAAGTGAAGCTCTTCGAGTGGATACTGGTCACCCATCCGAAAGATAGCTAGCCTGAGCTATAGCCTGAATCCAACGGTGTAGATATAGGGAAAGGGAATGAGCCCGCAGCAAACACGAGGCCTGTATATATAAGTTGTATCGACGCCACCGGCCTCGAAGAGTCAATTCGAAGCCATATTAGCTTCGTAGGTGCAATTAGGCGCTGATTGATGATATATTTCGTGGCCCGTTCTGAGTTGTCCAATAACGTGAAATCGTCGATGGGTAGATAAGCTCAGTGAGGATGCTCCATAAGCAAAACTCCTTGTAGTAATGGAGCACCCTATGTGAGGCAGCTGTGGCGAAAAGTTACGGTTTCCAAGTTTTCAAGTCCCTCATCTGGTTGCTCGTCGCACATCCTAAAGAGAGCGATTTCTCTGGCAGCAAACAGATGAGTCAGGTCTGAGTTGAAGCGAAGATAAGTTCGAGTTGGCCCGAAAATGGGTAAGAGTGATTCTAGGATCTTTGTGAACACAGTCAATAGACTAGACGCTAGTCAATAGAATAGGAATAACGCTACCTTCTGAAGGGGCGTGGATGACGATGATCATCGCAGGAAGACTCATGAACCTATTGCATCCGACTAGGGCACAAAATAGTACTGGGATAGTGAAAAACTACATGTATCGATCACATTTCGAGCTTCGAAAGTAGCATTCAAATCGCAAGCGGGAGTCGGGATATATTATCAAGGAAGGTCATCAATGGAGGATTCTATTTGCTTGACATGGGATAGACAGTACACTGAGCAGAGTTTTATGGTAATGAGCCGATAATATTGTAGACAGCGTTTGGTTTTCAACACAATCGTCAGGAGCAGGAAAGTAGGACGGAATTTTCAGAGTGTCTATCAGATGTATTGCAAAAATCTTGGAGCATGTCTTTAGCAGATTGAGAGAAGACCAGCAGATATAACGTACCTCAACAATCCCCTGCGTATCTCTCTGTCTGTTCCCACTTGAAAGGTCCTGATTTGTTGTTCGTTGAACAGAACGGTCCGGGTTACGGCTAAGTCAACGCACACGTGATCCGGCCACGGACAAAATTAAGCGCTCCGCAGTTCCTTTCTAATTCCGTTTCGCACTCGACGCGTCCCCTACCATGTCACCGTATGTTAATTGCGCTGATGCTTATCTTCCTTCTCATTTCCATCTGATACATAACTTCTTTGCGAGGCGCCATTCCTCGCATGCCATCCTCACCCTCCGAGTCCTTTCTATTGCGTTATTTCGTATTATGTGACTAGCGACACTTCCGCAACATGAACCTTCGAGGATCTTCATATACTCGATATAAACTTTGGAAATTCTTGTGCGACAAGGGAACCGTGCTCGGACCTAGAGCAAATTTCCCTGTGTGCAAGAGAAAAGGAGAGGTGTCAAGATGATTGTAGATGCAAGGTGCAGGTCCGGTGAGAGGTCTAACTACTTTTTGGTTCAACTCTTATATGATTCACAGCTGGTCGCAATCGACGCGACGCAGTGAGCTCCGATGCGTGAATTCAACGGGATATCATTTCAAGGCAATGTATTTGGGCAAACCACGCACTGCGGAACCACTCGTATATGGAACGTTTTAGGTTTACTCCGGAGGTGAATCTTCATCATAGTCAGACTCTTTACTTTCTGATACTCATTATCGTCGCGACTAGAACACCTCTGAGTCTCTGTCTTCCTCACCGTTTTACACTAACATACAACGCGCGGGGGTGTCAAATTTCTACGCGAAACCGATTCGAAAATGCTCGTGCATGTGACAGTAGTCTCCGCCCATATCTCCGGATGCTCAGATAGTGCTCGAAGAACGAATGATAATTGTGTGAAGATAGTCATAAGTCGGGTAGAGGACAATGTTCACGTCTGTTCAAGCTCCCCCTTTTCAACTACTACGAAGGTCTCGGCGGGAAGGTGATGGATTCACTAAGCGAATATTGGCACCTTTTTGGCATGTACAACAGTTTCTAAGCTGCGCCGAGCGAATTACAGGGGAAGGAGCTCGTTATCTCCTCCAGTATTGAAATGGGGATAGAGACTGGGTTGAAGCTAGATGAGGAGGTCAAAGGAAGTGCAAACTTTCTCGCACAACTCTGTAGTACGTATTTGCTCACTCTCGTTCTTGTCTTCTGCCTAATAGCTTCTCCAACAGTATGCTTGGCCTAATTATGATTACATTACTCAACTCTTTAGAAGTTGACCCGCACACGACCCACTGGTACCACTACCCCTATTAGCTACTCCGATGCATAGGCGGGAAGAAGATATGAAGAATCCACACGAATTTAGCTTGAGAACGTAGGTAAGAGAAGTGAACACGGCTAATTTGGAATAATTTTCAACATACCATCCTTAATGCCATTCCAACTTCAAATCATAAGGAACGACGGGCTGCTTTGATGGATCGAAGGACTGGGCTGCGGGGTTGAGAGACTTTTTAGTGGAGTTAGAAGCCTCAGTCGCAGTGTAAAGATGTTCGATATACTGCCAAGTGGAGTCCAATATTTGATTTTGCAAAGTAGGTTTGTGATCTTCCCATTTCGGGATAAATGTAAACGTTCCACTCTTGTAGCCTGGAAAATCCTTGTGCTCTACCGTGTCGACATAGTATCTTACAGAAAGAACAAAGTTGTGATTCTCGAATTTCGGAGGCTGATTACTATGCGCAAAAAAAACGCTGACTTGGTAAGCCTGGACGGCTTCATTGGCTTTGATGTCCCTTTCGATCAAATTGTGAATCTGGCCCAGCAGTGGACCAGCAGTGGACTATTCTTCACTACATTGCGGATAACACCCCTCCATTTGTAAGATCTTCTATTGTAGAAAACTATAGCTTTCAAATTGGGCGGCATGCCGTTGCCGTTGACAACAAGTAGTGAAGGCCTCGACTGCTAAGTCGAAGAAAGAACGGGTTAGAGAGCGGGCACTCTGTCGCACTGATTTTGGAGTCTCACCACGGGAGACTCGACATTTGGCAGAGCAGCAGCATACGATATGGACAGAAGCCCCAGTGGGATCAGAATACTGGAACAGACTTTGGGATTGAAGCCGAAGGGAGCAAAACAAAAATGCATGATGATGATGGATGATTCGGGATTCAGACCGTGAAGGAAGGATGGTGCAGAGCAGTTTCAGTGGGAACTATTCCTTGTCCAACGTCAAGTGTAGAGTCTGGAAGGACAGAATGAATTCAAAGGTTCTAGTCAGAATCAAATGCAAAGAGAGCAAGGTATGAATCAACATATATATACCTTCAACGACCAGCGCTGACTCATGGTAACTTGAGAGAGAAGAAGGGAGACCTCGTAGGGACATCGAACGCAAACTTATGCAGTGTAATGACAGACATCTTGGATTCGATGGGTTTTTCTTAGATAAGAGCTAGATTCGGATACCTACGGATCTCAACATGCAGAGCAGAAGTAAAACAACTCACCGACATCCGACGGGTAATCCACTGATCCCTGCTGATCCCTTGGAATTGAGCAGTGCAGGGAGGTGCGATGAGGTGCGATGAGGTAGGAGAAGATGATGGGGCCTTCGGGGGAGTCAGGGGAGAGTTAGACCATTCACCTCATAATCCCGAGCTGTTGCATATAGTTTATAACAATTTATAACAAGAATGACAACAAGCCAGCAGGAGCATAAGGGGGCTGGCAGGGGCTGGCGCTGTACTAGATGCAAGAATAGTGTCGACTAAGCCAAATGAAGGTTGACTCAAGGGATTCTCCATTCATAGTGTGCTGGTCATCGTCCTTTAAATGTTCTTTCATCTTCGATAAGAAGGCGTCGAAGACTCCGGTAAGCCATGTTTTTCTCCAATGCAAGGGTAACATTCAAGTTAACTTAGTCTCCACCCAAAGTGATATTGAATTTTGAAATAAAGCAAGTATATCTTCAACATACGGCACAGAATGAATTGATTATCTTGGATAGAAGTCATTCTTTAAGGTGCACAACAGGGAAGAGATTGAAGAGCAAGTGGATTCTATTATGTAATGACCGCACCCCTCAGTTTAACTTTCAAACCCACTCATCATTGACTGCTTCATCTTCATCCTCCTCCACTACGGCGACCGCAGCAAATGACAATCCCAACAGCGGAAATTTCTTCACCTCAACTTCTTCATCGCCTCTCATCCTGCTCTTTCTCGCCATTGGACTACCTCGTAACAGCCATCATCGCAGCGTCGTGCGTACTTTGCTCGATTCAGGCCAGATGTAAGACACCAAATGGGCAGAGGAAGCAGTTGGAATGAGTTGTAGTAGGTTGTAGTGGACCGGGGATATTGCCGTATTGGATGCCATGACCGAGAAGAGCTTATGGTGAGTTGGTTTCGTAACATTAGATTGGGTTATCAACCCTGATGTCGGTTATTCTGCTGATTTGTGCCCAAAGCACGTCTCATGTCATCTTCCAAAGCTCATCGTCAATCCTCCTCACTGACAAGATACATGCATTCTCCGTGTTAGTTCTACCCTCGAAAGGCAGAGACAGCCCTCCAAACCAAGAATGTTGCATCAGACAGTCACCCCTCTGTATTCCAGCCTCCCATCCAACTCTCGAATCCGGTGTGGCTCTCACACGCGCGTGGAACGTGTTCAGGACTATCGTTTGAGTTTTTGGGCACAAGGTATTGAACGCTTCATGCGAGAAGGGCTGTTGGAATGCTTCGTATATTGCATCCAAGATGTCCTGCACCGTTACTGCCAACGGATTTTGCGCCTCGATATACCAAGTGTCCGAGTCAGGTAAAATGCCACAGCGGATGTGCAAGTGAGTGACAGGAGGTTGTGTAGCAGGAGCCGATAGTTCGTGAGATCGTAATCTTCGTTTTTTCACCGTCTCAACGTGAAGAAAAGTCGACGGGGCTTCACGGATGTTCCATGAAAGGAGCGAAGGATTTTGAATTCCTTCTATCATTGTGAATGGCTGATTGGAGAGTAGAGGGTGGATATACAGCGTTGGCATCGTCAAGGAATGTGGTAAAACGCGTAGTAGGGAAGAAAACGAGGACAAGTAACGACTTGCGACGCTGGAAAAGGCCCTTTTCAGTTCTGATTTCGACTGAATTGTAGCAGTATTCGAACCCCTCAGAGCAAGGTAAATCCATCCAATAAAACTATCCCGACTCATAATCAGTGTTATGCGGCAGTGCATACAGACGCGCGCCTTCGCGTCTGTGCGAACCCTCAATGTAGCAGTGCTTTCCTTCAATGGAAGAATATTACGGCCAGATGAAATAACAAATCCGCATAGAGCGACACCCAGAATGAAACGCACAGATAGACAGATCGCAGTGCAACAAACTATTGATCGTCAAAGACTCAACGTGAGTCATACCTAACATACATAAGTGCAAGCTGTTTACCTTCTGATTCGCGTTCGTCGGAAAACGTGGTAAAATATGGTTTCCATGTATGTTGAAGACCTGAAGTTGCTGAAGACTGCTCATTATGCTCAATGCACTGCCCCTCACACATTCATTCGAGTAAGACCTTCGAATTCCATCGATTATCGACTCAGTAGAAAGCCAACGAAGGTCAGACTGCTGCAGATATCAAGTCAGCTTCAAACTAACCTCAAAGAGATCTATCAGTAAGCATACAAAGTCTTCAACACCGAGATTTGACACGGTTCATAGAAGCTTCCCAGCAATCTGATGATATCCGCAGAGAACGTAGAGCTTGAGGCGCTCAAAGATCTGATGTTCATCAATGAATTCGATGAGGGACACTGATATTGGGACAGAAAGTCCATGAGAGCAGGTATCATATGCAGGGAGTACTTCCAAAAGGCCCAATCACTACAAATATCTCTCGCCACGACCTTTGGATCTTGTTTAGCTGTTTTCCATTTTTACTTTAACCGTGTCGCACTTATGATGAACGGGTGTGAGTAGGTGTGAATGTACAATTGCCAGATTGGACCTATAAGCCGGTATTTGCGGAAGGCGCAGAAAACATCTTCCACTGGGTATTTGTGATGGAAACGGAACAGAGGAGTTTTTGACCTGTTATCCAGGTCAGTGCTACGTGCTTATAGAAGGGGGTAGTTGTTCTTCCGTCGGTTATTTGCAGGATTGTACGCTTCCAGCACCGTTGGCCAAGCTCAACCTGAATTTCAGCTGTTCCGGTACAGGACGAAACAGGATTTGAAGCTATACACAGTTGAATAACATCATACTGTGAGAGATATTGATATCCGAGAGGGAAGCCACTGAGAGCCACTGAGGCACTACCGAGGCACCCCTGATTATACATGGTGATCCGAGATGAATGGTTGGGAGTGGTTGGGTTGTTCGGGCAAGACAAGACAAGTAAAGACACCTCGCCCCCAAAAAAAATTTTTGGTTGGTAGCCATCGGAAAGTTCGGACAAAAGATCGCCGTAGGCGGAAGCCAACATAGAAAATTCGGGAAAACACCCTCAAATTTGCACAAGACCTACCGACTTCAGAAATTTTGGGCACTTATATGGGCCTCAATACCATAGCTGGAGACCCCCCCCCCCCCCTCCCCCCCTAAGTCCCACCCAAAATTCCTGAGGATCAGGCAAAGGGATCATAGGGTATAATCAGGGTCCCTGAGAAACCGTAGAGATTTTTGCCCAGTATGCAAGGCTGGTTTTGATGCGAAGGAAGAACGCGACGGAGCCGCGTATTTATCTATCTATATCTAGGGATATAATTTACACAGCAACTGGAGTGATGATAAATAGTAGTTGCAAAATTGCCCTCTATCTATCTCTCTCATCGTGTTCCACTCACGCTGGTTCGGTATGTGACTCCCTGTTCTGCTCTTCTTGCTCGTTATATTCAACAGATAAATTAGTGGGGTTTCGCTCAGGCTGTTGATATCATACACTTCAAATTGGTTTTCTGGTCAAACATTCTCCTACACCTTACACCAGTATGTGCCGTAATTCTTTTCTTCATCTTGAATCTGAACACTTGCCTTCAATTTCAGGCTTGCACATCCCCCTCACTTTGCCCATGCTATCGATCCCACTCAAGTTGCGCTTGTTTTCTGCGCTCTTCTTGTTGTCAAGCCTCCTTGGAGCCATAGCTGCCCCCGTCGGTGACACAACAGGTCAACTTGAGCAACGCATGGACCGTAAGTCCCTCAGTTTCAACGTTTTCTGTATGCTTGTACTCATGGTCAAAACTTTTCAGCCCAGCCAAAGCCCATCTACAGCGAATTGTGGCTCATACGCCAAAACTCAAAGAATCAGCAAATGATGGAAACCAATGACCCGGTACGAATTGATGAGATCTGGAGTCTTCGAATTGGGGATGCCGAGTTTAGAGCGGTTCCAATGGGTAAGCCGGCTCTCAAATGGAAAGGACTGCCAGTGTCCCTCCCAAGCCGTCAGGAGGGGATTCGATTGGGTCATGCTATTTTTTCTACGGCAGAAAGATGGAACAATGCAGAGAGCCAACTGCGCGACATCGAAGCCGACTCGAACTTGTTGTATATCGAGCAAATACTCCAGCGCCTATTGCAGTGGAACATGATTGACAATGAGGATCTACATCTTTGGAAGTATTGGAATTACAACTCGATGATTAAACCTGAGGAGGCGGTGAAATCGCCGGAATGGAGCTTGCAGCTGCGGAAAGGTTTTGTTGGATTCTATTGGCAAATGTTGGGTGTGGGAGGTGACGCAGCTGGTGGTAAAATGAAAACGCCCCCACACAACAAGTAGCACCTCATTAGCTACAGTGTACACTATGCAGTCCTATTGATAGACGAAACATGTGTTCTGCTTCTGGGAATGAACCACTGGATGACTCTTACTCACGACGGACACACCCCTCTTATATGACAACGATCAAGACCAGGTTCTTCACCGGCTTCTTCAAGTCCAGGGACCCAACACGTCCTACAGGTGCGACGACGGTAGTTGTATATACATGAAATATTTTTTGTAATATGTTCCTGCGGGTGTAGACATTGGATAGACGATACACCAGGAAGGATAAGTTTCCCAACAGACTCGGAACGAGCCTTAGCGATGGCCAGAATCGATTCTCGGGTGACACCAAGAAGTATAGTTCCATCCGTCGATATATTTCGAAGTAAGAAATTCAGCGAGAGATTGGAATGCGAGAAGGTATCGTTAGATTCTATTGACCAGCGTTACAACGACAAAGGTGTTCATCGCATCCGCCTCCGAGTCTGTAACCTTCCGCTCGATCTCATCCCTTGATAGCCGCAGGATCTGGACATACCCTTGTTGAGCTGCCATTCACTGTGGAAGAATCCTGGAGCGTAGTTCCCCAAAATCTTGTGCAATTCCGTTCCACCACGCCAGGCGCGAACGTTTTGCTAGCAAGGAAATGGGCTTTGGTCCCATGCGGAAATATGCACCGGTAGGAGATAGAATGACATAGAGGAGAGCGTGTTGGGAGGCTGAGACACCCAAAGCTTGAAGAGCACTCAAAATGAACCCACCTGATCGAGTTCTGATGATAGTGGGTCGGACTCGTATATTCGATGTTCCGAATTTATGTTTGGGTAATAATGACTAAATTTTTGATGGGTTCCAACAGCGCGTTCGTGTTGGAAGGCTACATCCATATCATTCGACTCGGATTCGTCAAACGAACGGAAGATGCAGGAACATATCACCGATAAGGCAAGGCTTTCGGATGACCGCGCAAGACGCGTCATATTCTTCTCAGGTCTAAACAGTCGTGGCGCACCACCTTGAACAGACCATAAGGCTTGATTTCAGACGCGGACTATTCAGTGGCAGGATCGAAGGAGGCGAAAATCATGATTTGTTTCTTGACCTTTCCAGGTGTTGTCTCTTTTTTCGCCATCGATTTCTCTAGGAATCAATACGACGTCCTCCAACTCCAACATCACAATCAACTAGTAGACCGCACTGGAGACGTTAAACGGAGAATAGTACTCGGAGCATGGATGGCCCGGAATGACAGCCGGAGTTGCAGTCGGCGGGGGACTTTGAAGGCTTCAGAATTTTGACATTTATTTGGCCCAAACTTTAGTTTTAACCAAATCCTTTCTATCTCGCGCCAATGTCAACGAGAAATTTAGTTGATTGTGGAGCGCCAATATGCAGCTCTTGCAAGGTCGAACGAGATAATGACATGGACGGAGGCGCTTCGCAATACTCCCAGGAACAACTTGTCACTCGAGAAGCTGATGAGGGCTAGATATGAGGGAGCAGCCTGGAGCAGCGCAATGAGGTGAGTGTTCTGTAAAGTTTGTAACACAACGTACCTTGAGCTGTCAGCCTCAGCCACAATCCATCGAGGGATGTATGGGAGGAAGAAGTGCGGAGAAGGCGCCAGTGTGAGTCGAGGACTCGGAACTTCCTGTAATTGCTCATTTATTCTACTACTAATATTCATCTTGATTTGTCCGCGTTCCACAGGCGTTGGGACAATTCTACATGTTGGGTTCTACGGTGTATTGCCGTCTGGTAAGCCCTGGTGATGCATTCAAATTGATGATTCAACGCCACAGGAAACGTACACAGAAAACACTGATGATGGCCAGGACACTGCAGCGACACTGGCGCCGATAGGGAGCTCGAGGAGTAAAAAAGAATCCCCACCCCAGAGCGATCCTCAAAAAGACAAGAAGAGGTCATTCTTGATGATCGTAGGTATTTCCATAGCAGTGGACGACCTTGGACGACGATAATATAATAAGGAATAATTCAGGTCGTCTCTGGTCCTACTACCTCCGAATTGAATTCCTACTAAGGGAAAGCAAAAAGATCTGCGCTCCGTAGCTGAGTCATTTGGTTACGCAGAATGTTCAGGAGGAGATAGTCAGCCGAGAGAAGTACTTTCAAGGTCTTCTAGGTAAATTTCCTAATCAACCTCGAATGCGAATTCTCTTCCGAGCTTGTAGTATTTCGAGCTATTCTAAGTTCTTCAAAAAAAAATATCAACGCCACTCGACAAGGCGGAATCAGAACCGACCACTTACCATTGTTTCTATATATCCGTGTCTACTAGTGTTAGCAGCAGTTAGCGTTCCCTTTATACTTACCAGTGACCGATTCGGGAACGAATTGAACTCGAGGAATGCATATAGACTTCAAGCTTAGACTTTGTGGCGTTTTCATCTGGAGGTGGGGCTTTGGGTTTCTCTGTCAAGGCTTGGAGGCTGTCGGAGGTCGGATGCTTCGGATAGCTTCGGATACAAAGATAAAATGCCTTCTTGGTAGCCGATTTCTAGATTGTTACGGCTGTGGGGACCTTTGTAGACAGTTAACATTTTACAACGAGTTCGGGGAGGACTCTCAATTTGAAAAAATATGTAATCTTCACCTTGTCTTTTGTGGCCCGGAACATATACATTCTTTTTCATGCCCGAGACTCGAGGTCTATGAGAAAGGATAGACGAGCTGTCACTGTCAGTAAATGCGCATCACGTGGATGCCACACAAAATGGGCTAAACACCTTCTAAATCCGGATAGATAGCTTTCATACATTACGTGTAATTTCTGAATCTGGATAACGTATATTATGTTAATGGTAGGCCCTTGTCTCGAATTATTTCTTCTATTTCTCTACCCTCAGCGATGCCAGGGGCCAAGAAGGACATTGGACAACCACCGGCTAGGATTTCTAGTACACTTTCGACCATGTCTGCTGCCTTTTCTCTCAGTGAATTCACAGAACTCGTCTCTACGGCGTTGGAGATCGATAATTCTCTGGACTCAAAACTTACCACTTTTGATTCTTTTTTCCCTCCATCTTCATCCTATTCCTCGTCAGAAAACGCGAAACCTTCTCCATCTCTACCTCCTACTTCCACTTCCAAATCGTCACCAGGTAGTCCTCGCGTCTTGCGCAAAATCAAGTCCTTGCTGGCATATGGGTCTGGCAAGTTCAACCAGTCGCTTCCGCCACCTTTGCCAAGCTCAGGATCAAAGTCTACTCGGTCCGAGCCTTTAATGGCTACCTCTGAGCCATCTTCACCTTTAAAGCCTATTCCTACCGTGTCTTTACTCGATCAGAAGGCACAGGTTAAATCCGAAATTGCACTTTTTGTGCCCTATCTTCCCTTAGCAGACCGCCACGAGCGATTCGGTACCAGCGCCTCCATTTTCTCTCGACACGGCTCGGATTGTGGTTCGAGTGTCGTTCCCCTAGAAAACACAAGTGACTCTGGCGACTCCGAATTTTCAGAATCGCTGCTTACTCCTCCTCAATCCCCCAGAACACATCGACGCGCTTCTTCTTCTTCCTCAGTATCCTGTCTCCAAAGTGCAGCGTCTTCTGCTTCCCATGGCGACCTCATCAGCGTCTCTAATTCGCTCATCACCCAGTCGAGGTATTCTTCGATGTCATCTTATTCTACCAACTCCTCCCGTCGAACACCAGCCGAGCAATCATCAGAGTCTTCTATGCATTCGCACTCTCTTGACGCGTCTGACTTGGATCCCTTTGCCAAAGGCAGCGTACAAGTCGTGACGCGTCGAACAAGTGCCGGAAGCTCCCAGGGCGGTTCCAGCGTCTTTTCGTCCAATCTCGTCCATCCATTCTCATCCAGTCATCCCGCGCAGTCGATTGTTGCAGTCAAAGAGTTGTCTGCAAACGATGAATCCGCAGCAGAGTTCGGTCATTTCCTGACCAGTACCCCGCCAGTTTCGAGAGCGAAATCAAGCGAGCGCCGAAAGCGTGTTTCGCCCACAGGTCGACCCAAGCAGAAGCCTGTACCGACGTGTCCATTGCCTCTTCCACCGAAAAGCAAGCCTCCGACAGGCCCGCTTCCATCAGTTCCTATCGATAGTTCGTACTCTGATGACAGCAACAGCAGTTTACCTTCTCCTCCAATTACGCCTCCGGGATCTTTCCGGCTGTCGAAAAGACAAAGCGAGAAAGATTGGACACTTGGACTGCCTTACACTAGCGATGAGGACCTCGTCAACTTAAGGAAGATTTCTCGTCATACAGGGTTGTCCAGGAGTAGCGAAGTCATGCCACGGAGAAGGTCTAGTAGACCTTCGAGAAGCGAGGTTCGTTTTCTTTGCTTTTTTATCCCGAGTGAATACCATATCTATGTAATTGAGACAGGATTCCGCGGTGTTGCCTCCTTCTGTACCATCACAAATATTGTCCCTTGCTCAAAGACGAACCGACTTGAAGCCAATGGGCCATAAGAGAAAAGGATCTCCCTTCCCTTTGATCCTTTCTCCTTCAACCCCAAGCCCTGACTCTATTTTCGCTGGAGTCGATCATTTATCAGCTGCTGCAACTTCGCGTGTTTTGCGTTCACGTTGTAGTTTGTTATCCTCAGATTCGGATACATCAGACTCTTTGGAAAACGCGCATAGGCGCCTCGAGAAAATGATGATGGAACCTGCCGGTATGATCCTTGGCGAGAAAGGGATTCCTATCCCTCTTTCCGTAGCTTCCTTGCCGAAGAATCTTCCAGTCAACGCAAATGCTCCGATGAAGAGGGATTTAGGGTTAGATGGAGACATAGAAACTCCTATGCAAAGCCCAATTACACCAATGTCCGGGCAATTCGCGTACGCACAGAATCTGGCGTGCAGTGATCGTAGCCTTTCTCTCAGTCCGCAGCCCAAGAGAAATAGATCAGAGCAGGTTCCTAAATCGGTTGTCATGTTGTCGTTGGATCCTTTCGCGATTAGCGATTCCGAATCGTTGACTAGTGGAGAGGAGACGTCGTATTGGAGCGCAAGAAGCAGTATGGATAGTGTTATCGATTCGACGGTGGAACTTGATTATTTGTCAGCCTATTGATTTCCATACGGTGGTTCACACTTTTCCTCGGCTTTATTCGAATCTCCCCCAAATCATCGCGACCTTCTTTCGTTCATATCCCGAATCCTCTTTGTGTTATTGTCAAGACCGACCCTCTGTCAGGCAGTGGTCCCCTACTTTCATTCAAGAATGTCTCTCCAACTGATATTTCGTTAATATTCTCGCCTGTTTTCATTCTCACACCCACTCTCCTTGCCATTCAAAACCATTCCTCTCTTTCTCTCCATTCCTTGCCATTCAAAATCCTTCCTCTCTTTCTCTCCATCCTCCTCTGTTCCCTATCCTTAAACATTTACTCGGCCTCCCATTTCGGTTCCGAATACCAACAAATTGCCTCCAAATACTTTCCTCCTCCTTCCCTGGCCTCCTCCCCTACCCGTCTGCATGTTCTTCGGGTACACTCCCAAAGTCATTTTATCTCGATCTTTGACGATTAGGTTATCCTTGTTTCAAGTCCCGTCGTTCAACAATCCTTCCTGATTAGTATTAGCTCCTCATTCGGAAAGTGTTTTCTTTCGCTTCTCTCTTTCGGTTGTTTCCTGTTATATTGTGTTGTATCAGCTCCTCTCAATCATGTTGTTATCCGTTACACTCTCATGATCTTTATATCATAGTGTCCCACTTCCCCCTTCCACCCCTGTTGTCCTTCGTCGATGTTTTACCACCAACCCGTTACTCGGCTGTTTTCTTGCGTTCCCTTACTCTTCATACTTCCATCATCGTGCGTTGAATAAGAGCCAGTGTATACTAGTCCTTTTTCACTATAAATGTGTTGCTGTATTCACTTCGTCGCGCATCTTGTTGGCACTTCACACTGTTCTGCTGTCGTTTTAGTGAATCTTCACCTTTGCTACCTTACACTACATCTTTAGTAGATACTGTACGCTCCCTTACATACTTTACTAGTGCCATAATAATATATATTAGTGGCCTATCGGGTCTCTAGTATTCACACCGGAAAGAGAAAAAATTCCGCTCGACAGAATCATAACAATTCAGCGTAACTGATATATCATGTGACCGGCGATATACCCGATATAGTTTATCCGCGGTCACATGATATATCAGTTGCACTGAATTTTGGTAATTCCGTCGAGCGGAATTTTTTCTCCTTCTGGTGTGATTACTGTAACAAGTGATAACGACAATCCAAGTCCGAAGCCGAACTAAGAGTCATAATCGTGTTTTCCAGCAAAAGATTATGGTACATCAAGATGAAAACCCAGTCTGGTGACACTTGGCCCCAGTCCCTCCTTCCAATCACCAGGCAGGTATTAATACTGAATGTGACCAGATATGGTAGCGGACGTTCCCTGGACCAGCCCTGGAATCCTTTGTCCGAGATCCATTATCTAATCTGGAGGAGCTCGACACGCATTCGTCGGAAGACTGAAAATCGCACATTTCGCGGACAGGAACGCGACTCGTCGTTGATTGACCTGTTATTGTATTTTTAGAGGCGGCGAAGGGATTTCGAGATTGTGATGCCCCACCTATTTAAAAGGTACATTGGAAACCGCAATCCATCTGCCTACTGCCAGACGCATACGATCCCACCGTACAGTGGGACTTGACGTTGCTTTTCCACGTGTCCTTGCCGTACGTGAAGGTCAAGGGCGAGCTATCCTTCTCGCCCGCAGTAATCTGAAGGGCCAGAGGCAACTGACTGCGAACGAGTACTGGTTTGGATGTATCACCGTTCCCTTCAAACCCTACGATGGTCCCAGCTGCATCTTTGATGACCACAACAAGCGTATAGTGGTTGGTCGGATTGGATCTTTTTTCATTCTTCTGGTACTGATAAAGGTGGATACCGCAATTGCCTGACTTGGGTTTCGAATTTTTGGGCGGACCACCTGTGCTATGGAAAGGAATCGTCTCAACAAACGGGTGTTCTTCTCGCGGTACAAGATATTTTCACTCACTAAACTAGACGATGTCCTTGATCGCCATATGTTTGAAGTTTATTCTGCGGGGCAGAAAAAGCCCACTAGGTTTGGTAACGTTAAATTTTGCAGCAGTGTTAAGTTGTCGGCTTACATTCTGATATCCACCATCACCATCGTTCATGAAAATGCCGGCGCGAGCTAGTTAGTTTTGGACACGATCAACCTGCGTCTAGTCGCACGTCGTATAGAACACCTACCACTGTAAACATCGAATTCGAAAAAGCCGACTTTCTGGGAAATGAAGTCTATGAGAGCTGGATTCCTTGATGGATCAATAGTGAAAAAACTCACGGTTGTGATATGAGTTTTATCATGAGCCCAGTCGATGTTTTCCTGGCCTTGAAAGAAGACGGTGTGCTTGGGATGGACGGTGACTATAAGCCATCCAGGATGCTCTAGGGTGTAGCGTTCCAAGCTGAAGAAGCGTTAGAGCTTGAAGTCACTTACCTTTCAAAGTCTGGTCTGTAACTTTCTTCGTAAACTCTCCACTGAAGAGGGCGTTGAAAAGAGGGCGTTTAAGAATATGAAGAAAACCCACCGGGCCTGTAGTACAAAAGAAGGTAAGCAAGCGTCACAAACATGATAGGAAAAAAACTCACATGAGCAGACTCTTTCTCAGCTTCCGCTACTTCATTCAAAAGCTTCCCAATGTATTTCACGAAAGTAGCCACGACTTGAATGGCCGTCCCAATGATCTCCCCCACTTCAGGTATGGCGTCGGCCGCTTTAGCGACTTTACCCATAATTTCGCCGGCTGACTGCATTCCTTTACCGGCTGTCTGAAGGGACTCCACAGTACGAGCATGTATAGCCAAGTCGTTGCGAGAACGGATAACCAGATCTGTCTCGCCTTCTGGAAGCATGGATTCATTGTCATCCATGGCCGAAATTTCATCGACGTCGCTGCGCTCAAAGTCGGCTGGGTAAAATTCCATAGCGGGTTTCCTAGCGAAATAGTCCGATCCTCTGTTCATGCTGAGAAATTTGTCCGTAGATAACACGACCGAAGCGGAATCTGGGTCCGGATACTTGTGCAACGAGGCAAACTCCAGGTTGTCCGAAATTGTCTTGCTGTTGGCCAAAGGATCCAGATCGTTACGGATAGAGACGAGATTCCTTTTGGAAGGAAGAGGAGCTCCAGAGACGAGTTGGGCAAAGACATATAAGAATAAGAGAAGGCCGTATGTGAGTAGCATGTTAAATCAGACCAAACCGCGAAGTCGAGACTAGACCTGCTAGCGAGAGAGAACCAGTCGCAGTGGAAGAATGATCATGAACTGGGGCTTGCGCCATTTAAATTGTGAAAATATACCCCGACGGAGGGGTGAAATTTCGCGTCGGGACTTGCGATTTAAGTTTCAAAATAATTGAGAAGACTACTGCAGAGGGGACTTCTTCAAGTTCCTGTGAGGCAGCTTTACGTCCTTTTGAGCGAATGGAACCGACCTCAGTCTTCCTCATCGAATGAAGGCCAAAAGTGTACACTGTAAAAGGAGTGTAGACTTGAAGTTCTGGAAGTTAGAATAGACGGCAATCCGGCAACAACTTGATCCGAGTAGGCGATCGATGGGCGATGACCTCCGCCTCCTTCACAGGCTTTTACAGGTCCCCGCACTGATTTTGCAAATGGCGACTCACAGCATTCACTCGATTCCCTTGTGATGCTCCGATAATGATCTGTGATGATATCTCTGAGACTTGAAACTTCTCGCTTTTCGCTTATGGTGGAGCTCTCCGAAGGCATATGTCATCTCATTCAAGTATCATGTATGTCCCAACTCTTCACTCTTCGTTCAAGCTTGATTCAAGCTAACCGCCACGATTCCCCTAATGTTGACCTCAATCCAGCTCATCTATGTATGGTCACTGTGTAAGGTCTGGGCTCAGCGCACTATCGAATTTCATCGACGAAATACCTCAATCTAATTATGTATACATAGTGCGATCAGGTGCTATCCCAATGTTTCTACAAGGTTCATGCAAAATTCACTCTTTCTAATCGCCCGGTATCATCATCGCGGGGTTATGAGGCAAAATGATGATACGAGGTTACGAGGCTGTAGTTTACGGAAGTATCGTCCTTATATACGCCGCTGCATACAATTTTGATTTCCTTTTATGGTAGTAGTTTCACCTTATTTGGCCAAATGTAACACTGAGTTGAATTGTATTGATTTCTTGTGACCGGCACGGGATATCACGGGACTGTCACCCTCTGTCACAATTACTTTTTCTCGTCTCATTCGGTTACACTACGGCGGACTCTATAATATTCACACGAAAAAGATATCAATCCCAATGACTAAAATAGCTTATCTTTTCCTGTAAAATACTTGCCCAAATAACAAAAATGATTTCACACGAACCAGGCAAATGATAATATGATCTTTCTTGGCTGCAGATTTGCATTATATATGTAATGACAAAGACAATCTTTCCTACGCAATCAAAAAAATCTTTCTTGATCTTAAAATATTACTTGTTTTGGGCAGACAATGTGGCTTAAAAAATTATCAATATCGCTCAAAACTGATATGATTAATCAAGCAATTAAGATAATCTTATCGTTCATCATTATCTCGCGATCAAGATTATCATTCGCGCTTGAGAAATTAAATGGACGCTCGACGGTCATGGATTGGGAGTGCGTCGGGAATCGGTCACACATCATTCGGGCACCCTAGCAGACCTTCATCGAACATTCAACACCATCGTGAGTGACCAATCCTTCGGGCGTTGACCGTAACTGCGTAGCAAATCCGCCTGCAGCATTTATACAGTGGGGCTTCATACGTAGTCGGAATTGTACAGAATGGACAGCTTGTCAATACCGCAATCAGTACATAGACATAAAGAAGGAAAATCGATAACTCAGCAATGTACAAATAGAACCAGATGATTGACTGTGTCTCTGGCTTGCACAGCGTGAGAGGTCCCCTTCGAAGAAAAAAATCGAAGATAGAATCCGGGTGATAGCTAGAACAAGAAACCCTCGGTATCCTCAAAACGCACCCGATCGTAGCGCAGAATAAACTAGAACATGTATGAGTTTTACTGTGAACTCCAAAAGTTTTGACGAACTACTTATCTTGACTGAGTAAAACACACTATTTCTCATTTAATAAGTGATCTTGCCATTGCCGCGAGGCAGAAGTTTTCGTACTTCGATACATACAAGCATTAACGTCTATAGATACAAGTTTTCCTCCTAATCAATTGCTCGTAAGCTGATTGAAAGTTTGAATACACAAAATGAAACATACCTTTAAATCATCACTGCCCACCGCAACGCTGGACCCAAGATCTTCCTCCGAATATCCCTGCGATTACCAGCAAAAACAAATTTCTCGACGTGTACCCGACAGCCTGATTTGAGTTGCGTTAGAAATCGAAACGAATTTTACATATACTTCATACACGAATGGCAATAAATCTGGGGCCGATCGACGCACTGAATCTCCAGAAGAATGTGGACAACAGATTCTAAAGAGCATGAAGAAATCAGCAAGAGTGATACAGAGGAAACTCACCCGCTCTACGTCTATTCGCAGCCAGTATTGGTTTAAACCAAATCCTATCCAGGCAAGGACAGTTTCTGTCCCATTCCCGCTGACGGCGCTCGAAGTTCTTTGTCATTCCAATCTTGAACTCGTTGCCGTTGTCGATGTAGACGTAAATCCAACCAGGTCCGTCCGAAGGTGAGATTGGTCGCGAAGTTCGTTGGCGATACAGCGACTGCAGCTGATGAGTACGGCGACGGGCCATTGTGCGAGGCTGAGGACAAAACGCTGCAAAAGAGTCTCGCGATTACTCAACAGACAAATGAGCACAAACACGACGAAGTTACTTCGAGCAGAGACCCTCCAATCCGTAGTATTCCGGCTTTTGTGAAGGGTACAAGAACGTTGACAGGAGCTCCGTATTAATCTCTTAAAGGGGGACCGTTGTGCTTGGGGCGAACTTGATTTTTGCGAGAAAGTTGAGTCAGAATTGGATATTCTTGATACTTACTCTGCCCACATCTGGCGACGTCCACATCCTCTGACCACGGTCTGTGTGGTTCAACGATGGGCGTAGCTGTCTAGTACGGATGGCTAGTGTTCCGGTTCGCCAGCGGTCGGGGGTCTAATAATGATGACTTTTCCTAGGGGTATTTTTGGGTTCGTGTTCATTTCTCAAATCTGCAAATCCTGAAGTTTCCGTGGATGTTCGCTCAGGCACTACACTGGCTCATCCGAGGAACGATATTGACCTTACAATCTAATTATGTCCATTGATCAGTATAGGCCATCCATAATCATAAAAATCACTAACCTCACATAGTGCAATACTATTGGTATGCTGTTCAGAATGCAAAGAGACGTTGCCAAAGAAGCTGGAAACGAGCAAAGCTCTCGTACTCTGATTTTGAACGTCCCCTCACAAGAGTGAGGTACTTGAGAACTCGCATATTGACAACGCTATTGCCAGCTATGGCTCCAGGTGCCTCGCACAGTACTCAATGGCCCGGTCCATGGCACGAAAATGCCTGCATATATATGCCAGTAGAATGCGTTAATATAGATCTTGCTACTTCCACAGGCTCGTAGAATATGTTACGGTGCTTCAAAGGTTGCCCCGAAGAAGAGGTTACGCTACCAGGATGAAGCTGTGGATGGGCTGGAGAGGGCGGTATAAAGCAGAGCAACGATCTCACCTCATTTGCCTTTGCTGAAGGGGATGGTGTCTACGAGAGATGAGAGAACGTGAAAAGAATGAATGAAAGAGCAACAACGATTAGCGCCCGTCTCATCATACCTCGTTATGCCATTAAAAAATCTAATACATCCTGTTCCTTTCCTCGTCAACCCATTGCTACTCTCGAGAGCTCCATATCGGATCACCACGTCTCCGACAACCTTCGTAAGATCCTTCTAAACAAGACCATTAAGCACTTAAAAGCATTCCTCGGAGTTCTGAACAATGGCCAGGATATCGATCCTGTCGGTCAGCTTATCATTATAATGTATGACAACCATCTGAAATCCGGGAGGCGACAAAACATTTTTGCAGATGATTTGAGGTCAGTCAGTCAATACCTTCATCTTCTGACAAGCTGTGATATCTTTGCAGACGTGGAAAGTCTTACCCTCGTTCCGTTCTGATTCAAGCCTTGAACTAGGATCCATTGAGCGGTCGCATTCAACCTCATGTGCACACGGGAAGTCCTCGCTGTTTAAAAGTCTTCGAATACTTACTCTACCTTCAATGATCTGCTTGCGGTGACCCAGCAGACACGATCCAAGGATTCCCATCTCCTCCCGCTTCTTCAAAACCTGAGACTACTACTCAGACGCTTTTTCTCTCGCTCCACATTTGAGCATGACGCCTCACTCATTCGGGCTCAAAAGACATCAACACAGCGCATTCGTTATCATCGACTTCAAGATTCAATCTGAGAGCCAGGGATCTGGGAGTAAAGCCCTCGAAGTTGTCGCTACGAAGATTCATACTGTGATGCAACCAAGCTTAATTGGGGAAATGGGATGACTTTATGGATTAACCTTCAAGTGAATCTATTTCTTCAAACAGGTCTATTGTGATTTGATTGATAACCTTGTACAGGAGGATATGATTGAACGTGAGCAGTGCGCTCAAGAACCAGCCGCAAGCCAACGTCTGCACTGTTTGATAGGATGTCGTGGCTGTCCAACTACATCGTCCAAGTCTCCTTGAGTAATATCTGAGTCTCATTTCCTCTCGCCCATGATCACGATATGAACTTGACCCCGTTAGGAAGTCATGACTCTACTGCGGTACGGGCGTTCTTGTTTTCCATAAAATCTTTGAAGTTTGGAACGCAATGTGGCGAAACTGGTGAAGCGGGTATGGAATGTCTGTCCTCCCTACTTGTCCCTCGGTACGTGTTGCTTCAACTCCTTAGTGTCAAGGAAGCTAATGGATAATATCTAGCTTTAGACAATCCCACTAATTCTTCAGCCAAACCCCATGATACCCGGAATGATTGCTCGGAGGGAACCATTCCGGATTATGTGTTTTCGTTATTCAAAGCACGGCGGGGTGGCTGTGACTCCCTCGATGCGAACAAATTAGAAGCCGTCTTGGTACCTCACCCACCTACTGTAAACTCTTCATTTACAAATCCAACATTCAAATTCTCAAAACTATCCTGCGACCACGAATAAGAACTCCTTTGATGGCAATCCCGACTGAGTGACCAACAAGAACGGCATCTCGACTATTCTCTGGATTCCATTAGTCGCAGATGTAAAACTTTCACTAACCCTTCTGTGGACCTGCCTTCTAACGTCGCAGCGAACGGATGAATGATTTCGCCACGTCTCAATAACTACGACTACCAATCTTCAGAATGAATCAGAGAGGTAAAGTAATCAACTTCGTGTTGACTCTTCCAAAAGCAGACAGTACTATTTTGAGTTGAGGTTGGTATAGAGCTCCCGATATATTCTCAATGTTTGGATTGTTTGGATCAAGTTTTGAGCAATTAAGATGTGTTTATTGAACAAACGTGACACGATATTTGACTGCAGACGGAACAATATATATACAAGAATGTAATTGTAAATTTGAGCACTCCATACATGCGCACAAGTAGCGATATACACAGGAACATCGATATCGCCCCACTGAGATGATTACGGGAAGAAGGCGTTAGACTGGGAACGTCGCAGCGCTGGGTGGGAAGGGTAATGGAGTGGGCCCAGATTGAAATTTGAGCGGCCACTGCAACGGCTGACGAGAGGGAGTTGGGATGCCTTCCAGCCGCAACATATTATCGAGATGAGATTGAATAAAATAGTTAGGAATGGGAGTGAAACATCCCTGAACGGTGCGACAATCAGGACAAACGAGATTCATCTTCGCGTTCAGATAGATATTGGCCAATCTGATGAGACAATCTTTACAGTAGGTATGGCCACAGCAGAGACTGGTACAAAAAATTTCAGGTCGTTGAACAAGAGATTAGGTAGAAGATACATACATGAAAGGCTGCAACATAACTTCAAGGCAACAGGGACATTTGTGTCAGTTCTCTTCAGCTGATCGAAATACCTGTGATCACGATTGTCTGAGGGAGGATTTGGAATGAGCAATCTAGGGACTGCGTACCTTACGGGCATTCTCAAGATCCAAACGAACTTGGCGAAGCTTGTCCATAATGTCACTGTCGCGGAAAGCCGACGATTGGATTGGCATAATCTATAGCGATAAGCTAAGTAAGCATCAGTATATTGACAGAAGAAGCAGTTGCCCACTCTCGAAATGAACACCGGTTCGTCATCAGAATCAGAATCCACGTCCAGCCCGGATTCTTCAACCTGTGAGAAGTCAGTAAGAGACATTACGAAGAGTGAAGCCGAGATACTCTGTTTGAGTCCGACGAGTTCGTGGATGGAGATGAGCTTGCGATAGAGGTCAAGTCAAACGACGACGAAGCAGATGAGTCTGAAGGTGTTTCAGGAAGAACAGGAAGTTCATAGTCAAGCGCCAGGCTTTGCATCGTATAGGAAGGCATCGGGTCTGCTAGGGATCTACGATAGTGTAAAGGCGTGCTCGAAGTAGATGCTGCTGAAGGCCCGCGAAGACGCGAAGGTGTATTCATATAAGAACGAGCTTTGGATTTCCTCCCGTAAATTCTGCTGGGAGTAGGAGGAGGCGATCCGAAGACCTGAGACTTGGCAGAGCGGTCGGAGGTTCGGGATCGAGATCTAAGAGAGTATTCAGGAGTGGTGGCACGAGATTTCGCTGCGCTCTTTGCAACCATTTTGTTGCCGATGGACGATATGCGGGAAATAGTAGGAAGTGAGGACACTGACAGGATATTAAGGGATCGCGGAGAGAGCTTATATACAAGTCTGTCGCTCATTCGCGCAAGAACAAACGGTTCATGATACAAAGGTCGAAGTTCAAACAAGTTCTTAGGATGGAGGAGGATATAAACGACTTTCATTAATATTGATCAATGGGTCAACGGGGACTTTCTGCCGTTGCCGGGAATGCCGGTTTTCTTCAATGGGAGGCCTGCCCCGAAAACGAGCCGTTGCTTTCTGCTCGCCACCACAATGGTTTCTTTCAATCCGTTAATCTTGATACTGCCGCAGTGTCGCAAACCTTTCTACAAAGCAATCTTTCAATCCCCGCTCTTCTGTTTAAAATCACCAAAGACTCGAAACGGTTTGGTGGTACAGAATCTCGAATGATGATACCGACTCTTTCCCCTGCTGCTGCTGCCAACGACATTCCTACAGACGATAATCCTCACGAATGCTGCACCACGATATCTTGGCCAGGAGAAGATTTCACCGTATTATTTGTCCACCCGAAAATCACCAAGACCAACCAATATTCGTCGTTCCGATTTACGGCTGGCGTTTTGCTAGGGGTCGGTTACGCGTCTCTACGTTTTGAGAGCCTTGGTAAGACTGTTTCGAAAGGTTTGCGACACTCTGAATCGATTCCCAAACCGGTCTAGGATCATTCAATCTTCAGAGTCTTACGAACCACTTGGATTTGCCGCCATTCGTTCACGTTTGCTTATCACAAATTGCTACAGCCATCAAGGACACTGCCATCGATGCCTTGAATAACATATATCAGGTCCAAAGCCTTGTACGTCTTTCGATTACTTATCCCAAACTATTTCTGACATTGTGTAGGTTTTTTGCTTGTTTCTCTTTTTGGTTGCTCGGCCTGAAATCCCGCCGTCGTTGTGTTTCGTAGTTGGCATGCTGTCAGGGGCCAGTTTAACCTCCCATGGATCCCGTAAGTTCACCCATACTCGTAAATATTCTAAAGCTCACGTTTTACCTGCTAGTCATCCACCGAAAGGCATTAGACTTCGGGTCCTTTGTTTATCGCAGCGTCTTGAAAACCACTTATATTGCGGATACTTTCGATTTTTTGAATATCGATCGCCAAACTCGGGATATCGTGCGTTATGTTCACTCAAATATATACCATCTCACATTAGAACCATATAGATTCTCGTCTTGTTGCTTCTGTGTTTTGCGTTCAATGTTGTACGAACGGGAGCTTCTGCCTTGCAACGCCGATACCGTACTTGTTTTCATTGACCCACACGGCCACTTCTCATTACCATCGTTCCTACGACGATGACCCATCGACTTTAGCATCTACATCTCATGTTCCCTTTAGTCTCATGATTCACGATTCTCACTTGTACATGTTGATTTAATACCCAAATATTCTTCTCTATTTGCCTCCGTTATCAAGTTGTTAAGTAGGTATAAACTGACGATCAATGAGTTATAAACTGACGATCAATGAGTTATAAACTGACGATCAATGACTAAGAAGAATAAATTCCACGGAATAAGTAGCTAGAGCTATATAGAGACGCTGGGCCCGAAAGGAACCAGATCTGTGCCTTCGATCGGACTTTCATATCCTCAACAAAGTACCCTTTCAGCGTGAGCTGTACTTCAAAATGTACGCTGAATGGAGACAAGAACAATTTGTCTTGGTAGCAATTAAGGTGTTCCTTTGTTCTCTGCCGGAAATACCCGTATTCCCTCCAGCAAGCCACCCAACCGTTCATTCCTGACACAAAGAGAACCACAACCATGAACTCCCGAAAGAGAGCAGACTCCCCACTAGGAGATACTGTTTCGCAGCCAGGACATCCAGTACGCTGTCATCGCCGTCTACTGATTAACACAGAAGCACTCATTGATACTATCCATTAGAAAATAAGATTGGTTCACATATCTGGCACCGACGAACTTCGACAAGAAGTCATCACCCTCCGCGCTCAACTAGCCAATTACGCCAGTCAACAATGCACCGTTGCAAAGGCCTTAGCAGTCAATAACGATTTGTCTTCCAGACTTATTATCGCAGAAGCAGAAATCGACATAAAAAATGCGCTGGTGCTTGACTTGCAGAAACAGTCGTGCACTATGGTGAGTCCGAAATTCACGACCGTATACCTTGTTGACATGCAAAATCACAGCCTGGGTCTTTTGATTCAACTGCTGAAGCCAGATACAGCGCAATGGACGGTGCAATTCGGGTGTGTGATCGCAATCTCATGGTCTACAAAGCTAATGAACTATAGCAGAGGATTACTGAAGCCCTCAATCGTTCAGGCGCCAGCAAGACAGAGCATTTCTACGATGTAGAAGAACAGAATTCGGTTCGTGATCGCGCTGGCCTTTCATGTTTTACGAACAAGTTTTCCCAACTGAACAACAGTTTTTGTCTTGTTGGTCGAACGAGTTGCAGATCGAACTACAAGATCTTACTCATAGATATGACGAGTTGCTAAAGGTAAATTGGTATCTATTCGCCCTTCCCAGACTTCCCGTTCATGTTAGCGTCTTAGGTTCATCAAGAAGTCCAAACTGAATTGGTCTACATGCGAGAGAACGCTACTATTGCATCAGATGACCACGTAGTAAAGCAGGACCCCGACATTTTGATCGAAGATTCCCTTCCAAACCTTCAAAATACACAGTGTCCAGACAACTCACAGGTGAGAAGCTTTTATTGCGCGACTGAATTTGATTATATGTATCGAATCCAGGCTTCGGTTCAAAACGATGTATCCAAAGAAATCATCGATGAATATCGGAAATACATTGTCAAGCTTCAAATGTCACTAAGGTCACTTACCGAACGTTCAGAGTCACCGGTGGACGTACAGAGCTGGCTACTGGTAAGCAGAGACTGTATAGTGATGCTATATGCTGCTAACTGAAAGGTATTCAGAGACTAGTTTCCATGAAGGACATTGAATTAAAGGGCCTGACGGATATCAACCTTTATTCGGAAAGTTCTCTAAACGCAACCGTCCCGAAGTCTAGAGATATCGGTGTCATGAAAGATATCTCTCGAGAACGAGTGGAGGACAGTCAAGGACAGCAATCCAAGGAACTCCAGGTAGGTCCCCCTCACACCGGTCAAATTTGCGAGAACGAGCAACTCGAGCTTAATGAGGAACGTTTCTCGGAAATCAAGAATCAACATGATACATATCAGGCAAAATACAATGTGCTACAAGAGGAAGCGGCGGTCCTTGAACGAGAAGTACACATATTACACTCGGAGACGAAGGAACTTCAGTCCACGCTTCGGGCTAACGAAGCTTCGAGCTCCAATAAACTGCAGGTATGTCCTTCCTACTTCGAGGTAAGTTGCTCCGCGTTCAGACCACTCGTAGAATGCAATGCAAGAAATGAAAACACAACAAGAACAGCAAGCGGGTTTTTTCGAAGCTCAAATTCTTGCTCTCAATCGACAGAGAGACCTTCTTGAGGTGTCTCTCAAGCAAGCTTGGGAGTGTAAGAACTCGGAACTCAAGGTCTGGTCTAATTATACCGTGATTTGCAACTCATATTGATGCTTTCATTCCAGCGAAAATGTGAAGAATTTGATAGTCTCAAGAAGGAGGTAGAAGCTCTCGAGACCATCCTCAGTGAAAAGGACCAACAGCTTCAACGTAATGAGCAGCATCGTTCAGAAATTGACAGCGCGCTGCAGAGTTATCAAAGTCTGGAACAGGTCCGAGCTACGAGATATAGAGAGCTTGTCAAGGAACTTACTGCCACCAAACAGGAAGTTCATCTACGTGAGGCACAGAATGAGAAGTTGCAATTGTCGTTTGAGGCCATGGAAGATTCGCTTCAGGTGAGTACTCTCAACAGCGCTATTTAATATGTCATTACACTCTCCTTAGGCAAGATTGCAAGAACAGCAGAAGGCACAACAATCCTTTGATGCACGGCTTAATGATATGAGTCGTCGCAAAGACCTCCTCGAAATTTCTCTCAAAGAGGCCTTGAAATGCAAGAGCCAGGAACTCGAGGTAAGTTGGCCTGTTGTTTGTTGCCAACAATTTCACGATGCTACCAAACAGGATTCGCAACGAGGATACAGTATTCTTCGAGAAAAGATACAAACTGTGCAGACAATATTGAATCAGAAAGAGATACAGATCCAAGAAAACGAGTTAGAGATATCTAGATTAAATGCTAGTCTGCAACGAAAGGAGGAGGAAAATGATTATGAAGATTCTATAGAGGTAATTTGTATTGGTCCACTCTCCTCGTTGTCTCATTCCATTCACACAGACCGATCATCAAATGCAGGTGGAGCGACTGCGAGAAGATATCGAATACCTCGAGGTCTGCTAAAAATCCCGTTTATCTGCGTCGTGCTCATTTATTTTTTTAAAGGACGCTGTTGAGCAATTGGAAGCATCTCGCGATTCTTTGGAAGCAGACCTGCAATCTGAAGCAGTCAAAGTACGAGAACGGGAAGCGTCTTTACTCCAGAAAGAAGCAGATCATGCTATCATCTGCAAATCACTGGAGGTGCGTTTCAGATGTTTTCCTTCGTTTTGCTATTACTGCCTGCTCACATACAATAGGATCGTTTATCTGCCTTCCGTCGTGACGACGAAACAAAAGTTGCCAAGGTGTGGACTGGTTAGCATTGAAAGCTTCCGCAAATCTCTGAAATCCCATGACCTTAGACTCTCCTGACTGAGCTACAAACCGCATATGATCTTCAATCGGTGCGAGCCAATTTTTACTTATTTGGGCTTGGATTTTGAATTCTTTTCAAGACGCAACTCAAAGACGCACAGCAAAAACTCATTCAAACAAGTAATGAGAACAGGAAAATAAAGGTACGTTTTGCCAATGCAATTGAACAAAACTAGATATTTTGTAGTTATATCAGGATCTCGTCGCCGAAAACGAGCAAAAGTTCACTGTAGCACAGGATCAAGGGGAGAAAATGCAATGCCAAATAATGCGACTGGAGCACGAGTTATCACAAATTCGGAACAATGATATACATCCTACAGTGTCAGTTCTGCAAGACGAGAATCTAACAAAGTCCTTACGAATTAAGGAACTACAAGACATACTAGATTATCACAAGGTGTGTTCTTCCTCACACGTGTATGCTGCGCTCGAGCGTTTATTATCTGTAGATCGACCATCGCTCGACTTTTGTGGATAAATCCTGTATCATGCAGGCTGATCAATACCGAGTCCCCTCTGTGCGCTTGTTATCTATCTCCCTCCATTATGCAAGATACTAATGATATTGATTATCCTGAACAGTTTAGCTCGAGAGACACACGACTGCAGGGAGAGCTGCACACCACCTTCAGTGCACCATCCTCCACTCGTGGTCAATTCGATAGTTGCACTTCATTGAGCATCCATCAACCATCTTCATCTTCACGAAACCCGTCAATCTCGTTTCCTTCCACAGTTGTTGAGATGCAATCTCCCATTCGATCTGTTGTACGTTGTTTTTATGGATTTTCATAAATCGTCATTGCTGATACAGCCTTCAAAGCCATCTAATGCCAAGGCTTCGGCATCATCAATGCGAGGAATCCGATTTGGAGGCCTGAATAAGAGCCTTCGTAACGCTCCAATCGCCGCGGAGCTTCGGATGACCACAAAACGGGAGTATGTTCTGCGACCGTCAAAGGTATGTACCTCCGTACGTCTATCGTTACCATTATTGACGCGTTTTCCATGCAGGTGTTGGAGCCTTCCGACCAATTGTTGATATCGAAATCCAAACACCGCAAACTTCCATCCCAACACCGAAAGTCTTCCATCTATGTACGTACCTTCATTTCCTATGGGTAACGGCCTGACGTTGGTCTTAGTCGAAACGTTCTCAAGCTGACGTCGATTCTGATGACGAGTTGGACACCGAAGAACGGAAGGCAAAGCAAAATGTAGGCAAGCTCCATGTAAGTGGCAAAATCAAATAAGACGGCGTACATGGTTTTACGTCGTTGTTATAGCGTGTACACCACAGCAAAGAGAAGGCGCGGGCCAGTGATGATGGATTTACTCAGGTAAGCTGGAAGTGTTCGTTGTATGCTCCTCTGCGTATTGAAATCGACCTTAAGGCACAAGAACCCATCGAAAGAGGGAATGAGCGGAACGATGCTGATGATGGACAGAATGGACAGAATGCCGGTAGTGCACAGAATGACGGTAATGGTAATGCCGGTAGTGCACAGAATGACGGTAATGGTAATGCCGGTAGTGCACAGAATGACGGTAATGCCGGTAGTGCACAGAATAACGGTAATGACGGTGGCGAACAGGATGGTCAAACGCAAAATAACGGTAGTACTCCCCATAGATTGAATAGGGCTGGTGGTGATGATGGAGGTGACGATGGATCCGATAGCAGTGATGAAAGTGACGACGATGAAGGAGCCGGTGGTGGCGAAGGGAACAGCAACTGGCAAATTGGTGGGGGAGATGACGTTGAGCAGGA
Organism: Lentinula edodes; assembly: GCF_021015755.1. NCBI lineage: Eukaryota > Fungi > Basidiomycota > Agaricomycetes > Agaricales > Omphalotaceae > Lentinula > Lentinula edodes. The sequence continues at coordinate 1,959,331 of NW_025764307.1, forward strand.
CGACAGAGAGGAAAGCGACGAACGAACAGTTGCGGAAAGCTGGAAATTAAAGGCCGTCCAAACGCACTATGATGAGAGTGAAATCAGAAAGAACATTAACGTATGCTGCACTTACTTCCTTTGGCCTGAAGTCTAACAATTAGCTGTCGTCTAGAATCTCTCTCGTGACCTGTATCAGGGAGCGCTGGCCATTAAAAACAACTATGAGATAGTGGATGTTCCCTCCACTCTTCCTAGTCGTTTGAGGGCCTTTGTGGGAGGTGACGAGAGTGTGGGACCTAAGCTTCTCGGCACGTCGCTCCATTGGCGCGGACTTTCAGCCTCCCGAATGAGGAAATCAAAATGGAATAAGGCCTTAGTTGCGAAGTTAGCTAGAGAAGCTAGACGAATTCAGTCAGACTGCCAGGACGGCCGTTTTGGAGAAGACGTCGAGTGGAAGCAACTTTTTCACGACAGGTTCTCTCATTTCTACAAAAGAATTGAGAAGAACCGCCCGCTGCAAGGCGAAACGAACATCCAAAGGGAAGAAAGGCTGCTAGCTGAGTACCAACGCCGGCAGAACTCGAGTCTACGTCATTGGGTCAGGCGTACTTCCATTGTCTGCTGTCTTTTAATGAAACTGAATTTTTATGTAGAAGTGGTCAAACCGACTGAGGATTTCTGGTTGCATGATCGATTTTGCCCAACAGCACAAGGACGAGCAATTGCTACATTTCTGGACCTATGTCCATGACGCTGTTGAGACACTCGGGGAGCGTGGCATGTCGGACGAAGAAGATAGTGTCGAGAATGTCATAATTGACGGTGTTCCAACACAACAGGATGTCAAAAAGGTGAAGAAATTGTGGTTCCGGAACGAGACTTTCGAAGCACTCTTCCAGGAGGTCGATGAAACCCCGAAGATCGAAAACACAATCTTCACCCAACAGGGTCCAGTCGCGGTGAAGAGGGTTCGTTCGAACATCATTGATTATCGCAAACCTCCTCGTGGCTATCCCAAAGGAATCCTGCGTACAGAGTACCTGGACGGGTTACTTGAGTTTGAGCTTGAGGATCTCGAATTTGCGGAGAGGGAATTTGAAATTCTTATGTGACGAGACTCATATATATCCTGATATACAAATGAGCCGTGTATTCATCTATCCATCTATCAAATGTAATGAAGTTTTCAGAAAGGTTTTTCGGTGCACGATTCAGGTGTTTACCGGGCGAGGAGCGAGTGATGGGCGGGTGCTGAGCGTTTATTTTTCTTACTATCTACTTCCGACTTTATCCAACCTTGTAGAACTGCGTATAATTCTCATCATCACGATTTGCCCAAGCTTTCTCAAGTTTTTAAGTTGACTGCTCTGACGCATGAACTGATGGTGGCCGCGTACTGACAGGATGTTGCCTTTCTGCCTCATCTTATAATTCATCTTATCTCAGCGGATCGTATCGCAAGGTTATCCACTACGTTCACCTTTCTCCTAAGGATGCCACGAAAAAAAGGCTATGCACAATTCCTCTCATCCAAGTTCGCTGAAGGCCCTAGAGTATCTGCATCAGAAGATCTACTCACCAGTAATGAAGATGCACTGTCTTCAACCCAATCCTCCTCGAATCCTGTATCACGTTTGGTAAAGAAGGAGGGTAAGAAGCAACGTACTTTTTCGGCACCTGCGAATAGGGATGGTACTCCTTTACCTCAAGAAGAAGGTTATTCTTCACCGTCCCTTTTCGATGACAATCTGGTGGATGAATTGGCGGTATTGCTCCAAAATTTGGTCCAAATCTCAATCTAATTGATTCCACAGAATGCGTTGGAGAAGACGAGAGTTAAATTACAATCCGATCTTTCAGATGCGCCTTCAACCACCTCCCGTGCTCCGTTCAAGGCTCCCAGTGCTGTAGGACGAAGGGCAGTTATAACCGCCGAACGTCTTCATGATACTATTGCCGGTGCCAAACGCGATCTTCATATGCTCTCCAAAAATTCCGTATCTGAGCTGATCTATACTACGTTAGACAACGTAGAGCTACACCTTGCATACGTGTCCAAGAAAATCAAAGAAATCCACCACCCAGATGCAGACGGCCAGGTGCGCGCGATAACCCAAGAGATCGAAGGCTTGGAGCAGGTTCTGTGTACATGGCGAAGAGACTATCCGGATAACTTCTCCCCCATCAAGATTGATAACAGTACGTGTCATATATTCAGCTACATGCATCTCACATATTGTTTCCCAGGTAAATTGTTTGTGAATACCATAGACAAATGGAATACTCCTACGCTCATAGCTTATACCATTGCTCTCGTCAGCCGTGTTTTCGAAGGAGTGGCGAGGCGAGGTTCTAGTGTCTTGCTTAAACTGCTGAAAATCTATGGCCTTTCCATCACATTGCTCACTGGGGGACCAAGTCTTCAGCAGACAAAAGCACTCGAGGACATCCCAGAGTCGATCGAAACCTTAGAAATGAGGTTGAATATGGACGTCCCCAGTATTCCACATGCAGTGTGCCCTTGCTGCAGTTTCACATATCCACCTACGTATCCCAAAAATTCTCGCACTCCAGTCTATCCTACTCATTGCACTGAACGCATCACGCAAGACTCAGAACCGTGTGGAACAGAGCTTCTGTTCGATGGAAAACCTGTCAAAACGTATCACTATTACTCCTTCTATGAGTGGTTCGGTCGCTTCATTGCACATCCCGAAATCGAGCAGTACGGTGATAAATTTTGTAACGATGTATCGGCAACCGTCGAAGTCCCGGAGGTTAAAAGGGATTTCAAAGACGGCACATTCGTACGTTCATTCAAGGGTCATGACGGGAAGCTTTACATCACAGAACGAGGAGAAGAGGGTAGATGGCTCTTTCTCCTGTTTGCTGACTTTTTCAACGTGGAGGGAAATAGTTTGCATGGAAAAACTAGTTCAACCGGTGTTACTGGTCTTGTTTGTCTCAATCTCCCGCCTGCTATGAGAAATAACCAAGCTTGGGTGTACATTCCTGGTATTATCCAAGGAAGACAGGAACCAGATGCCAAGCAGAGCGAGCACCGCCATTACTGGCGTCTCCTTGTCACTGAGTTTGAAGCAGGGTATTCTCGAGGACTACGGCCTTTTCACACACACACAACCCATCAGATGGGTCTGGATTCGAACAAACGCATCTTTCGTGTCGCAATCGCAGGAGCATCAATGGACTTCAAAGCAGCTCGTCCGTTCGGGGGTTTTCTCGATGTAACCTCACATCACACTTGCTTCTTGTGTAAATGCTGGCATCTCAGTCACATTGGAAGGACAGATTTCGAAAACTGGAGACCTGCAGATATCACGTTTTTGCAGAAAGGAACTCAGGCATGGCTCACTGCTCCGACTATCGCTCAGCGCAAACAGGTCGAAAATTTCTTCGGTACACGATCTTCTGAATTGTGGCGATTACCATATTGGAAACCCACGCTGCAGCTGCTTATCGAGCCGATGCATACCCTCTTCCTCATTTTGGAGCAACGATATGCTCGTCATGCGCTTGGCCTTGATAATCCAGAACCTGATGGCGTCGCTCTTGATGAGCCTGAACAGGGCAATCCGAAGCGTAAAAAAGCGAAGTTACAAAAGAAGAAAATGGCCTACATTTCTTTCTATCACGAGTTCACTCCCCCTCCGCATCCTTCCGATCTCACCCCGCTGGGCATGGGGACCGAGACTGGTCGACTGAGCGATGCCCTTCGGGAATTATTCGATGAGCCTGAGGTTCAAGATCAGCGTCTTTCACTGTTGGAATGGAATAACCTTACCCCTGAACAGAATTCAGCTCGCTTGTCAAGGAATGAGCAGTTTGTCTCAACTATTCAGGGTGATCCTCGAGCATTTCAGGCAGTGTATGATCTATACCAATCACTCTCCTCTCCTGCGCCTGTCAAAGAAGCGGAAAAACAGAAGTTTCTGAAAAAGCTTTCTTCTTACAGGTGGATCGTTCTAGCTTTTGTTTGCAACAACTTGGTTGAATTTCCAACTCCAAAGCAAGACAGTGAAGGCAAGAATGAGAAAAAAGCAAGTGGTTTGCTTTCTCGGTCCTCGCTTCATAAAGGGGATGTAACTGTGAAGATGTTTGCCCAAGCTTTATCTCACTGGGTATGCCAATTCATGAATTTCGGTGCAGATTTAGATTCAACGATTAATACACAGCGGTTGCACAAGGTTGAGCCGGATCGATTCAAGTGGCCTCACTTCATACCCAAGGATAAGCAGTTACCTTCAATCCCATGGCTCCACCTACACGGTATGTACGAGGACCAGCAACGGTTCAATAAAGTACATCAGTTCACGCTGCAAGACCGTTTTGAGCTTTTAGCTGAACTGACCAAACAGCTGAATTTGCATAGTGCACATGCAATCGGGGCTATACACCGGTTTCTAACGCAACCGATAGAAAAAGACACGGCGCAACTTGAGAGTAATATCGGCAAACTGCCTTTTACGGCTCTAGCCTTTGTCTGCATAGACCTTGATTGTCTCCCGGTAGGAAAATTTGGGAAATCAGATCTCGTTCAGCATTTGGTTGAATGGGTGCGTCCATGACCAGAATTACCCGTTAATAGGCTCATCCATGCTTAGCGGATGAACAAGCCCTTAAAGCGCTTGGTTCCAGTCAAAATCGACTCGACATTTGTTTTGCAAAGGCTTCAACAAGCTGTACGAGAAATTATAACTCCTTCATGGGTAACCCGGCCGCCAGAGGAAGTCGGGCTGAAGCGAGCGGGTACTCTGAAAGCTGATCATTGGCGAACTTTATTTTCGATCCATCTTCCTTTGGCCTTAATTAGTATTTGGGATAAAGATTCTCCTTCTGCAGCAGACAACGCAAACGAAATGGCGCCTGTGCTACAAACCTCAATGCATCTTACCTGTGCATCCATTGCGATGACTCGCAACAACTTGTCTCTAGAGCGTCGCAATTTGTTCAGAGAATCGATCAGATCACACATCGAAGGCCTGAAGTTGAACTTCCCTGGATTCATGCTACCTTCGCATCATCTTTCGTTCCACATATTCGATTTCATGGATTCTTTCTCTAATGTCCGCAATTGGTGGGCTTTTCCATTTGAAACTCTGATCGGTAAAATGCAAAGGATTTCAACCAATCACAAAATTGGTAAGTAAATAGAAACATGTTTTACCTATTCTCATTGCACACACAGGTGAACTCGAGTTAACCATCCTTGAATCCATCTGCAAGAATGCAACCTTTCGCCGGTGGATGATGCTTCCCGGTTGTCCTGAACTTGTCAAGTTCTGTCGCATTCTTTTGGATAAAGCTTACGGATATGACAAGCGGAACGAGCTTGCTCAGAACGATGCGGATGATTTGCAAGGTGCAAACCCAAAGGAGGTTTTAGAGTACTCTGCCGATTCAACTGCTCGCAGACAGGTATCAATCAAGTTTCCTATGGACGTCGCAAATAAGATAGGGAACCTTAATGCAATTTGTTTCTCACAAGTCCCGGCACCCAAGGGCTTCTACGGTACTCCCGCACTACGGCCTGTCGGTAATAGCTACGTCTGTTATCGTCCACCAAAAAATAGTTCACGAGAAGCGTCCCTCATGGGACAAATCAGATATATCTTTGAACATGAAGGCACCACGAATATGGCTATTGTACGCAGCCAGCCTTACGTTGGACCCATCCCAGATATTTTTGCACGATTTTCCACTCAAGGATTCGATGCAAGGACTGTTTCACCATCCTTTTCAAATGTTCATGATATCGTAACGGTTGATTCAATTCTGGGACATGCAGCAAGATGGGAACTTACTCCGGAGTATGCTGTAATGCTTTCCTTGGCGCGGGTGAGTACTTTGTTGCTGGTGCATAGTTTTGTTGATCATAGTGAGGACTATTTCAATTAGGATTGAAACGTCCATTCCAGCAAGTATTCAATAAATCTATATATAAAAAGCTATGTAACACCAGGAATGTCTTGCTCGAATTACAATCAATCTATGTACCCACAATGACAGGAAATCGTTCGCTGTATGAGCATGAGATCTGTAAAAGCTCTCGCATGTGACACTTACACTGGGACCATCATCCAGGTCGTCAATAGAGCTACGTCGCTTGAAGAATGCCTTCATATCCATCTCGTTGGACTGTGGAGGATAAGAGAGAAAATTAACACCGTCCCATCAGGGCACGACCGGAGTGCTGCCTTTGTATCATGAATGTCGACCTGAAGATGTGATGGTGATGACGTAATTGAAGTTCAAAGGTCCTTTGATACCTCTCATTACTTAGGTTTCTTTGATCAGTTCCCATTGTGCAAAACAGTCAAAACGGGACACCATGGTACCTCCTTCATATCTCGCCTCTCCCTCGTCGCCCAGTTTTGACAATAGGTTTCTGCGCGTTTTCGCTGTCATCATGGGCATGAATCAATTGCGATGTGTAACTGGACGTAGAGTGAGTAACAAGAAACTGCTCATGTTTAAAGTTCATTCATGTCCACTAGACGACTACCCGCAGCTTACGTGCTCGTATTTACCGGGCGAATAACCTGTCATCGCAACCCATCGACGTGGTCTATCGCGAAGATGCTCAAAGCCATAGATTTGTGCTTGCTTCGGAAGAATTATCCCATCCCAAAACGCAGTCCTATGTTCACGATACAACTGTCAGCATCTCTCATCTCGGAAAACGCTACAAATTTCGGCTGTTTTTCAAACGCCATAAGCTACTCCCGGTCAATCAGGCGATCATGCGGTTAGCTAATGTCTCGATGGAAGGGGACGTATTAGTCCTTGTATGTGGTTCAAAGGTCGAGATACGAAACCTTCGTAGCGATGAACTGCGTGCGGCAGATAAGGCTGTTCGACAGTGAGTTTATTCGCATTAAGATTGTGTTTATAAGTGAGGCTGACATTTCATTTTCGTTGCGTGTAGATTTTCACAAGTCATTGCCCCAATCCTCAGGACCAGACGCACTTTCCCAGCATATATATCCTTCGACTAGTCGCGGAACTATACCTCATTCTATGAATATTGATCATGTAGTTATCCTGTATCTTTAGACTCTGCCATAATATAATGTTCATATGTACAATTGCTCTTTGCATGTGATCATTGCACTCGCTCTTCACTACTACTTATACGATATATGGTATGGTGCATCTGGACGACAGAGTTTCGGTGTGTCGCAAAAGTTTTCGTCCAGAATTAATTTGGAGTTCATATAAACTTCTCAATCAATGTGTGAAGTCGCCTGTGTTTAATTTTGGCGTTCAGCGGAACTTTCATTTCTTGGTGACTCTGGATGATGTTACATCCTCCAACTTCCACGTCATCTCAAAAGGTACAGCAATACTATTCAACCTCAAAACAGGGCTGCCTCTCGTATGGATAATGATGCCTTCGGAATGAAAAGGGTACACTGCCAGTCCATCCCTGGTAGGCGTCGAATCGCAGAAGTCTTATCGAGCATTTGGATTGAATTCGCGTTCGCTATGGCAATATCCTCAACACTACCTTGGTGAACTCTTTTTTCTCTATCATCCTCTCTTGATCCTAAATGAAATCTGAAACAGGCTGCCGACTTTATTCTTGGTATTCATCGTCTTTGAGAAATCGCAATGCCTCGCTCTCAAAAGCGGAATATGAACAAGCGAACCCGTACTGGAGTACCTCAAAAGGATACGGACATCTTCCATCCATGCGCGACTTCGCTCAAGCTTTCATATGAATACGATCTGGAGCCTGGAGGTCTTAATAAGAGCCTTTGTAACGCTCCTGTTGCCGCGAAACTTCGGGTGACTATAAAACGAGAGCATGTTCTGCGATTGTCAAAGGTATGTGCCTCCGTCTGCCGTTTTCATTACTGGCACGCGCTGAATGTGTTTTCCATGGAAAAGTTAAGGTCCTCCAATCATCGGTTGATATCGAATTCCAAACACCGCAACTTCCATCCCAACACAGAAAGTCTGCTATCTATGTACCCTCCATCGTTTCCCATGGGTAACGGTCTGACATATTGGTCTTACTCGAAACGTTCCCGAGCTGACATCAATTTTGATGATGAGCTGGATACCGGATAAGGGGAGGCAAAGTAAAATAAAGGAAAATTCCATGTAAGTGGTGATTGAGGAATACGGCGTACATGGCTTTACGTCGTTGTTCCATGCTAGATGAAGAAGCAACAATCTCCTAAATTGTTTTTGAAGCATCTGATAGGCCTCAGCGACGCCATCGTCAATAAGTAGGCATCACAAAATTCCGCCTTGCTGACTAACATACGGAGGCCCTGTACCCACTCATGGCGTGATAGCGCGCGCCGCATTTTGATCTCCAAGTACACTAGCCACCACTGCAAGCAAGGTGTAGTTCATGACAGTGGAGCATAGTTCAGGTATATCCTATTCGAGGGTTGTAATTCACTCAAAACCAGAGCTGACGAGTCTCTAGAAACAATTTCATTCCTTACTTCATATACTTGAACTATGTGAAACATCATCCCCGGCTTTGCGCTTGTTGACTAGCTAATCGGAAGAGCCTCGTCAGTAAAGTACACGATGAGTGGAACATGTTTATCTCTCCTATTGATCGGATACCGGTCGCCTGGCGATCGGTAGAATCTAGACTCGTTTGTATGTATGCCGGTCATCATCGGTTGTTCCGAAGGCCGTTTAATTTAGTAGCTTCACACCCATTGTTCGTTCGAACTTTTGTCTTAAGCACGCCATCATGCATACGCTAAACTCGATTATCCTGTACGCTTCTAGAATACTCCAATACCATCTTCACAGAATTAATATGGCACAAAGGCTCTTTGTTCACCTTTCCAGTTACTTAAATCTTCGATCCACACGGAATGTTCTTCATTTGCACTTCCATCATGGACCCCATTCGCAGTGCCACACATCATAGTCACCAACATGCCAACGCTCACACTGAGCTACTTATCCCAAACCGTCTGCCTTCCGTGGATCGTCGCGTCCTTAGATCCCCCACGAGAAATTCTAGAGTTGCTCAATGATACAGTCCTTATAAAATGCGAGCTTCTTCTCATCATAGCCGTTCGTTGTCTCCAGATCCCGACTGCCATCATTGCCGTGGACCTTCTGTTCATACCAGCGATAGCGAGGAAGCTCGATCAATGTCCGTAGGTCATGGCAAGGCTCGCATAACTAATACCCCGAGGGCAGCCCATTTTGTGAATTCGTTGGCACAGAATGGTACTTTGGATCCACGAGACGATGTTTATGGATTGGGTCCCACCGACAATCAAATCCCAAAACCACCGGGGGATGTGGGCAAACCTGGTCAGGGCGGTTACAACCTCCGCATCGAGCTTGAATGGGCGGAGGATCAATTCGAGGCCGTCGAGGTTTGAATATTCATCAAATTGACCAGCCCTTAACTCAAAAGCCGTCCATTGTAGAAATATATCGGTGGTGCCGTCGAGAAAATACTCGATATTACCCAATCTTTCAGTGAACAAAACTCGATAAACATCAAACAAGTTCAGCACAAGGCGAGTACATCATTTTCTTACTGAGCATTCTTTCTTGACCTTGTACCTCAGGCACTGGAGAAATATCCGTTCCTCAGAGATTATTGTAATCAATGGGTGGTGAACGACTTCATCAAAAGCCATCTAAACAGCTTGAAGAAGAAAGCCACAACGGCCCCGATGACACGAGCTCCCAGAGATTATCGCGTCATTCAGACCAGAGGCCGAAGCAAGAGAAGTCTCAATGGCAGCGAGGACACAGGAGTCTCGCGTTAAACCGAAACCGACAAAAACCTAAGGTAAATGTTCAGCCGCCGCGACCGATTCTACACCTTGTGTCATGACTACCCCCGCACCCTCTTATACAGTTTCCAACAAACTCGACGCTTCCATTGAAAGAGTTGCTTATATAACAGATGGATCAAAGTGGAAGATTAGATTCGTCTTGATCAAACACTTGTTGACCTGGTTCTTTGATCAGTAGTTAATATTAATGTTGAGGGATGTGACTGTGCAATTGTAGACTTCGTTCAATATTGAACATCATGTGAACTGTTACTTCGTCGCTAAAGATTTATCGAGAGGATGAGTAAAACGCAGACCTCGCGTAAACGATACGTCTTCCAGCGAATAAATCACACTGACTGAAGTCTATTAGAATTCTGTGCTGAGTTAATAGTGTATATTGCAATACTCAGGCCTCAGCTTCAAGCTTACAATCGATAGGAAATGATGTATCTTACATCCGGGGACAAATGTCGAATATGGGCGTTGGTGCATGCTGTCCCATTTATAGGAGATGCCTATATCCATGGGCTCTCCGATACTATATCAGCATCTCGCAGACCGACCACTTCCCCCTGCTCGACTGAGCTCCACATCTTCACCAGCATAAGCATACGAAAGTGTCCGCGCTCAACGGTGTCTCCCTACTGCTCCACGTTTTCTCGAAGTTCCATTCCATTTGATCAACTCATCAAGATTATTCTTCGTATGAGTGTCTCGAAGCATCCGCGAAGGTCTCCAAAGATATCCCAAATGGTCGTACACCGACAGCCAAAACTAATCAGGGGTTCTTGACGAGCGTGCATTCAATGATTGGACAGTGGGGTCGTCAAGGAAAAATACCCTTTAGACAAATGACTTTCAGTTTCTGGCGAATAATCTCGAATTGATTGTCAGTCCTGACCGTCTTTGACTATCATGTCAACTTCAGACCAGTTTGTAGTGCATCCTAATAGTCTTTTCTCCCTGTAGTAAGCTTATGCAGCGTGGGTTGACGACCTAGAATCAACGTACTCCTGTCCCGAGGATGCCTGTTGGTAGCGGGCGTCATAGAATTAAGGCCTAGGCGAGCTCCTGATGTTTTACCTATCCTCTCGAGCTTTGGGCAGTTGATTAGCTCAAGTTCGTTGGTCGATATTTGGTTTATCCTGCGGACCAGTAATCAATTGATAAGAAAACAAAATACACCACAAAGCCAGTCGCACCACAAAGCCAGTCGCACGAGAGAAATCTGAGTTCGCGGGGGTGACTGGCTCTGAGCATCTTCGCGACAACGGGAGGGACGCCGGTGCGTCACCAATGCTGACTTTCTTCCGCTTCTTCTCTTCATGGTCTCCCTATGTGTGAAGCTGCCTTTGAATTGTCAGCGAATTCACGAAGAAGCATTACGCGCTCGTGCAAAGATCATTCTGCAGATATTCGAAAAAACCTCCTTCCTCTCGGGATGGAATCGCGTTAGAGCCGACGTGTATAACAGAGGGCTCACATAGTTCGTCTAGCGTAATAACGGCACTTGTCATGCAGCAGAAAGTCAGAGATAACACGTTCATTCTGGAGGAAAAATTCATAGGGGGCAACGACGCGTGCATTCCGACCACATGTTTGGCTACGCGATGACCTTAATTCGATCTTTTTTGTGGAACGTAGATGGAACGAAATGTTAGCATTCAACTCCAACAAAGGTGATGATTTACGCACCTTTCACGATTCCAAAATATGTCAAGCTCAACAAGATCCAGATAGATCACGCTACCTTCCCTCAGCGCTCCACCGTTCCATATATCTCACTGAAAGCTTGCGCGCGCTCAGGAAGACACTTGAATGGTTTGAATTTCGGAATATCAAATAGCATTGTGCGAACTAGATAGCCATCAAACTCTAACTGTACTGTGTACGAACGAAACAACATGTTGAAGCGAAATATGTTATATGATTACAGAGGGAACGATATAAGCAAGAACGTATATAATCGTAATTTTGAGTTTTAAGAATCAGCCCCGATAATTATTCAGAGACAGTCGCAGTTTGTTGAACACTACAGACAGATACACATAGGAACATCGATATCGCCCCACTGAGATGATTACGGGAAGGCGTTAGACTGGGAACGTCGCAGCGCTGGGTGGGAAGGGTAATGGAGTGGGCCCAGATTGAAATTTGAGCGGCCACTGCAATGGCTGACGAGAGGGAGTTGGGATGCCTTCCAGCCGCAACATATTATCGAGATGAGATTGAATAAAATAGTTAGGAATGGGAGTGAAACATCCCTGAACGGTGCGACAATCAGGACAAACGAGATTCATCTTCGCGTTCAGATAGATATTGGCCAATCTGATGAGACAATCTTTACAGTAGGTATGGCCACAGCAGAGACTGGTACAAAAAATTTCAGGTCGTTGAGCAGGAGATTAGGTAGAAGATACATACATGAAAGGCTGCAACATAACTTCAAGGCAACAGGGACATTTGTGTCAGTTCTCTTCAGCTGATCGAAATACCTGTGATCACGATTGTCTGAGGGAGGATTTGGAATGAGCAATCTAGGGACTGCGTACCTCACGGGCATTCTCAAGATCCAAACGAACTTGGCGAAGCTCGTCCATAATGTCACTGTCGCGGAAAGCCGACGATTGGATTGGCATAATCTATAGCGATAAGCTAAGTAAGCATCAGTATATTGACAGAAGAAGCAGTTGCCCACTCTCGAAATGAACACCGGTTCGTCATCAGAATCAGAATCCACGTCCAGCCCGGATTCTTCAACCTGTGAGAAGTCAGTAAGAGACATTACGAAGAGTGAAGCCGAGATACTCTGTTTGAGTCCGACGAGTTCGTGGATGGAGATGAGCTTGCGATAGAGGTCAAGTCAAACGACGACGAAGCAGATGAGTCTGAAGGTGTTTCAGGAAGAACAGGAAGTTCATAGTCAAGCGCCAGGCTTTGCATCGTATAGGAAGGCATCGGGTCTGCTAGGGATCTACGATAGTGTAAAGGCGTGCTCGAAGTAGATGCTGCTGAAGGCCCGCGAAGACGCGAAGGTGTATTCATATAAGAACGAGCTTTGGATTTCCTCCCGTAAATTCTGCTGGGAGTAGGAGGAGGCGATCCGAAGACCTGAGACTTGGCAGAGCGGTCGGAGGTTCGGGATCGAGATCTAAGAGAGTATTCAGGAGTGGTGGCACGAGATTTCGCTGCGCTCTTTGCAACCATTTTGTTGCCGATGGACGATACGCGGGAAATAGTAGGAAGTGAGGACACTGACAGGATATTAAGGGATCGCGGAGAGAGCTTATATACAAGTCTGTCGCTCATTCGCGCAAGAACAAACGGTTCATGATACAAAGGTCGAAGTTCAAACAAGTTCTTAGGATGGAGGAGGATATAAACGACTTTCATTAATATTGATCAATGGGTCAACGGGGACTTTCTGCCGTTGCCGGGAATGCCGGTTTTCTTCAATGGGAGGCCTGCCCCGAAAACGAGCCGTTGCTTTCTGCTCGCCACCACAATGGTTTCTTTCAATCCGTTAATCTTGATACTGCCGCAGTGTCGCAAACCTTTCTACAAAGCAATCTTTCAATCCCCGCTCTTCTGTTTAAAATCACCAAAGACTCGAAACGGTTTGGTGGTACAGAATCTCGAATGATGATACCGACTCTTTCCCCTGCTGCTGCTGCCAACGACATTCCTACAGACGATAATCCTCACGAATGCTGCACCACGATATCTTGGCCAGGAGAAGATTTCACCGTATTATTTGTCCACCCGAAAATCACCAAGACCAACCAATATTCGTCGTTCCGATTTACGGCTGGCGTTTTGCTAGGGGTCGGTTACGCGTCTCTACGTTTTGAGAGCCTTGGTAAGACTGTTTCGAAAGGTTTGCGACACTCTGAATCGATTCCCAAACCGGTCTAGGATCATTCAATCTTCAGAGTCTTACGAACCACTTGGATTTGCCGCCATTCGTTCACGTTTGCTTATCACAAATTGCTACAGCCATCAAGGACACTGCCATCGATGCCTTGAATAACATATATCAGGTCCAAAGCCTTGTACGTCTTTCGATTACTTATCCCAAACTATTTCTGACATTGTGTAGGTTTTTTGCTTGTTTCTCTTTTTGGTTGCTCGGCCTGAAATCCCGCCGTCGTTGTGTTTCGTAGTTGGCATGCTGTCAGGGGCCAGTTTAACCTCCCATGGATCCCGTAAGTTCACCCATACTCGTAAATATTCTAAAGCTCACGTTTTACCTGCTAGTCATCCACCGAAAGGCATTAGACTTCGGGTCCTTTGTTTATCGCAGCGTCTTGAAAACCACTTATATTGCGGATACTTTCGATTTTTTGAATATCGATCGCCAAACTCGGGATATCGTGCGTTATGTTCACTCAAATATATACCATCTCACATTAGAACCATATAGATTCTCGTCTTGTTGCTTCTGTGTTTTGCGTTCAATGTTGTACGAACGGGAGCTTCTGCCTTGCAACGCCGATACCGTACTTGTTTTCATTGACCCACACGGCCACTTCTCATTACCATCGTTCCTACGACGATGACCCATCGACTTTAGCATCTACATCTCATGTTCCCTTTAGTCTCATGATTCACGATTCTCACTTGTACATGTTGATTTAATACCCAAATATTCTTCTCTATTTGCCTCATACAAGTCCCTTAGCTCCTGAAGTTATTGATGCTCTCGACGTCTACCTAATATTTCTTCCCATCTAATTCGATGTTAATCTGCTTCTGCTTTCACAGACCTGACATGTCTTCCTTTCGAGCTCTCAGTGTACGGTCACCCGATCTCGATGCTAACCTGCTTCTGCTTTCACAGAACACCTGCATCTACAATTGATTATAACATGGGGCTCATCATTAGGAGATTACGGTTTTGCGGCAGAAATTCAAGCAATTTGTATGTAGACCGAGAAGCTCTGGTATAATATACATGAGTAGCGCAACTAATCTTCCTCTAACTCTCCAGGTAGTCATTCACATATCTCACCTCGGATCAACCGCAACCCCTTGCTCAGCCTTCGTCACTGAGGTTTTCAGGGTGACCCTCGAAGCTTGTTAATTATCGGACAGTTGTGATGTGTATACATTGGCATGGACCGGGCGCCCGGATGCGCGAACTTTGGCGGGCATTCAGTGTCACCTAGGGTTAAACAAACTCTAAGGTATTGGAAACTTCAAGAATATCTAGTCTCGTGGATCAGAATACATGAGAGGGAAGATGAAATTCGTACAAAACCTTATCCTAATGCAAACCGTGGCTAATTATTATTTTTGGTCAGGACTGTCTTTGAGGATGCTTGCTCACAACTCTGATATATGCTGTTCATATGAGGAATAGAATCGCTTCGGTGAATAGACATTACATCGAGGCTTTGTCGACGGAAGAAAACTTCCAAGGCATAAATCGCAGAATGATGCGGTGGCGTGACAAGTGAAAAGCTTCGGTTTTCGGACGAGTTGCAGCGACATTTTCAGTATTCCTGTGAGCAGCGCCTTGAAGTATTAGGAAGAAGTTGACTGATAGGTCACGACGAGGCTAGAGTTGTGTTCAATCAAAATATTATCACTCTACTAACAACTGAGAGTTTCCGGGATTCAGCCTTGGATTAACAAACTTAGTCTTTATAAGCGACACACTATGAATTCGTACTATATGACCCTTGATCATGACTTTCTTGCAACCGGCCATGGGGAAGAGAAAAACTAAGACGTGATAACGGTATCAGCAGCTAGACTTGGAGCGCGCGCAGAGCAACATGGAAATGAGTGTCGGCTTGATCCGCTCTGGATCCGCTTCCTTTGTTCTCTTGATCAGGCTTTTTGGATGTCAATTCCTCCCCTTCATTACTTATACGCTACAGTGAAATGGCTCAGCAGAAGAGGGGAGTATTCTCGGCGAACTTTGAAGACGATAGTGATTCGGAAGAACCAGAATATTCAGTGCGCGCCCATTCCCTCTAGTAGACATTCTCTATACTGATGCTTCAAACAGAAAATCAGATTAGTTTACACAGACCCCACTGATGAACTCCGGAACGAAGTTACATCACTTCGTGCTCAGTTGCTTCATGTAACCAGTCACCAGGATTCTGTTGCACAGGCGAAATCCAACGCCGAGAAATTATCCTTGAAGCTCACCATTGCAAAATCTCAGCTTGAAACCAAAAATGTGTTAATACATGAATACAAGAAGAGACTTAACTTAACAGTCAGTTCGATATCGCAACCTTCGCCATAGATTTTTTTGATTCAATGACGGTGATACGAAACCAGCTTGGACAATTTGACTCAGAAGTATCCAGTGCAGTGGCTGGAGTCATTCACGTATTCACCATAGCTTTTACTAGATGTTACTTGCGCCTCTGATTACTGCACTCTTTCAGAACCTCAAGCAAGTACTTGTATGTCTTAACACAGAAAGGACGATTAAAAGTCAAAAGTCCCTCAAGAAAGAAGAGGATAACTCGGTATGTTTGACCAGATATCAATATTACTGAGAATTTCTTATGGGTTACTTGGCAGTTCTTGACTTCTTGGTCGATCAGATTGCTGAATGAGATACAAGACTTAGACCACATGTACTCTGAACTTTGGAAGGTAGCCCGTTATGAACGTTGATCCCTTCGGTATTTTGCCGAGACTAACTTGTTTTAGGACTATGAACAAGTTCGAATCGAATTTATTCGTGCTCAAGAGTCAGTTTTAGCTTGCATTCAGACAACAGAACCAGATCGTCATCATCATACGTTGCACCAGGTGCATACTATTCCCTCCTGGGTACCACAATCATACTCATTATGTTTTGTCTAGGACGTTGGGGATGCGAATCTTCAATTCTATCAGATGTACATCGTGAAGCTTCCAGAGCTCCTTAGAGAACGTCCAGAGTCCTCAGCAGATGTATCAAGTTGGCTTGCGGTGAGTAGACCATTCATCGGAGTAATAATGATCCGTGGTCTCTGAATAGTCATGGTAGTGGCTGGAATATTTGAAGGACGTGAAAATAAAGGCTCTGACGGAAATAAACAGTAGAACAGAGAGGTCATCAAATGTGATTGTCTTGAAACCTGGAGACGTTAAGGCAATAAACAGCATTCTCCTGTTGCTACTGGAGGACAGTCAAGAACAGAAATCCGAGAAACTTCAGGTGAGTCTATTCGTGACCGAAGAAATTCTGGAGGTTAAAGCGACCCTGGACCTGCCATAAGAGGGTATACGAATATGAAGAGGTTCATGCTCTGAAACCTCAGAAGCTGCTGCTTAACGAAAAGAACAAGCAGCTGGAACTTGTTCAGGAACGTTCTTCGGAAATCAGGAGACAGGATGAAGATGAAGCATATCAGGCAAAGAACAACAAGATAGAAAAGGAAATAGTGGCCATTCGACAAAAAGTACACAAACTACAGTTGGAGAAGGAGGAACTTCAGTCTATGCTTCAGGTCGGCGAAGCTTCGAGCTCCAATAAATTGCAGGTATGTGCTTTCTACTCCGAGGTAAGTTGCTCCGCGTTCAGACCACTTGTAGAATGCGATGCAAGAAATGAAAACACAACAAGAACAGCAAGCGTGTTTTTTCGAAGCTCAAATTTTTGCTCTCAATCGACAGAGAGACCTTCTTGAGGTGTCTCTCAAGCAAGCTTGGGAGTGTAAGAACTCGGAACTCAAGGTCTGGTCTAATTTTACCGTGATCTGCAACTCAAATTGATGCTTTCATTCCAGCGGAATTGTGAAGAATTTGATAGTCTCAAGAAGGAGTTAGAAGCTCTCGAGACCATCCTCGGCGAAAAGGACCAACAGCTTCAGAGTAACGAGCAGCATCGTTTGGAAATTGACAGCGCGCTGCAGAGTTATCAAAGTCTGGAACAGGTCCGTGCTACGAGATATAGAGAGCTTGTCAAGGAACTTACTGCCACCAAACAGGAAGTTCATCTATGTGAGGCACAGAATGAGAAGTTGCAATTGTCGTTTGAGGCCATGGAATATTCGCTTCAGGTCAGTACTCTCAACAGCGCTATTTAATATGTCACTACACTCTCCTCAGGCAAGATTGCAAGAACAGCAGAAGGCGTACCAATCCTTTGATGAACGGCTTAATGATATGAGTCGTCGCAAAGACCTCCTCGAAATTTCTCTCAAAGAGGCCTGGGAATGCAAGAATCAGGAACTTGAGGTAACTTGGCCTGTTGTTTGTTGCCAACAATTTCACGATGCTACTGAATAGGATTCGCAACGAGGATGCAGTATTCTTCAAGAAAAGATAGAAACTGAGCAGACAATATTGAATCAGAAAGAGATACAGATCCAAGGAAACGAGTTAGAGATATCTAGATTAAACGCCAGTCTGCAGCGAAAGGAGGAGGAAAATGATTATGAAGATTCTATAGAGGTAATTTGTATTGATCTACTCTCTTCGTTGTCTCATTCCACTCACACAGACTGATCATCAAATGCAGGTGGAGCGACTGCGAGAAGATATCAAATACCTCGAGGTCTGCTAAATATCCTGTCTATCTGCGTTGTGCTCGTTTATTTTTCTGAAGGACGCTGTTGAGCAATTGGAAGCATCTCGCGATTCTTTGGAAGCAGACCTACAATCTGAAGAAGTCAAAGTACGAGACCGAGAAACGTCTTTACTCCAGAAAGAAGCAGATCATGCTATCATCTGCAAATCACTGGAGGTGCGTTCTAGATTTTTTCCTCCGTTTTGCTCTCATTGCTCATATACAATAGGATCGTTTATCTGCCTTCCGTCGTGATAACCAAACAAAAGTTTCCAAGGTGTGGACTCGTTATCAGCAAAATAATCAATACTTGCTGATTTCTGAATCCGGGCAATCCAGACCCTGCTGACTGATCTACAACACGCGTATGAACTTGAATCGGTGCCAGCCTAGTTTCTGCCCATGTAGCGCTCGGTTCTGAATTCATTATACAGACGCAACTCAAAGACACACATCAAAAACTCATTCGAGCAAATAAAAAGAACGTAAAATCAAAGGTACGATCAGTCAATGCAGTCGAACAAAACACTAGATGTTTTCATAGTTATATCAGGATCATATCGCTGGAATCGAGCAAAAGGTCGCTGAATCACAGGCTCAAGGGGAGGAAATGCAACGCCAAATAATGCAGCTTGAGTACGAACTGGCGCAACGACGAACTCAGAGCAAGGATATACACTCTACAGTTTCAATTCTGCAAGACGAGAATTTAGCGAAGGCCTTGCGAATCAAAGAATTACTAGATTTATTGGAATATCACAAGGTGTGTCTTTCCTCGCATATGTGTGCTGCGTTCAAAGAGTTGATTATCAGTAGATCGACCATCACTCGACTTCGACAGGTACATCATCTACTATGCAGGCTGATCAATTTCGAGTGTCATCTGTACGTTTGTATCTATCTGTCCCTATCTGTCCTCGTCCATAAAGATCGCGCGTCCTTTTGAACAGTCTAGCTCCAGAGCAACACGACTACATCCAGTGCCTCACACAGCGATTGGTGCTACATCTTCCGCTCTTGGCCAATTCGCACATTCTACTGCATCAGTCACTTATCAGCCATCTTCATCGTCTTCACGAAACCTGTTCCCAATTTCGTCTCCTTCAGTGTCAGCCGAGATGCGATCCCCCATGCGGTCTGTTGTACGTTGTTTGAACAGATCTTCTCCAATTATGATCGTTGATACAACCTTCAAAGCCATCCACCGGCGAGGCTTCAATACCACCAATGCAAGGAATGCACTTTGGAAGTCTCAATAAGTCTCTTCGTAAAGCTGCTGTTGCGGCAGAACTTCGGATGACTACTAAACGGGAGTATGTTCTGCGACCGTCAAAGGTGTGTGCCTCTGTATGTCTGCGACTGTCATCGTCGCACAAACTGATTGTACATATTCACCCACAGGAGATGAAACCCTCCAGTCAACCGGCTACCTCGAAAGTGAGACACCGGAATTCATTGTCGCGGCAACATCGAAAGCCTTCTATATATGTGCATCCTGTCGCTCCGTTTTCTACCATTGATGGCTGACGTTGGTATCATCTAGTCGAAACAATCTCGAATGCACATCGAATCTGAGGAGGAACAAGATTCCGATGAAGAGAATGAAAAGAAATATTAGGAAAGAGCTACAACTGGAGAAGAGAGGATGAGTGATTTTGCATTGGACTGCGGTGCTTCTTAGTACAGCTGGTCGTTCCCTAGGGCTCTCCATGTCCATCCTTTGGTTACTCGCTCTGAAATTGTGTTATTTTTATATGTGACCCCGTTGAAGTTGAATGATGTTTTTCTGATTGAACTCGCATTGAAGGTTTTGAGAACGGAACGAGAGAGGTAGGCCTAAAGTCACCCCCCTCCATGAGGTTGTCGGCGTTAACACGAGGATGAGGTTTTTCGTATTAACACCGACAACCTACAGGAGGGCTTGGTCACCAGGCTGCGAGTTTTTTAACCACAGAACAGTGCAGAACATCCGAGTAGAGCCGGCTGCAGTGAAGAATGGGCGACCCATGCCCTCATGAGGGAGCCGATCGCATGATGAAGGTCTGCTAGGGTGCCCGAATGATGTGTGACCGATTCCCGACGCACTCCCAATCCATGACCGTCGAGCGTCCATTTTATTTCTCAAGCGCGAATGATAATCTTGATCGCGAGATAATGATGAAGGATAAGATTATCTTAATTACATGATTAATCATATCAGTTTTGAGCGATATTGATAATTTTTTAAGCCACATTGTTTGCCCGAAACAAGTAATATTTTAAGATCAAGAAAGATTTTTTTGAATGCGTAGGAAAGATTGTCTTTGTCATTACATATATAATGCAAATCTGCAGCCAAGAAAGATCATATTATCATTTGCCTGGTTCGTGTGAAATCATTTTTGTTATTTAGGCAAGTATTTTACAGGAAAAGATAAACTATTTTAGTCATTGGGATTGATATCTTTTTCGTGTGAATATTATAGGGTCCGCCGTAGTGTTATTCCCTGTTACTCCATATGTAGATAAGTAAATTTACTTTTATTCTGCTTTTCTCAAAGAATCAATGTCGGCGCCTGAAAGGCGCCCCCGTTTTTTTGATTCCATAATATTTAATTGATATTTAATAACCCACAAGGAAGGAGCCGAGTTTTTGCCATGCACGGTAGTGCAGTGGCCTACAATCGCATGTGTATATAAACTGGTTATTCAAGTGGGGATCTCCTACATAGAAATATTTTCTCTCCCATCGCGAGTCGTTCATAATAACTTATTTTCGCTGGTCGAAAAGGTAGGATCCCTCTTCGTTTCGGCCATGACCATCCTGAACCTCTTTTGTTCAGATCCTCAAAACTCTGTTCAGATATCGATACCTACCCAATCTCTCTTTCTTCTACACCGATCGACCATGTATTTACATTATTATTCCTCGGGCTACAAAGCCTACCTCATCGTAATTCTCGGCTTTCTTTCAATCTTTACCACCGCTGTACCCCACCAGGATTCGGTCAGTCTAACATCTGAGTTACTTTGACGGTCTAATTTTGAGTCCAATGTAGTCACTTCCAAACCTGAATCCCGCCGGCGTGGCTAACTCTGTGCAACAATTAGGTTCCTCCATCCTTCCTCGTCAAAAGGGAACCTATCCTCATTTCTCGGTACAGCTGCAATTCCGGGACCGAGGTAGATCCAGCGACGAGAAGAAGAAGAAGAAGCAAGTCGCTACCACGGCGGTTCAAGCTCTTTTAAACCTTGCCATACTAGATTTGGGGTTTTCTTCAATAAAAATCTCGCAGGTCGAAGGGTTTCCTGTTGTCAATAAGCAGGGAAATGTCGACTTCAGAATTACTCTCCTTCCTCTGAAAGATGAACCTGCGACTATATATGACGGGTTGGTCAACCTTTCGAGTAATGCCGTGAATGGGCACTTGTCAAGGTCTAGTATGGTCATTGTCAATATTGTGAATGGCATTGTGCAAGTAAGTAGTAACAAATATTCTAGGGTCTTTTCTCTGCGATGGTAATCACATCTGTTTTCAGAAAGGTTTACCGACACATACCAGCAACAAGAAAGGAACGAACGTTGAATTCGATGTACATTCTGACCAAATTGTCACTTTCAATAAAAATGACGCCCCTAGCAAATTGTTTCGTCCGTCCGGCTCGCTACGATGGACAGGTCTAGGATGGTTGACGGGGCACTAAGGCTTCCAACTTGCTCTGGTGTGTATATAGTTAGTGGAACAATATATTGCTTTCGAAACTCGATCTGTCCGATGCTGTCCCGGGAGACTCCGAGTCGCTCAAACGGAGACGCCCACAGACGCCCACACAGCCTACTCCCTTCCCACATTAATGATGATGGACCTTGATGGACAAAATTTTCACTTCATCAGAATGCCATTGTCAAAATCAGCTCCACTGTCTTCATTGACGAAGACTCGAATCTTTTCGCTGGTCGCCGCTGATGATCTCCATGCAAAGCACCTCACTGTCTCGAACCTGGACGAAACATCTTGGGTGTTTCTCCCCATAATTGTGATCGTCTGTAGGGATGGAAATTTTACTGAGTGTGAAGACTTGCTTTACACAGAAGGCTAGTGCCGAAGCACTAGTCCCTGCACAGGAGTAAGACCTAGCTGATTCAATTCATCAGATTCGAAGGAAATGCTTGCCGTGTGCAATCAATGCGCTATCTGAAAACGCTTGCGCATTGCCTCTTACAAAAGCGATCGCGAAACGGCAGTCACAGGAGGATTCGAGCTGGGTGTGATTCTATAATGAGGATTCTCATTCCTCTTTCTCGATCAGTTTCCAGCGTGGATCAGACCGAGGTAAATAACCGTGGATAGCGAAAACTGTTGGAACCATTCCTCAAGCTAAAAACTATTTCGTTCCCCCGTGATTCCTGCAGGTGTGCGCAATAAACTCATTCATGCGATGCGTCACTAAGAGAATCGTACGTTCAAGATCCGTGGGGGTTACGGAACCATTCATGCCTCTGAACAATCTCCAATTCCGCGGTGTCAACCATTCGTCGCTCTTTTTCTGTTATCATTTGCATTGTAACCCCTTATCATCACTCATCAGACTATCCAAATTACCGAAACAATATCAAGCAAGAAAGCACGTGTGTAAAATAGCTTTGAAATTTTCTTATTCTCGAAGAAAGTTTGCCTGCATTAAGCTGACTCCACAGTGGGTGTGTGAGCAGGGGTCAAGAATTTTCACCCTGGAACAAATGGTGCCTGTATTCTGACCCTTTTCAACCTCCCACCAATTGAAGACCCAATTCAAACTGTTCAGGAATTAGTATCATGGTTCATGTGTTTCAAATGGTCCAGGCCTTTCTGGGTTAATGCTTACTGGATAACATTCCATGGGTAGCTACAATTCCCGTCATCTGTACAGACCAACATAAACTGGTCTTGCATCGCCGTCACTTGGACTTTCATTCGATTCCTTATGATGGGCTATAGACAGAGATGGTTCCTTTCTGAATGACAACATAACAGTTATGTCGTTGTAAGCAGACAAAATAACTGTTTACACTTACACTTTTTTTTTGACTATAAGGTTTATGGGATCATATTCATCTGTGTCCTAGCTACATGTATGTTATCAACCAATCTGGGTTGTCGTTAGGTGGGGAATTTGGCTGGGGTGGCGCAAGAGTTCCGCTGTGTCCGGAAACTTAGTGTAAGTGTTTGGCCATCACTGTATTCTGGTTTTTGGGATCTTGTGGTTGGCGATTTTTCTTTTCTAGCATATTCGGATTGAACCATGTCTTTGTCACAATAGTTGCTGCCACAGGACCAGTCCCGAATGGCTACAAAGACCAAACTCTAACCCAAGAAGGGCTTCTTGCAGTTCAGCTTCATTCTCAAGGTGAACAATCTACCTGTTGCTCTAAATTTAGTCTAACAAATACATATACTTGGTACACTGCAGACCATTGTGTCTGTCACTCTTTAGCAGGGTGCTTTTGAATTTTTGTTCAGTTTGAACCCGCGTAAATCATATGATGTTATTGCACCCTAATGGCACGTATCTCTCTATCTGAGGGTGGAAAGGAATAAAAAGGCAATCCTTGTGAGTTTTGTTTCTCCAAGAGATTGCGCTCTCTTTCTTCACTGTTCCAGTCACCCTCTTAACATGTCTGAAAAAGACAAAAGCAATGCTGTTGCTGCTTGGTTTCTTGGTCCTAAGGGCGAAAATGCTGAGTCTTTGCGTCAGCTACTGACAGAAGCCCTTGAATATCATGTCCAAGGGCGCATTGATTATTTTCCAGGGGATCCTTCAGTGATCACACCAGAGGTTAAAGCTACTGCTGCATTTCAAAGTATGTGATCTATGGTCCTACTCATAGAATGTGCGCACCAACTTGATCATTCGGGTGTTGTGTATAGAGCAAATTCAGAAACAAACTACTCTTGTGAAATTGTTATCAGGAGACCTTACAAAAAGCTCTGTTCCCTTCTGGAACCCTCGATACAATGCACACATGCTCATGGATACATCAATGCCTGGTATTCTAGGATATTTCACGGCAATGCTCTGTAATCTCTGTTTGCTCACCTTTTAAATAAATTTTCTGAAGTCTCTCTCCAGTCAACGCAAATAATGTTGCTCTTGAAGCATCCCCATTGACCACTGCCATCGAGATAGAAGTTGGAAAACAACTTGCCAAAATGGTTGGGTATAATATAATGTTGCACAACCCGGACCCCATTGGCTGGGGCCATATCACCGCAGATGGTTCTATCGCTAATTTGGAGTCGATGTGGGCTGGTGAGCATGCATTTTCCCATTAACTCCTGTGACCATATTGTCACTCATCTTGAAATTCAGCTCGAAATCTCAAGTTCTATCCTCTTTCCCTGAGATTGGCAATGATGAATCAACTCAAATTTATTGCGGACACATTCCGTGTTGACACCTGTACCCATGAGTCGAAGTTTCTCAAAGACTTCACTACGTGGGAGCTTCTGAACATTCTTCCGACTGATGTTCTGGACATACCGACCCGCCTCAACAAAGAATACAGCATTACAGCTCAATTTTTGCAGGATGCATTGAATCCATACCTCATACAGACTGTAGGAAAGGAGCGTCTGGAGCGCGAGTTTCATGTTAAGCCAATGGCGTACTTTGCCAGTGCTACAATGCATTACTCATGGCCTAAAGGAGCTGGTCAGTCATGTCCCTATGAGTATAATCAATGTGCTGACTGAATCATACCAGCTATAACTGGGATTGGCAGCGAAAACGTGATTTCCGTCACAGTGGACAATTCCGCTCGAATGGACCCGAACGACCTGCGAAGGTTGCTGCACGAGTGCTTGAACCTCAAGGATGCTCAAGGGAACCCTGCTCCCAGAGCTGTTTACGCTGTCGTAGCCATAGTTGGCTCTACAGAACATGGTGCCTGCGATCCGTTGAAGGATATTCTTGATGTCCGCGACGAAGTAAATACCTTCTCTATTGTATCCAAGAGAAGATCTCTGACACTTTCTACACAGTTCCGAAGAAAGGGTCTCAGTTTTGTTTTACATGCAGACGGTGCTTGGGGTGCCTACTTTGCGACTACAATTCCCGAAATCATAGTTCAGGACTCTCTTCGTCTCTCATCTGAACTCGCCAAGAACAGGATGGATCTTGTAGAGTATGACAAGGCCAGGCTCGATATTTTCGTACCTACTGTCCCACTCAACACAAAAACTCTCGAGAGCATTGTGCGTATGCGAGATTGCGACTCTATCACTGTTGATCCTCATAAGAGCGGATATATCCAATATCCTGCTGGAGGTTTACTTTACCGTGATGAGCGTATGCGCTATCTTGTGACCTGGACAAGCCCCATCGTTTACCGCAATGATCTACAAAGTATTGGGGTCTTTGGTGTTGAAGGAAGGTAAGCAGACATTTGATTCAACTTGTTTTTTCATCATCAAAGATATTCCTCCCATTTAGCAAGCCTGGTGCTGCGCCCGTGGCAACGTGGTTCTCGCATACCATTCTTGGTCTTGACACTGACGGCTATGGCCAATTGCTGGGTGAAGCATTATTCAGTGCTGTCAAGGTAGAGGTCGAGTGTTCTGTGCATTCTGCAAGAACTCAATAGTCTTTGGCAGATGTATGCCCATCTAGCGACCATGTCAACAAACAAAACAAATTTCATTGTTCGTCCCCTGAATATGCTTCCTGCTGAAATCAAAGGGAACCGGAGGGGAGAAGTTGAAGCCCAGAAAGAACTCATCCGGAAGAAGATCCTTCATGTCCCTAACCACAAGCTTGTCACAGATAGAGAGATCTGGAAGCTTGTCGTCGAGATGGGCTCTGATCTTTCCATAAACACCTTTGCTGTCAATTTCAAGTTAGGGGACGTCGTTAACGAAGACGTTATTGAGGCTAACTACCTTAACAAGCGCATATACGAGAAACTGTCCACAATCGACGACAGTGGCAAGAAGCCTCCACTTTTCCTCATTTCCACTGTCCTTTCCCAGAAAAATTATGGCGAGTGTCTGTTCAAATTCAAAGATCGTTTGGGCTTGAAGGGAAGCCAAGATCTATACACACTTGTCAACGCTGTTATGTCTCCATGGCCTACTGCAATCGGCCTCACAGAAGAGGTTGCTCAGTCATTACAGGGAACCATTGTGAAGGAGTGCGAAGTCTCTGTGTACCGCAATACTCTCACGGAAGATTATCATGCTTTTATCATGCAGGGCACTGACTCCAAACTCTTCTTTGTACATCTTCCCATGTTTAACATGGAAAACCATCGCCTCCAGCTCATTATCACGGGTGAAATTCCCATCCAGATGAGGTTTGCCTATATTGGGGCACGTGAAAAGAACCCCGACACTGTCTATCTCCTGGTGAACGATACTCCCACCACTCTTGAAAAGATTCTAGCGGCGAAGGAATTTGAAGCGCGCATCGAGCCCTTTAACCCAAGAGGCCAACAACCGTGCGTACCGTCATAAGAAAGTGTCTTTTCCATACTCATTTCTTACCCATGTTTTATTCGACAGACCCATTGTCAAAGGCAAAATTACAAACATCAAGGTCATTGTTCAGAAGAAGCTCAATAGCAAATTCCTTACTCCTTACCCGACTGATAAAATGCCCTTTTATGTTTACGGCTCAGATGCTCAGAAGCACATAGACCATGTCTATACGGCTTCACCCAACATACAAATGACTGCTGAACAAGTTGTCATTGGACGTCATCTTCAAAACGATTGGAATGCCAATCCCGTCCTCTACGCACAACTTCCATTTGTTGAGAGTTCAATGCACCCTTTCACAACTAACTTTGAACGTGAAACAGCTCTCGAACCATTCTTCTTCCGTAGTGACATGCAGTATGACCATGTCCTTTTCACCAAAGACTTGGCTGGTAAAGAAGTCGTCGCCACAACCAGTCTTAGGTTGCAAAAGAAAAAGAATGTCTTTATTGACACCGACATGCTCAATGCTGATCCTGAACCTGGTGCAATGGAGTCGGTTTCTTACTGCGGTGCTCATGTTCATGAAGTAAACTATGCTGAAGAATACAAGCCCCGGGGACATAAGTACATGCAGATGATTGTGAGTATTCGTTGTCACCTTATACGCAGTACTGATAGTACTTACATCTATAGGATGACTTCAAGGCCGCATTGCAAGGTATTGATTCTCAGTAATTTGTTCTTGATGTGACCACGGGAAATTTGAAAGAAGTGAATATTTCTGACATTCCATATGTACATAGGATTTGTCCATGATTCCTATGAGTGCTTTAAGTCGGAGAAACAGACAAATGTAACAAATATTTTTCCCCATGTATAAGTAGACGCAAGGCGGCAATTTGCACGGCGCTAAGGATTTTGGGAGCCGCCCAGATAATTATATCCAACCACAATGACAGTGAACAGCTTTTTATGAATGGTTCCAGCCTCTAGCCTTCCTGATTGATGATGTATAAACTTTCAACATTGCAACCTCATCGAAATGCTGTTGCCAAAATCAACATCACCATATCTATTGACGAAGACTGAGATTTTCTCGATGGTCGCTGCTGATGATTTCCATGAAAAGCACCTCTCTATTTCGAACTTGGACGAAGCGTCTTGGGTAATGGAAATTTTACAATCGGTGAGTCAGAATATTTGTGTTTTACAAAAAAAAGGCGGAAGCACCGTTGACCCTCGCCGCTCAGGAGCTAGACCGAGCTTATTCAACTAAGAGCACACAGTACCGGTGGAGATGCTTAAACTTAATGCGCTGTTTGAATCGCTCGTATGGCGTCTTGCCTCCTTCAATGTATCTTAAGGATTTAGTATGCGAAAGCACTACAGCAGTTAATGGAGGAGGATTCGCGGTACGAGGGTGGATATGATTCGATTATGGTCTCCGTTGAGTCGTTTATGTCATTCAGGACATTTGGATTGGCCGTTGGGAGAATCAATGTGTTTGCGTTAAAGTCTTGCGATTTTTCCAGCGTGGATCAGACCGAGATAAATTGCTGAAGGTGCGCTGGTATATCATTCGCATGAGATCAGAGTATTCAATCGATTGTTCGTTTAGGATTTGAGTAAGGAGGTGCTCTTATGGAGACAGCTCAAGCATCCGAACATACTCCCCTTCCTTGGTGTCAACGCTGACTTATTTTCACCAAGTTTCTGTATCATCTCGCCTTGGATGTCGAACGGCGATGTCATGTCCTATTCCCGTCGTCTATCACTGGATATCCGTACCAGACTGGAACATGTCATTCTCGTTTCCTTCTATCATACCATAAAACCTCATGCCTACTCGTTTAGACTATACAAATTGCCGAAGGTATCGCCTACCTGCATGGACTTGATCCACCTGTCGTGCACGGCGACATCAAAGGGGTCGGTCTATCAGCTGCTTTGTTGCCTACGTACGTACTTACTTACCACAACGATAGGCCAATATCTTGATATCTGACGACTGTCGTTGCTGCCTGGCGGACTTTGGGCTTTCCGTCTTGGACACCCAGTCAATCAATGCAACGCACACAGCTACTGTCCAGGGATCTCTTCGCTGGCTGGCCCCGGAATTCATAAATCCCACACCGACTCCACAGGATAATCAGGGGAAATTGACTTCGAGAGATATATACGCGTTCGGATGTACCGTGTTCGAGGTGGACCTTTCAATTTCTGAATAGGAACCCCTCTCTAACCTCCCCGTTCACTCTTCAGCTCTTAACAGGGCAACCCCCGTTTTATCATCACAATCTGGACATTAAGGTTGCTATTGATGTTCTGAACGGTGTTCGACCCGTACTCTCGACGGAAGTCGTTCCAAATGAAACCATTTACAATGCAATATGCCGGATGCTGGATACGTGTTGGTCAGAACAGATCATGGAGAGGCCGGACGCAGAAGGCTTACTAGAGTCTCTGCATCGCATGCAAGACCACTTGCAAGTTCCCAAAATTGATGTTAGTGGTACCTTTTCAACTACCTGGGCGACGTTTATCATCCATATGATCTGATGGATACTCATTTAGTGGCATCCTCCAATACATCATGAAAATAATGTTACTCTTACCCACGAGTTCGTCTATCCTTTCCTATATTTTTCGGAATCCGGCGATGACCATTCTCTAGCATTTTCCAGTCGTGTGTGTCACCAGGTCTACCAAGCAAGATAGATCCTGTTAGTGAACTTCTAAACTTTGTGGAATTGGCAAGTGCGCCAATTGCAGATTCGACAGTAAGTGGATGTGGCTAACGTTTATATTCATCTTCTCATTTAATCTTCCAGCTCGAGGATTCAGCCAAGAAGCCGCAACCAAGAAAACCTCATACGATTGGCCACCTCAAGGTACATACCCATATCTCCGCATTCCTGATATCGCTGATTGTGCACCTTGTACTAGCGCAAAAGTGAAGCTACTTCCTCATCCACATCCACCGATATTGAGGGATCGCGACCAGCAAAGTTTTCTCGCATATTTTCGCATTCTCGTCATCGTTCCGTAAATGCTTTCTTTCATCTTGTGTTTCATATCCTGAAATCTTCTACCAAGGTGGATTCTTATAGTGATAATCATGGTCCTGCTTCCGATTTCCTTCAATCTCTTGTATCATCGTTCGAGGATAATGTCAATGATGGGGCGGAAGGCTTGACCCCCGTGGTTCTTGGTGCTACTTCCGATCATTCTTCATCGGATGATGATGAATGGGACGAGGTGGCTGGCCCGGATCAACCTCAATCTCTTGGATCATCGGTCGAGGATAATGTCAATGATGGGGCGGAAGGTTTGACTCCCGTGGTGCTTGGTGCTACTTCCGGTCATTCTTCATCGGATGAAGAATGGGACGAGGTGGCTGGCCCGGATCAACCTCAATCTCTTGGATCATTGGTCGAGGATAATGTCGATGATGGGGCGGAAGGCTTGACTCCCGTGGTGCTTGGTCCTGCTTCCGGTTATTTTTCATTGAATGAAGACGAATGGGGGGAGGTGGCTGGTCCGGTTGATGCTGGTCATATAGGAGAGTCATTCGATCCTACCGAATATCTTCCAACTCTCACTGAAACTGAGCAACTTGATGCGGATTATGGCTCAAGCTCGTTGTTTCCAACTGAAGAGGAAGATCAGCTTTACGGTGAGCCTTGTACATTGGTTGAGAAGAATATTACTGATAACACTCAAATATTTCAAGGCTGGTTTGCAGAAGAAGAATTTCATCCCTCGCCACTTCCTCCAACACTAAGCTCAAGTTCCGTATCCCCAGAATCGTCAAGTTCTATAACACCTGAAGGTGAACAGGCTCATAACATTCGTGTTACATTATACTAAACGGTAATAGATTCTTTTGAAAGTATAGTGAAAGGACGCAAGTCGTGGAAAACGACAAACAGAAGAGGAGAAGGAAGTCCGCGAAACTACGGGGAGATGGACAGGGAGAGGGTAGGAGAAGAAACTTTTCGGGGAATTTATTCCACTGGAACAGAGCTACTGTGGGACAATCCTATATTGCACCACGCTTGGAGCGCGTATCGGCTGAGACTGGCTCATGCGCGACCAATGCTGCATTGGCAGGAGAGGTGACCGACTGCTTGAATGAGAATGATATGTAATTAGCTGAACCACTTAGCTCGTTGGTGTTGCAGTTGAATATCTGTCTATGGTAGAATAATAACACCTGGATGATTGAGGGGAACGAGGGTACTATGTACATTTGACGCGCGCGGTGTTACCAGCTATGGTCCTTCCCTCGTCCATTCCGTTGATACATACCGAATTCAGGAGAGATTTGGAGCGACCCACCTGAAATTCCCAATCTCATGTCGTATAGAATTGCCTTTCGAAAACGTGATAAATTTATTAACATCGTCTGCCCATCGAACAATTGTCCATCATGTCTACTGACAATATCCTAACAAACTCTGATCCACCATCTGCCTCTGCATCTCGTTCGCCGTCACCAGAAATAACAGTTGCGCCTCCAAGTCCCCGTGAAGAATCAAACTCATCAAACGAATTCAGTATCGAACAACAACCAGCAGGAACTCCATCTAAGGATGGAGAATCGCAACGCAGACACACTAACATGGGCTTGCCTGGACATGACTTCACATACTTCTTACTGTCTGAGGAGGTAATATTAACTGAACTAAGCCGCTTGAGTGCTCCAAAAATCATCAACAACGGCGCCCTCCACACTGCCAGTCTTCAACCACATCCAGCAAAGCACAGTCAAGATCGATTGGTTGCAGAGCAGTGGGATCTTGGAGAACGTGGATCATGGAAATTCAGAGCAGTGTTCGACGGTGCGTTTTGTTAATCGAAGCTGTGATCCTGCGTTGAATTTCCCTTTAGGCCATGCAAATGGAGATGAAACAGTCGACCACGTTTTCACTACTCTGCCTTCAAAGATCAGATCATCGTTGACTACTCTATCTATACCCCATTGCACTAACGTGGAGGCGGTATCATCCCTTCTGCAGGAAACCATTTCTGCTATCGATAATTCTATCAAACAAGGCGTCCTTGATCTCTTTCCCTCTTCGGATTATATTGATCAGCTCTCCGATGATGAGATTCGGGCGATTGTGAATGACCAGTCGACGGTACTACCTTCGAAAATTGGGCTTCCCACTCTAGCCAATAAATATGCTGGCAGAGGCCCGAATAATATCAAAGTCACACGAGCAATGCGTGGCACAACGGTCCTCGTAGTACTGATCAACTCCGATGGAGGACTCTGGACCGCGAGTTTGGGTGATTGTCAGGCTGGTGAGTGCTTATACATTTTCTGATTCACGCATGAGCTAGCTAATGTCGTTTATTCGCGATAGTCCTTGGTCAAAAAGAATCTTCATTCTGGACTACGACTATACTTAGTACGAATCACAACGCTTCCGAGCCTTCAGAGGTCGCACGTCTCAAGTTGGACCATCCAGGGGAAGAAGAGAGTGCAGTGGCGAAGAACCGAGTATTAGGCCTCATTGCCGTTACAAGAGGTTCGCTTTTTCATTTCGTATTGAATCTCGTCCGCTGAGTTTCGTCTAATGAACAGCGATTGGAGATCACCAGTTCAAACTTCCTAGTATTTACACCAAGCGCGTATTTTCGCTCACAATACCCGGAATGAATCGTCCTGACCATACGCAAATTATCGTGAAACGCAATCT
The DNA here is from genome assembly GCF_021015755.1 of Lentinula edodes. NCBI lineage: Eukaryota > Fungi > Basidiomycota > Agaricomycetes > Agaricales > Omphalotaceae > Lentinula > Lentinula edodes. The sequence goes on from NW_025764307.1 coordinate 1,991,780, forward strand.
GACTCCCCCTTATGTGAGTGGAATACCGGAGGTCAAGTATGTGAAGCTGCATGATGGCGCGCGAGGTTTGTCTCATCCTCAAGTTTTCCCCGAGGCCACACACATTGATACGAATTCTTGGAAAGAAGCGTGTCTCTTCATGTGTTCGGATGGTCTTCTTGATCTTTACGGAGGCGAAAATTGGCAGGAAAAACACATCGATATTGCGGAGTTGTGCAAGACCTGGGTAGACCTCGTTGGAGAGAAATTGGATTCATCCTCACAGAGCTTCGACCCGAAGGAGAATCTCGCACTGTTCCTCCTCAATCGAGGTCTTCGTGGTCCACCTCGATCATATACAGGAGAAATTTGGTCCGAAGAGGAAGCCTTGAATCGGGTGTCAAGTTTGTTAACATTGGAATTCAAGGACAAGTGGATGGATGACACGACCGTTCTGGTGGAAATCCTGTAATCGATGTCCGGATATTGTTATTGTGGGTGAAGTGTTCAAGAGCCTGATGGCAGTTTGTGATACTAATCTATGTTATTATAGGTAGAGTACGTATCGCCCCTGTACGTTTTTCCCGTGCTGAGCCTGTGTCGCCTTGTGTTGCGCTCGCGGCTCCTCGCGGGCGGTGTTTCAGTAGTGGCGCGAGCGCATCACTGTCACAGCCTCAGCCAGCCATTTCAATTGTACACTCCTCTCCGGTCTTCTCGTAAGGAGATATATAAATATGCTAAAAACATTGTTGCATACATATCCTCATTCCAGTGATTTTCCGCATTTTATTCATGGCCTCTAACAACACATCAACCGAGACAGTAGATCTGGGTAAAGTCGTCTTCGGTGTCACGGAACCTACCTTCATTATGGAGATGGTAAGTAGTATAAATTGCTCTGCGAAACCGAGACTCATTCTTCAATTAGTTCGTGCTGCTATTTTATGGTCAGTCCGGGATATAACCCCAAAAGTGCCGACCGTGACTGAAAAAGTTATGCAGGCATTTACACGATGTTATTCGGTCTCTACGTATACCTCCAGATTCACCAACGAGGACAACAACGTTACTATCAAATCTCCCTCCTCTTACTCTATCTACTGGCAACAATGGCTGTAGTTGTTTCAATCTTGATTGAAAAACAGATGACCTTGTTTACCCTCGATTTGACCTTCACCGACGATCTGAGTGACCCACTTGTGGCTTCGCATTTCATATCATATGCCAATTTGACGTATGGATATTTCTTTTGAATCTTTGCTCTTACCAAACACGTCTGACACACTCTGCTGTTCAGCGTTGCAGCGGAAGGTATATACGTGGCAGCGAAGTGAGCTCAACCAATTATCCCAGCAAAAATCTTTGATTTCTGATTGGACTTATCGTCAAAGTATCATTGCGGATGCTCTACTGGTAGGTGATTTCACAGAATTACAGTAACAGTTCAATCTGACCATCCTATCCAGCTATATCGTTGTTACGTGGTATGGGGCTCAAAGAAGTATGTTATCGCGGGTCCAATCGTGATTTCTCTGGTGAATACTGGTGAGTATCGAAGCCGAATAAAGAGTCAGAGCGTGTATATTTACCATCCCATTGACTCAAAGTGATTGCCATCGTCTCAGCGGCACTTATAAAAAACAATGCAGGCCGCTTATTGAACACAGCTGGAGTTGAGAATACCTCCCTCCAGGCTGCAGATATCATCTCCTACGCGTTCCTTTCGGTCAACTTGTTCACAAATCTTATGCTAACGGGCCTCATTGGTACGTTCACTTCATATCTAAATTTCGAAGGGGAATATGAAGACATGATTCAGCTGGAAGAATCTGGTGGATAGCACGCGATACCCGACGATCATTGGGGATTGATAACTCTAGTGACAAGAGTATCGGCGGTATCGCAGCAATGGTGTTCGTATAATTTCTCAGCTCGATGTCATCAACGTCCTTTGACTGTTTCATCATGATCGCAGACTAGAATCGGGACTATTGTATCCTGTTGCTTTGGTTGTAGGACTTGCGCTCACCGTCCCGGGAACGGTGGACGTGCAGGCTATTCTCACGCTGATAGTGGTGTGTGTGTGTCTTTACCGCCAGATTGTCACAAAGTCTGAAGGTTGAGTTTGCAGGGAATCGCTCCGACGCTGATAATGGTTAGGACTGACTTGGGGATAAGCATTGAAAATGCTTCCAATACAGATCCAAACGAGACGGTAGGTTTGTACGATCTGGAGGCCACTGGATCTGATCCATACGGAACGCCCAAGGAAAAGGCATACAAGAACTTTCCAGAATTCGAACGACCAGCACATGGATATAATTGGACTGCTGATATGAAAGGAAAGGCGCCTGAAAGAGATGTTCCAGAGACTGAAGAGCGTTCAAATGAAATAACATCTCTATCACCTTCAGATCCTGTGCGCGATATCGATGCCCCTCCTCCTGCCTTTTCAGAAAGTCAATACGAAGGCACATCTACCCTTATCTCTTCGGGACCTCCGGCTCACCGGAACGAGAAACAACCTCAGGGGTTGATTGTGCTCAATCCCCCAACAATGGATGAATGAGTATCATCGTAACAAGTCAGTACAGAACCTGATTAGGATTCATTCATGCCTCCAGTACTTATTTTCAATCTGGATAACCCTTCTTACTCCCTTCGCGGAGGAGTCGTGTAGCACGAGAAGGATAAAGCCAATCTTATCCTTGACTCGAAAAGGCAATACTTACTGCTCATAATTCAGTACCTATAGGAATCATTATAGAATATGTCCATCAATGCATAGATAGTTGAGTATTGGATTCAATTTGAGATATTTACAACATGGCAAAGTTCGTGAGCATAGCTCGGTGATATGGAATTTTCTTCGCAATGAACGCTTGGTTTAGATACTTTTGGTTAGTACGAGTCGTATTGAGCATGTCAAAGCTGGACTTGGCAAAGTGACATTCCTAGCAGTCCCTTGGATTTGAGGGTTACATTGATACTTTAGAATGTACAAGGTGTTTAGTATTGACTAAGTGAATGGCAATGTGCTTGTCCCATCTACGCCTTGTGGGCTTGTACTTCATTGATGCTACACACATGTGGGGCATCGGTCTCGGTGTATGTGTACAAAGCATTAAAGGAATGAACAACGAATGGCACTACCAATGTTACAAGCCTCCATGGACCCACCGGACAGGCACTTTCTCAATGCTGATAAACGCGTACTGCACGCAAGCTTGCATGCCGCGGGTTTCATCTCCTCAACTTATACCCTCTCTTCTCCGACAGAAAAGATATCAATCTACTGGTAAATCAGCCCCGGTCTCGGGAGAGGATGCTTAGAAAGTCACTCCATAGATAAGGCAAGTTCTGTCGAAGAGAGGCTTATAAAAGGGATTGAGAATCTGTTTTAACTTTACTAAACCAATTTTCGAGCTTCCAGAGCTGGTCTCTGAGTTGATCAATGATCCCTTCTCTCAATGTGCTGGCCCCATTGCTGCTTCTGATCCGTTTTTCGCTCGTGGTAGCCTGCCCCGTGCCAGTGATTGATAAACGAGGTCTAACGTTCGACAAGATAGTCGGATTTCACTACACCGACGAAGTGAGTTTTCGCTTCGATCTGCGGTATAACTTCTTACACATTCAACGGCAGACAGCAGCCAAAGAATATAACCAAGCGGGGACACTCACCAGCGATGTCGGAGGCTACAAGCACATTCATCCTGTCCCAATGGATTCGTGAGTTATTTATACTCATCTAGTGTTGAGCACGATACTCATTTTAATTCAGTGACCACCAGCGTCATTGGAAGGTCAGAGCCTTTCTGTCTTTTTTCTGGTGCTCCTTTCTGATTACAGACGACTTTCCCAGTGTGAAATACGCATACACCAATTAGAAAACCTGTTGGAAGCACCAAAAGTACAGTCATTCCGGTTGTCATAAAATGTGCATTCGTTAAATCCCTGGAAATCGGCAGTTGTTCATTACGGACAGATCAGCAAACGTTTGGTCTGGCCTTCAAAGATTAGAGAACTATATCAAGGATGCAAAACTCAATGTTCGGAATACGATCATGTTTGGCGAACCATTGTCAGCCGCGTTCCTAGGTAAAGAACCGAAACAAGTCATCATGTTTCTTCCGTCAGATTATCTCGAAAAGTCGCAGAGGAATCCTCTAGCTCAGCATGGATCGAACAGCCTTGGACTACGTGCAAAGTGTATTCCTCCTAGTGAGCATTTTTGTTGCATTTGCGATATGTTCGGCTGACACTTGGGATCTGAAGGAGAGTATTTGAGGGTGAGAGAAATCGCTGAATGGAGAGACTGGGGAATTCCTCGATGGCCCGATGCTCTCCATACCCAGCTAGTTGATTCGGATGACAGTCATAGTGACAGCGATTGAAGAGGTTTTCGGGAAAAGATACTTGGCTGCGAGGAGATCTGGAGTTCAATAGTTTAGATATTACGCATTAGTAAGTACAACAATAGTGCACGCCCAATCGCGGCTGAGGAGTTAAAAGTTCATAGTACAAATCTTGAGACACAATCTATGGTAAAGCAGCCATTGCCTTTTGGACATTCTCAAGGACGGATTGTGCCTCTGAAACATGAGAAACATGAACAGCCGGAGCGGTGAGATATGAAGAACGAACTCACCAATTTTAACCTTGCCTTCAGACAGTTGGATCGCGTTTGTCAATGCCTCCTCAGCGCCTTCCAGGGAAACCCTCCTCCCTTCTGACCTTTTATCTTCTGCTACATTTTCTAGAGACTCTTCACAGCCACTTTCCAAGAGAGCTTCGGCCAGCCTCACCCATCCCTTGCCCCATCTCTCTTCCATATTTGTGACCTTCAAACCGTCTTGCATCTGTTTTACCCTCAAAGCATTCCTTGCCTCAGCAGAGTCCGCCCCTTCTCTTTTGGACTGAATCCATTTGTAATATCCTAACGCGCGATTAGCGTAGAGAACACCAGAGTCTGGGGATAACGCGATGGCTTTGGAGTATTCCTCCACAGCAGCAGCATATTGCCGTTTCTTGAAAAGGTCATTACCAAGGTTCTTCGCCTTCTCCGCGGCTGGTGTTCGTGAAGCCGAAGGCGGAGCATATGCTCGACTAGCGTGAGTGTTCGTTATCCTCGCCAAACCCTGTGGATCAGCTCCCTGCAGTTTCTCGACCACTACGCCCTTTCCTGTAGCGCTTGCGGCTCCTTCTTCTCCAGGCGGGCGTTTAATGACTACGAATGTAGGCATTGCAGAGATCGAATACTTTGCCGCGATAGGGCGAGTACGATTTCCGTCGACATCGACACGGAGGAAGTAAGTAAAAGGCTGCTGAGAAGCGAGGTTGGCGTATACTGGTGCAATAACTTTACATGGCTGACACCATTCAGCATGAAAATCTGCGATGACGGTTTGGTTATTTGCGTAGGCGTTGCGAAGGATGGAGTTCCATTCGGAGACAGATGATACTTCGATTGGGATACCGAGGGTGCCAGCAGTTTTAGTTTCTGTAGTAGCAGCCATAATATGATGATGGTTGGAATGAAAGGTGTAAGATCACCATGAATTCGAAATCTAGCTGAGGGAAGTTCAACATGATCATGACAAGAGCTTAGTGAGCTTTCCGTGACCGTCGACAGATCACGCGTAAATCATTCGAGAATATTCCGGAACAATATTGCCTCTTTAGGATGTCATGCCGGATATTCGGAGTCATTCCTCTAAGTTTATATTGAATATGACAAGTATGGTACATATTTATTTCATTCTTCTCATTACGATCTCAATCGCCTTTGCAAGCAAGGAAGTCGTCGTCGGAAGCACCAGTGTGGGTAATCACACTACAAAGAATATATGAGTCGGGATTAGGGAGATACGAGGAATGGTATTACGCACGCGCAGTAGGTGCCCGAGGGGTTGAACACGATACGGTCAGCACCAGGGTCTCCACCGGAGTAAGCAGTCCCGCCTTTCAAGATTGGGTACTGTGGAGAGCATGAGTCAGTCGCGTTCTTCCCATTCCTTTGATCATGAATTAATTCACCTCGTACCAAGTACTTCCCGAGCAATACATATCGAGGTCTTCGTAGTCGTGATAAATATGAGGGTAGGAGTCTAAACTCTCCATGTTAGACAGATATCTGGGAGCGCAACTTCAGTGAACATTCACCATCACCGATGGGGTCATCAAGATGGTTGAAACCGCCAGAGACGGCACTTTCAACTTCGGAAAGGGTGTAGACGGTGCTACCGCAGGTAACATCTCCTTCAGGCAGCGAACGAGTCACCTTGAAGTTGGCCGGAGTAGCCAAAACGCTGGCAACGATCAGAGAGGAAGCAAAGAGGAGAGTCCGGACAGAGAACATGTTGGTTGACCTGGGAAGGAGATCTCGAAAGAACTAGAGAACATTCTTGTTTGACGACGCTTTTATACACCGCTCGTTGGAGATATTTGGTGAGAGCATGCCTGATACTTGCTGACCATTGGCAGATAAGTTTAAGACAGGTTTTCTTGACGGGACCGATAGATTATCAATAGGAGAAGGTCCAATCAGTTACGAAGGCATCGAGGGATCCTTGGAAGGTTCAAGCAAAGCCAAAGTCGAAAACTTGAGCACGTTGATTTGCATATGGCATCGTACAGGATAAAAGCACAGCGGAAGAACACAAGAACTCGGCGATCAGAGGAAACATATGCAGCGTCGAAACGCACATGCGTTGTGGATGCCTTTTCTGAATATAATTATTGTAAAGGAGGAGTATAGTAGTGCGTGGAGTAGTATTCCCCTGCATCGGGTATGTGCTGTCAAACGCCGAGAAATAACAAGGTGATTGAAGGAGGTAGTCTTCTTCGCCGTCGAGCCATGTGGATTAAGGCTCATGGGACTTATCACAAAATAATCCATGTCATAAAGTTAGACGTAGCCACATCTATATGAAGGAGAATGCAGTGAACTAAACGCTTGGCAAAAAAGCGACAAATCCGAAGATACTGAGATAGGGGAATCACCTTAACCCAGCTTGTCCCTCATAGAAGAACGGTTCGGCTCCGAGCTCAGCGTTCAGCACTGCAGGGATTATACCGCCGGATTTCGAGATGACGATATATATGGACTTTCTAAGTTCAGTATTAGGACAACGTCAGCTCGAGTCCTATTATGACTGACCTCTATCAAAAGTCAAGAACAGATTGCGGCTTGTCATGAGCCATACACCAGTCCAGTATCTCCAATGATTACTGATCAAGACTCTCGATAGAGATTGAGGAAGAACAAGTGTTCAATCAATATGCGACACTGGATCTTGTCCTTTTGGGATTTCGAGAGCACCTCAGTTGCGTGCCTCAGAAGGCTCGGTTGTGCCCAACTTGGAAAAGGCCTGAAAAGGCATTGAAAGAGCGTAATTTTTCGATGAGCTACATGTTTTGGGAGTCACAAACGTAGATTCTAACGATAAAACAAGGACTTTTGATTCTGAGGTCGACTTTTGGCCGGTGCGATGAACAGTTCCAAAAAGAGATGATCGCAAAGTTTAACTTGTTATCGAAGTTTGAAGAATGGTTTTGCGCGCTTAAATAACGGCCCTGAGATCATTTCCCTTTTCGACATCTTACTTTCTTCCGATTTGCAACTTCAATTTTGTTCCTGTTCTGTCAATACTCACGAACCCTTCTTACCAAATATCCTACGCGTAACTGGCTTTCAATCCATGTCAAGTGTTCACACCGTATTTGAAAGCAGAACAGGGCGACCTCGGAGTGCCAAACAATGCGCTGACTGATACACCCAAATCTGTATCAGTCATGAATATCAGAGGACACCCCTTTCATCGCAGAATAAGCTGGCGAAGCTATATCAGGCAAGAAATTGGATCAGTAATCAAAAGACAATATTTTCTAGCTCCAAGCTGCTCCAAGGCGTGCAACGGCCAGGGACGGGGGTCAGGATGATTCATTCGCAATTTCGACATATCGAATTGGTTATAGCTATAAAAACTCCTATTTTTCTCGATTCAACCTTCATCACTCGAACTCGCAAACCAACATCGTTCTTACGCTTGTCAACATCCGATTTATATCCAAGAAAATGTCTAAAGGAACTGTTCTTGTACGTGCATGTTTGCCTTTATTTTCAGATAAGGCTTGACTGAGGCTGAACTTATGAAGGTCACTGGTGGTACTGGATTCTTGGGAGCACATATCATCTCTCAGCTCCTCGAGAAAGGATACACCGTCCGCGGTACTGCCCGGTCAGCTTCGAAGCTCCAATCGATATTCCCCAAAGCTACTGCCGAACAACTTCAAGTCGTGGAAGTACCGACCTTGATCTCAGATCACTCAGCAGCGCTGAAAGGTGTCGATGCGTTGATCCATTCCGCTTCACCTATCTATGGTCAAGGCGTTTCTGGTCAGGATCTTTATTCCGTGAGCTTACTATCCCCAAAGCCCGAAAACTTACTGATTGCGATTCGCTTAGGGAGCGTACGAAGGAACTGTTGCGCTTGTCAAGCAGGCCATCGCCGCTGGCGTGAAGAAAATCATTGTTACCGGCACGTTCGTAAACCTTTTTGATGGTGCGCATCTTCCGAAATTACCTTTGACGACCATGTTTCACTGAATTCCTTTTGTACGCAGCCGACTTTCAAGCCGCTTTTGGTACGCGCATCCTTACCGAAAAGGACTTTGGTTCCATTACTTCCGAAACCATTGACCTCAAGAACGACGGAATGCGTGTCTACCAAGAAGCTAAAACTATCGCTGACAAGGCTGTCTGGGAGTTGGCTCATTTGCACCCTGACGTGGACTTCACGGTCCTCCTTCCTCCTGCCATCTTTGGACCCCAACTCAGCCCTCTGACTTCCTCCCCATCCAGTCTTAGCACGAACAGCTTTGTGAAGATGCTCTTCGCCCCTGAATATGCTCCCAATCCAATTGGACATATGATAGATGTCCGTGACGCTGCTCGTGCCCACGTTCTCGCGCTCTCCACCCCACCAGTTTCCGGCCGAGACAAGAGGTTCATTATCAGCAATGGTACTTTCCAGTGGAAAGATGTCACTGCGTTGATTCGTAGCAAGAAGCCGGAGTTGGCTTCGAGGTTGCCTAGCGAGACTTCGGTCCCTGGACCTCAGACTAGTGCGCCTATGGACACGACATTTGCGAAAGAGGTCTTGGGTATGAAGAGTTACATTCCGCAAGAGGAGACGTTCCTTGCTACTGTGGATGTTGTGCTCGAGTGGGAGAGGAAGTTCGGGGACAAAGCTTAACCTGTTTCTTGTGTATGTAAAGATGTTATCAGAAATTAGATTGTGAAAGTCGTTCGCCAGTTGTGTGTCGGAAAATGCCGAACCAATTTGCGCTCTCTTTTGTAATACCTTTTCTCAGACTCTTATGTCTACCCCTCCCAAAACTAGTATTTCTGTGACCACTCAAACAATTGATCCTTATACTCGGGCATTGGTGGACCTAGTTCAACTCACCAGCCATGAATCCCAAGAGCTTGTCAATGACAACCTCATAACTATGGTCGAATGGGCAGCGAGATTTGCAGCCTGCAGAGTAAGTCGTAACCCCATCTACAGCATTTTGAGCGTTAGTTACGAGGGATGCATGGCAAGCATATATTAATACCAAAAACTGTTTCTTCCATCTCTAGCTTCGTTACAAACACATTGTCAAAATCTATGAAGAAAGCAGAATTGCAATCAGCGAACAGAATCTTAAGCGTGCCCAAGATGCCCTTCAAACGGGTGACCTTTTTGTCCTCTCTCGCTCTGAAGTTTCCTGGGAAGGCGAATGGGTAGATCCTCGGTGGAAACAGGCAGCGCAACAGCGTTTGGAGATTGAAGAACAAAAGCGAAAGGAAGAAGATCGCAGGAGAGTCGAGGAGGCTCACATGCATGCGTGGGCCATTTACAACTTGGAAAATAAGGATCTAGAATATGATTACTCTACCGATCTTGAAGACGATAACTCTCAGGACGGATCAGCTGTCAAGTCTAGATCCAGTACTTCGCCCTCATCCTCGTTGGGTGGAACTTCACTCGAAAGGGCATCTAAAATTGTGGATACCTCTGTCAAAGAAAGTCCATCACAAAACCAATCTATCTCAAACAACTCAATATCTCAATCCAAGGATACGGTTCCAACGACGACAATCTCAAATGAAGCCCTTGAAGTTCGCATCATAGGAAACGCGGACGTATCCGATCCTTCTATGGCAATGGAGAAACGAAAGTCATTGACTTGCGATTACGATGAAAATGATGATGTTAGTGACAGGAAACGACCTCGAATAGACAATGGTGAGCAAACTATCAGTTTTCCAAAAACTCTTTAGCTTATTACCCACTTCATGATAGACGATGAAGCCCAGGACGGTTGTAAAATTGCTGGTCCAAAGGTTTATTTTGCGCCGTCCACGCCTGTGGCACACCCGTTGTTACCATTCGACTACCGGGGGTTATCAGAAGAAGCCCAGTTAGCTCTTAAATTTAGACATTTAAACCCATTGAGCAGAGATCAGGATCAGGACATCATTAGCGTTCTTAAATATCATTTTACGCCTGGGTCAAGCATTCAAGCCACCGAAGCATGGGTAAAAGAGGTATCCCAGACTTTGGTAGGTACTACCAACTCCTGGTTCCGACCTTTACACTTTTTTTTCGTAAAGTTGAATGGTCACTGACGATTTTTGTTATAGCCTCCGTGTACCCACTGCTATAAGGTTGGACGTGTCTGTGTCTGGTCTTCTGACCGAGCTAGTTGTGACCGTTGTTGGCATGCGAGGAAATGTAGCTTTGGTGACACATTTCGATGGCATCGAGCTTGCAGCCAACTTCCACGCCATGACCCAAAGGAGATCCGGAAAAAAATGGAAGAAATTGCCTCTCAGAGCTCTGCGTTTGCTTCTTCGGACCCCTTCTGGTACGAAGAAAGTGACTTATAGAGTACGTCCACTACATGGCACTGTTTCGAACAATTCATTCACATACACGCTGGATGATCAAGCTGATTATTTTTTTCAATTCTCCTATGCTCCTGCTAGTTACTTCCGGATATTCAAAGTGTTCAACAGCTGGAATTTCCGATCCCAGTATTATCGATGTAGTCCTCCTTAGTATCTAGTTTGATCGTATAAGCTCTTCCGTTAATAATAAAGAACACTAGGCTCGCTCGAATGAAAATTGCTATCATTTCCTGAGAGAACGTGCCACTGAGATGGTAGCCACCAGTGCAGCAGATGAGAATCAAGAACTGATACAAGCAACAGATTTGATCTGATGAGGTTGCCGGTTCTTCAAGGTTACGACCATGGACTCATGTGCAATTTCCACCTACAACTGCGTCAAGTTAACGTTCTCACCGATCTTGTATCGTCAACACAAAGCAGAAAATCGAAATCAATCAGAATAGAATGATGAGAATTGAAACAAGATTAAGAGATAGTAATTACTGGACGATGGAGGAGCACCTGTTGATGCAATAAATCCATGAATGTATATCTCTTGCACGCATGAGCAGCGGATCCAGCATTGATAGCAAGATGAAGCGCCACCTGGCGATACTGGCAAGGAGATGAGATGGACATAGAATCCAGAGTGGCATCTTGTGGAATCCCAGAAGCCTCCGATGTCGTGACTTCAAGTGAACAGGTATACCTTCAATGATATCCATGGCAGAAGATGCTGTACGAACTCTTTGAATGATACACCAGAAGAGATTGATGATCGTTGTTGTTGAAGGCTTCGAGAATTTGCAAATGTATGATTATAGAAACCAACAAAGATGCTCAAGATACTGTTTGACTTATGGAAACGGGGAATAGAGGATCCAGATTGACGTTCTGTGGCAGACAATTGGAAGTTCAGTGCGAATGATCATAGACGTACCACTTCCACTTCCACAGACTTCCACTATCCTATCCGAGTCTCGCGAGCCAGTGTGAGGAAAGTTTTTACTGTTCAAGGTGGGCCACGGAGCTTGGATCGTGAGCCAAAGTAAATTTGGTGATCGCAACGAGCTGTCTACAGCGCGATGAAGCTTTGAATAGCCAAGCTCCTTTCCAGATTGTCACAGTAACGGCCTGGGAATCGGGCGCTAATTACGAGCGGTCTTCAGCAGGTTCTTCATATGGTCAAGTTCACAATTTTTTCTATGAAGATACTGTTATACATGCATACTCAATCGAGCTCGAGCTATCACGATCAATGGTCTATTTCCTCTATTTCGTCTCTCTGCCGTCGCCGCCGTTCAAGGTGTTCATGCAAAAGACTGGGAGGATGCGCCTTGAAAGCCCGACCCTCAACAACTTGAAACCCCTCAGGAGAAACGTCAAAGTATAATGACCTCCTGACAATCAACCGTCCTTGGCCGCTTTCGCTTGTGTATGTCTAATTAGTACGAATGGCCAGCAACGGGGGTACTCCGTGATGATTCATCAACATGAATGATCAAACATTTTTTGCGAATAGTTTCCTGCTTCTAGTTGTGCTTACTCCTTGCAGTATGTATGAATAATGGTCAGTATAAAATCCAGAGGCTTTCTTGCTCTCAACATCATCTTCAGTTCTACATCCAACCTTCCTCCTCCAACATTCATACAATATTCGATGTTACAAGTTGAAATCACCTTTCTCTAAGGAAGGCTCAGAGTCAAAAACAGTCCTTGTGCGTTGTTCTCTACATCCCGTTCATGTTCTCCTTTTCACCATTCACACATCCATCCAGGTAACCGGTGGTACAGGATTCCTTGGTACCCACATCATTTCCCAGCTTCTCGAGAAAGGATATATCGTCCGCGCAACAGCCCGTTCACCCTCCAAACTCCAAACAATCTTTCCAGAAGCCACATCAGAACAAGTTCAAGTTATCGCAGTACCGTCGTTGACTGTAGATCATTCAACAGCATTGAAGGAAGTCGATGCACTAATTCACTCTGCTTCGCATATTTTCGGTGGAGGAGTCTCTGGGCAGGATTTGTACTCTGCGAGTGTCCGTCATTTCGAGCCTATGAGCTGAGCACTTACATCTGATTTTCAGGGAGCCTATGAAGGCACAGTCTCTCTTGTGAAACAGGCGATTGCGAGTGGAGTGAAAAAGATAATTCTCACTGGAACTTTCGTCGACCGTCTTCGATTGCAATCTTCAATGAACTCAATGAGTGACACTCCTCTATCTAGCTGACTTTCAAGCAACTTTCGGTACCCTCGTTTTAACAGAAGCCGATTTTGGCTCCGTCACCGCTGAAACTTTCGACCTCAACCACGAAGGGATGCGTGTTTACCAAGAAGCGAAAACTCTCGCAGACAAGGCAATATGGGATCTCGCCCTATCGAACCCCAAAATCGACTTCACCATCCTTCCTCCAGCTATCTTCGGTCCTCAATTCAGCACTGATGTAACACTCACTTCCTCTGCTAGCAGCCTTGGCTCGAACGCCTTTGTGTAGATGCTTTTTGCACCTGAATACCCTCCAATTCCAATTGGACATATGATTGACGTGCGGAATGCAGCTCGTGCTCACGTCCTCGCGCTTTCCATCCCGCCTGTGCCCGGACGTCATAAGCGGTTTATTATCAGTAATGGGACATTCTTGTGGAAGGACATTGCATCATTGATACGGAGGAGGAAGCCTGAGCTGGCAGGACGTTTGCCGAAAGAGACGTCGGTCCCTGGTCCCCAGACTAGTGCACCCATAGAAACGACATTTGCGAAAGAGGTGTTAGGTATGACAAGTTATATTTCGCAGGAAGAAACATTCCTTACAGCTGTTGAGTTATTCTTGAGTGGGAGAAGAAGTTTGGTCGGCGTGGCTTGTAGATTTATTGCGTCCTCTTTGGGCCCTCTTTGTAATGTTGTACTTGGATATCTGCTCATCATGTTCTATTCGAAATGGCTAAACAAATCCTACTGCTAATTATCAATGACCAGTCAGTCCCCATTGTACATTTCAGCATACATTGTGTCACATGGTACTATGAAAGTGAGTCAGGATGACTCAGGAATTGCATTGTGGTCATAGAATGCAGCATGGAAGATACACAAATTCTTTATACATAATTCGAAATAAATAAATAAATATTACAACAATAAAGTTATTGGTTCTAGGTATAAAAACAAAGCCATGATCAAGCATTGTGTCCAGCTTTGACCTTCCTTGGACTGATACGGACATGCTCTTCCGTAGCAGTGGGCAGTTTATCCTGGTCCGAAATATGTAGGGGTTGAATGTAATATGGTGTTATGGTGTCAACACCATTTGGAGGTACTGTTTGTACCAAGGCTTCAAGATCGTTTGAAGCTACATTTTTGTCTGAGCCATCTTCAATTCCGATCTTGAGTTCTATTTTAACTAACATGAGGGTTGGAACAATTCCCTTCATCCTTGCTGAGTAGAGAAGCAGGTGAACAATGATACACATACCACTATTATTGTGAGGAAGGGTTGTGTGTCTACCAGTAGTAGTTGGTTTACAACCATGCTTATGATTAAAGCAACAGGATAGATCGAGCTGGATTCCAGCCTGCCAAGATGTAAATATGTTTAAAACAATCAGAAAAAGGAGAATGGAGAATGGAACAGACATCAATGCAACTATTTGTCTGATGCTCTTGTCATGAGACTTGCTAACTCCCAGCAACTGTTGTGTAACATGGGCTAGCCACCACATTCTTCCCGCTTGATTGTGACACAGATCAGAATACTTGAACAAAGTTTAAAGTAATTTACCAATGAGGCCTGTCAGTGCGAGGTTGGTGAATAGGTTAATGGATGGGAAAATCAAGGATATAATTGCCGGTCCTGCTGGGGCATGCTCAGTCTGCACTATGACCTGTTCTTGATCATTCTTTGCAACCAATACCACTCCAAAGACAGCAACAACTTCACCAGAATGGTAGTTATCACACTGAATTCTGTACTACATTTTGATACTCACCAGTATTCACCAGAGAAAGTATTGCTAAACTGGGAGTAACATATTTCCTTGAGCCCCACACCAAGTAGCAGCGATACAGCTGGGTGAAATGGTTAATTCATGGTTAGATCATGTTATGAAAAAAGAACCAACTAACAAGTATAGTGTCTGCTATTATACTGCAGGAAGAGAATAAGATGATTTAAGACTCAGGTGCTTTCTTCATCATAAAGTGAAGCTCACTTTGCTGCTACATAGATGCCACGTTGTGCAACACTGAAATTAAAATATTTCAAAAGGCATAAGAGCAAGGGGTAGATGCTTTGTGGCTCAGGTCACAAACATACCAACCTGCACATGTTGCTGGATGAAAACATACAAGCAGGTTGGCATACTTGTTCCACAAAGTCCTTTCATTTTCAAAACCTGTATGCATGCTGGATCAAGGATACTAGCCGGAGAGCACTCTCCAGCATATAAAGTTTTCAGAGCAAAATGTTCAGCTTGCTCTGGTTACTTTGACTGCTGGCAAGTGCTCTTAGCTGCTCTAGGGGAATTAGCCAACAATACAGGTTTTGCAGATGCTTCCTCTTCTTAGAAAGCAGGGACTGTGACTGCAAGGAAGGAAATACTCACATTAAAATTGAATATGATTCAAACAAGGAACCATCATCAAAACTCAGGCCCAATGTTGATGTATGCACTTCCAAGTATGAATTTATTTGCAACACAGTTAAGTGGGTTTCCTCAATGATTGAGAGAACTGTGGTTGCTGTAGCCAACAAATAGAGCAGTAAGAGGGAGATTTGAAGACAGTTTTGTCGGCGTTTTTGAAACTCGAGGTATACGTAGAGCCAAAATAACATTGTGTATACACCTACATTGGGGCTTGAGTACTAGTGAGGAATTGTCACAATTATGCCTACTAACCAAGGAATAAGACTTCAAACTGCAGGATAAGTTTATGATTTTCAAACATTCAAGCTTCATTTGTATGACTTGTATGACTCACCATCACCAGGATGAAATAGGACTGGACAGACCCAAATATTTCGGAAAACAGCATTTGTTGGGGCGCCATTGTGAGGAATATAAGGTGGGGAAGCCTGAATTTATAAGGTTCAAAAATCTCTGCAACATGCCTGCCAAAATGTCATCAAGATCTTGTAACACAATATCTGTTGGTTGCAAGTGTGATGAGAAGTGATGGCAGATCATGATGAAGATGATTCCTAGGCAATCATCGACAGTGCCATCAGTAACTGCCGCACCTTCCAACATCCTCAGACTGTGCAAGGATCTCATTTTCAATACATATATCATGGTATAAACACCACAATCAAATGATAATGGGGGAGAAATTGTTATGATTTATCTCGTGTTGCAGCTAGTTCTGAGCTTCTCACATACTATATGCAGTATTGCCATTCTGCATATTTCTACACTCAGTTACAAGGCTGATAATTTATTGTCCTTATGTACATCAGCTTTGTGTATTCACAATGTCTGAGTCACTGACTGACTTAGCTACTAGAACATCATTTCTTCACATAGTTGACACCATGCATACAGTGAAGACTGTACAGTGGCCCACAATCCCACTTTGATGACATATTCTGCAAGAAGCAACATTCCTTGCAACTGTGAATGTCATTCTTGAGCAAGAAAAGGTGTTTTCATGTTGGGATAGTATTCAAACACATACCTAGAAAATGAAAAATTGAGTTTGGCACTGGACAATGACTAATGGGACTCAGAAGGCAGGTAACAAAGTGGCCTAGGGGAAAATGAATTTTGACCTAAGGTAGTAGTAACATTACAATCAAATGTGTTGCCCCATTTTTACAGGCTTAAAATGATTTTCCTTATGTAGCATGTATGGTTGAGGCCTGGTGTGTATGGCTACAAGATCATATGGAATTTCTTCTTCATCTGCCAAACTTTCTGTGACACCAGGGCAATAGGCATTTTCAATGCTTATTTTCAAATCAGTCCGGACTATTATAAGAGTTGCAGCAATTCCCTAAAGTCTCACTGAGTCAGGGTTTAGTTCAGTTGAAAGATATACATACCACTATCAATGTGAGTAAGGAAAATGTTTCCACTGTTCCTTCATAGACAGATAGAGCAAGACAGATAATTAGGGCAATAGGATAAAGTAAGCCTGATTCCAGTCTGTAAAAAATAATATTGCGTATCAGAGGCAGGGGGATGACAAGTGAATTGGACAAACATTATAGCCACCATGGTGTTCAAATCCGTCTCATGATTGGCAGTTGTTAGTGACCGTTGAATAGCTCGACCCATCCACCAAATTCTTCCAGCTTGATGAACACTCCCAGGTCAAATTTAAATCTATACAATATGAAACACTCTCTTACCAATTAGGCCGGTCAATAGCAGATTTGTGAACAGGTTCACTGACAAAAAGGCATAGGAAATGATTGTATCTGCCACTTGGATTGATATACTGTTTCCTTTGGTTGTCAGTAAGTTGGCTATGTTGTCTTTTGTAAGAACTGTTGCAAAAATGGCAACAGCTTTGATGTTTTTAATATGAACTTCTAGATTTCATTAGGAATTGTACTCACCAGTATTGACCAGAGAAATGATAATCAGTCCTGAAATAACATACGTTCTTGAACTCCACATGGCATAGCAGCGATACACCTGGATAACGTGGTCAGTTTAATACAAAAAAGCATTTGAAGTTACTAACTAGTAGAGCATCTGCTATAAAACTGTAGGGAGAGTCAGATAATGAATATTGAGAATTAACTATTGTGATTATAGCAAGGCCTCACTTTGCTGCTACATAGATGCCTTCTGCTGCAACACTAGAAATCAAAATTAGATACCAAGGATTGGATAAGGTAGATGACAATCACACTAGATTTGCATAGGAGTTGAAATGGAAGGCTGTGAGTGGGCTATCAATGTCTTTGGTGAAGATGGCATCAAGTATAAACAAAGTCATTTGGTTTCCAATCAAGATTGAAATGACCACAGCTGTTGAAGCCAAGATATAGAGAAGGGAGAGCGAGAACTGATAACAGCGCCGCCGCCCTTGTTGGTGAATCTGAAGGTACATGTAGAGACCAAACAATGCCGTGTACACCCCTGTATAACAAGTTCCGTCAGCAGTCATAGTAATGTAAGTATTGTGGACTGACCATATAAAGGTAACACAAACTACTGAAAGAATGAGACTATCGGAAGTACAGTTATATGAGGTCCTGCTTACCATTTCCATAATGGAAGTAGGCTCTGTAAACCCAATCACAATCTTGCCTACATCGACAGTCTCATTACTTGCAGACATGGTGGATCAGTGATAAGGAGATTTGAAGATGGAGAATCAAAAAATATTGCCCACATTTATACCAGGTAATCCTGCATGGTTACAAAGGGGTTAAAAGCGGCGTAATTGCAGAAGTAACATCATTATTAGACAAATGGGCGATTTCTGAAAGTGAACGTCCCCCGATCACTACCACTAAGTGGGCTAAAGAATGAACTACTCAAATTAAATTCCCGCCCGCGCAGCTGGATGACAGAGTTCAGGCTTTAGAGCACATTTTGACATCGGAGGTTTAAAACCCCTATCCTCCTTGAGGCGCAATTCCGGGAATTCAATACTAACGGACGGAAATAATGTGAATGGCTGGGAGCTTTATTGGCAGTGAAAAGAACATGAACATCGTATTCCCTGTCATGACGGATACCTTCTCAGTTGTTCGCTGTGGCAAAGAGAAAGGTCGATACCGGGTAGGAAGACATCGAGAGCTTTCCCACCCTTGAATAATGACGGCGTGTGTTCTCAAATTTCGTAATCCAGCATCCAGATTCTCTCTCCACGAGCTTAACCCTTTTCCTAGCTGTTTTTTTTTCCCTCGTCCCCCAAATTTCCGTCCAGCACTAGTCGTTTCTTCACCGAAAACCGGATACATCAACAGGGCGACCCACCAGGGTCCCTTACCGTCGAATCCTTGCACAAAAACGCCTTCTCCGCTCTCTCCATACCCCCTCTGATTTGTCCACACACGAAGTAAAGCAAGGGCATCGTTGAACGCCGGGACGACCTGTTGTATAGCATGTACAGAGAGTAGATATGATTTTGGGATGAATGAGGTGAGCAGGGCGGTGTTGTACAACGGTGAGGGTACTTTTGTCGAGTTCTCTAATGATGAAGTTGATGGCGACTCATGCATAATCCGGATAGAATCACACTGGAAGCTTTTCTTCGACCTGACGACTACGGCCTCGACCTTTGCTTGGTCTCTGCTTCTCCTGATCTCTCAACCTTGACCTCTCCGTGTTCATTGTCAAAACTCGAGACAAAATCTACTGCAGCTTTCCAGACATGTTCCGAGTCACTTTTCTGCAATTTTGTGCTCTGTGTACCAACACATGTAGTGCAGAAGTACATTCATTCCTATGTGGCTATCACATTCCCCCCATTTGGACTTCCTGCAAACCCCCCTGGTCTTGTCGCGAGGGTATGAACTTCCTTGGTCTGGCCTAGGTGCGAAGAAAGTTGAGACCGAGAAATGTGTTCCAGTAGGGAGGAGATACATTGTCCTGGATCTTGCACCTTCGGCACGTTCAAGTTCATCGAATAGGATATCTCGTCGAAACTCAATAAGTTGACGTACGGCTTTGATAATGTTCCGGTGGATACTGTGAGGTTGTTGCCGAAGAGTTGACTGGAGCTAACCAATGTGTTCTTCATAAGCAATGAGCTCACTACGACAGTCGGGTGTAGAGCAGATCGCATCTATCGTGTCCCTCCAAGCTCGGCGCCACCTAGGCTGGTCAATAATGGTGGTTGTGGGCACTGGTTTGGTGAAGGTGGATGACTTGAGGGCTTCTGCAATTTTGGCCAGTCGCGGTGCCTCTGGATGTGATCAGCGCATGTACTTTGCCAAGTTCGATATGCTGGTCACGGAAAACCAACTTTCGGAACTTCTTTGGGAACTTAATGATCCCTTCGGTGTTTTGGCAAGAGTATGGACTGCTTGACAAATGCATCATAATTAACATCCTGTTCACTCACTTGCGATGGGTTCGATTTCAACAACGGCAGTGCGTTTTTTCACTGGTAGCGTGGTTCTTTTCTTCGCTACATCGCTTTCGCCTGGACAGTCTGATTGATATATGCCTTTTAGAAATGATTGTGGTCGATGGCACTACCGCGAGGAGGAACTCTTGAGTCAAAATTGTTGAAAATTACGTGCCCGAACTTGTGCTGGCACATTAAGACGTATGAAGTGAACATATGGTCACTCAAGTTTTGGTCATCAAAGCAGGTTAGCATATGTAGAATCAGAGTGTATTTCCTGTAAGATATATCGTGATGTTCATGATGTCCTATTCCAGTTTCAATATTTTTTCATTCTGGCGGTGTTACATACATCACTTACCACAAGTTACCAAACAACCAGATCCTGAACATAATGCCTGAGATTATGGAGTATCACCTAATGCACTCAATATTTCGCCAATCACTTCTGCTGCTTGTCCTGCGAAATCCGCTGCCTGTCCCGCAAACTGTCCTGCACTGTCTCCTATTTGACTCATAATCTGACCAAGTCCATCCGCGAGTACTTGGAATTTATCTACCACTTCTGGATCCATCTGATCGGGCAACTCCAACCTCGAAATTTCAGTGTTAACTCGCCCTACCTGATCCAAGAGGCGGGGCGAATCATCTGGACAGTTGTTGTTGTCGTCAATGACAATGATCGTCGTAGTGTCATGTTGAGGCGGTGGTCCTTTTCCTGACCTCCGCCAGTCCCCGAATTCCTCTTTGAGCCTCTTCAGCTGGTCAACCTTCTCTTTCCACCTCGGGGATGATGTAACTTCTTTCACCTCTCCCTTCAGTGTTGCAATTTTTGTTTTCAGCTGCGACAATTTTGACTTGAAAGAATCCGAGAGCTTCTTGGATGGCGGGCATGAATGTTGCGCTGAATTTTCGAAAGATTTGGGAGTACCCGGGACATGCGCTGAAGGACCACGAATCCTCAGGTCATTGATAGATGCTGCCTAATGAAAAGGGATTGGTCAATAATTCATCCATGATCTCAGTATGATAGTGGTTTACGAACATTGAAAGGTGCGGCCGAAGCAACAGATATGAGAGCGAGAAACACAAGCGGAAATATGGAAAAGCGCATCACAATGGAGGCGAGGTAGCCTTCCAGAGAAGAGAGATGTTAGAGCCTAAGTTGGAGGTGCAAAAAATGGACTTACTTGAACAAGAACAAGAGAGGTTTTGAGTTGTATAGGCAGTTCGAGTTTAACTGTGTGTGTAGTTATCTCAAAAACAAATAGCGGGCTCGGAATTCTTTTCGCCAGCGAAAAGAGACTTGAAAGTGACCAGCACTAGCTTAAGATATGTGGTGAGTGATCGAGAAGAGCGGTCTCTGATTAACTTCGATCCATTCTATAACATTGGTTGTTTCAGATTTCGCTATAACTCCGCTAACCGATGAGAAACTATCTGAAATTATCCATTTTTCCAGGTTGCAGGCCAGGGTTGTACCTGTGCCGAACTTTGTGTCTCATGGCTGCCGAGATTTTGGAATAATGGGATGTGTATGGACTTGGACCTATATCTATATGTCAGCATTGAAATCCTGCTCTACATGAACAGCAAAGCAAGATTGTGAGGGTTACAGAAAGAGGGGAAGAGGATGTCAATTTCATATTCCAATGGAATCAGAGCTTGAAGTGAGTCGAGAGAGATGTGTTAAAAGGATTTATGTGATTTGGCTTTGAGAAGGGGGCAAGGACTTAGCAAGCCTTAGAAGGTGGTTGAAAGCAAATGTGAACCACATTGTCTTGCAAACTATCTACTAACTGTAACATACAAAGAATTGAAGATAACTAAGAATTATATATTTCCCAGTCCTCTGAAGATGGCAGCGTAGTTGCGTGGCTATCCCAATGAGTGCTGTTAGCTGATTCCCCTCCGTCAATTTCCTTAGATACACCCAGCCTCAACTGATTGTACTCTTGTTGTTTGACATCTAGTAAAGCAAGGGTGTGGTTATCCATTTTGCCAAAACCATAAAAGGGGCTCGAATTTGACGAGGATGGGATTAAGTCAGGCGTTCCCATATTGTACTCATCTTCATCTTGAATATCAACAGATGCATCAAGTAAATATGCATCAAAGTTCTCCTGAAACATAATGGTTGAATAAGAAGGAAGAGTATCATCTCTTTCAATTTCTTCAACGTTTTCGACCGTGTGGTGTATGTCTTCATTCTGCAGAGATTTGACAACCGCTTCCCAGTCGGGGTTTGTCCACTTAGAAGTGTGTTCATCAGCAGTGGGTAGTAGAGTACGACTGCTACCCGCAAAAGAATTAGCAACCGGTGATTGCATCACATTTCCAAAAGAAGAGGATTGCCCCAGTCGATTTCCGCTATCAGGGAATTCCCGCAAAGCACTGGTATGTATAGTATTGCTGGTTCAAGTGTTAGTGGATCAATCACAATGCCAAAAAATACCTCGACGTACCCTTTACTATTACCTCTGTTATTCAACTGTGACAACAATGTCATAATATCGTCCAAATCTTGTCTTTTCTCGGCGATGTTGATTTCCAAGAAACGCATCCTTGCCATCATTATATGGTTAGGCATACTAGCGTATTGTGTCTGCAATTGTTGCATTTGCAGAGTCTGCATGTGGATGTCACCACGAAGAATTTTCGCTTGCGCAGTTAAATCCCCAAGTTTCTGGTTGTGAATAGATATTCTGGGTTTTTGGGAGAGAACGAAACATGCATAAGTATAGCCTGCCATTCATTGAGTACACGAACATGTGGGACGGCCGAATCACACATACTGCTAGCCGTGAGACCGTGTTGGACATGTAGATTGCTAGTTTGAATACGGCGAATCAGTTCCTCGTCATCTGGCATCTGCTGATCATCCTATGGTGATTTATGTACGTGTCAGTCAGCCCATAGGGTTTCTGATGCAGAAGGTTGCTGAAGTGCCTACATCTTGAATGTCAGTCGCCCAATCATCATCATGAGTTATGGCGACATCTAGTTCGCTACTCTGTAAAACAATCTCTGAGGAACAGCTCATACGATCATACCAGGTGGAAAGCAATGAACGTACGTTCTGTAGAATCCAATGGTTGATTATGTCCGAAGGATGATATATCTATAATGCGAAATCATTGCCAAAACATAACCACAACAAAATTTCACGGCTTACATGAATGCTGGATATGTAATCCAAATCAACTTTCGTTGCATCTTCATTAAGCGCAAATTTATGTTCAGAAGGGGTAGGTACCTGATGAAGAGGATACAGCCACCGTCGCAATATCGACGACCAACGAGCTTCTGGATTTGGCGCTTTAGGGAACAGACTATCGGCATCCAGGTTATAGATGTGAAGTATCTCGGTAACCTTCTCGCGAAACCAGGTTTCTCTTACAGCAATTTTGAAACCCCGCAAAAAGACACATCCAGATTGTTGTCCATACCTGTCATCGGCGCCGCTCGACGATGAGGCAGAATTGCATGTACGAAACCAATATTTTGGGTATCGATCTTCGCTATGAGTGGACTTGGGCACATATTCCAACTGAATATTTTCTGGTATTGCATCGCTGAATGATGCTACTCCCCATGCCCGTGCCTTGTCAAAGCCGGTGACAAGATACAAGGATCCGTTGTAAGCTGTACGGCCTAGCGCTCCGTTGACATGCATGTACCATGAAGGTGCACATTCAGCAGCATATTTTTCAAATCTTGCTCGATGCAGGTGATCGACTCTTTTTCCTCCTTCTGGTAGCACGAGAAGAGCACCTTTAGAAGCTGTCGAGCTATAAGATAGCCCTGCGCCGACTTCATCGGGTATTGCTCTAAATCTCGAATAAGTCAACTATTCCTGGTAAATAGAAAGGCGGAACCTGGGCTGAACTCACGAATGCAGTCGGTTTTTGAATGGGTTGTTTGGAGTTGGCGAAGCTGGTATTCTTCTCTGGTGGATACGATTAGGGTCACTCGCAACATGAGAGCCCAATTCATATTCTTGTGTGTAATCCTCTGTATCGTCACAATCAAAATCTAAAATAGGTCTAAAATCCTCGGGAACTCTTCCCAAATTCAATTCATGATCTGGCCCTTGACAAATATTGAAAAGATAATCAAACCCTCCAGATTCCGTGAGTATCCCAACATCTCCGATGTGAATCCCTTCTCTTTTGTACGACTCTGGTAGGCGTGAGTTGTCCGATTTGGGTTTCCACAAAGGATATCCCTTTTTCCGAAGGAGCAACATTTGGGCGTAAATTTCGCTTTCAACCAGTGGAACGGAATTGTAATCATGTGCAAGACTGGTAAGTTTTGAGGGCGAGGGGAGGGTAGATGCATGAGGAGGGGCTTCAATTGGAAGAGGGTATATGTGAGAATTGAAGACAGGGCCCTTGATCTCGAACCCAGAAGCAGAGGGAAAGAACCTGGAACCATATAACTCGAGCTTAGTAAAATTGAGAATATTGACGATACATAAGACATACTGAGGGGCAGCAGACATTCCTGGAAGGGAAATGGGGAGGGCTGTAGTCATGGTGGTCAGGGGATGGTGGCGGAAAGCAATGAACGATATGAACCCGGTCCCTAATAGCGTCATGACTTCTATAGTACATGATTATTGGTATGTTGGCTGACAGAGCCACCAACCATTCAAATGTCAGGTAGGCGTGCATCATTTTCATACTAATCATCCGCTTCAGCGGTGCACAGTTGCAGTGCACACACATAATAAGGTAGACTCGGAGTTGCACAATAAGGATATAGTATAGTCTTATATTGGAGCGCGTGTGCGTATTCCATGGAATTATTGAAAGATCAATCTAACCTGCTGGTACGACACCGTCAAATCGGAGATTTCCGCCAGTGGAATGAGCAACCTACATACCTCGCCTTTGCCTGGCATGAAGCCTCTTCAAGCTCTTCATCGATGTTCACTCCTCTTCACTCTTATCTCTCATTATTACCCTCATTTGCATTGTCCTTTCTGCAAGAATGAGGGTGGTCCTCCGAAAAATGTGCACCATTCGATTTCCCGGAATACCCGCCAGATCGTGAGGATGATTCCAAAATTGCGAAAATCAAGACGGGACAAGCTTGAGTACGTTCAGTCGCGAAAACAAGTGTGATACATAGATAGGCGCCGGATGAAAAATGCCCTTCACGTGAGTAAATACTGATAGACTCCTTCTATTAACTCCAACCACGATGGCTTGACGGTCGGCTCGAATTCAAGCACAAACACGCGCCAATACCTCTAGTGAACTTCAGGACTCGAATGCAGCTCAACCCTTGTTAGCATTTCAGGATGAAGAACAGAACATCGAGGACCAGGAAGACCTTATCGAAGATGAACGTCCTCGTAAACGGGCCAGAAGTAATCCTGAAGGTCCTAGAAAAAAGAAGAAGAGAAGGGGTGTTACAAAGTTATCAAGAAAGGTTCGCGGTAGGCTGGGATTATTGGAAAGACTGTCAAAAGACATTCCACTGGATGTTATTCTTGAGGTATGTTGGTTTGTCTATCAGGCTATGATTGTTGACTTTACCATCGGGCTTCTCCCACTCTATACACAGATATTCTGCTACCTGGAGCCCCGGGATCTTCTTCGTCTTGCCAGAACCTCTCTTGATCTCCGCCATATCTTAATGAGCAGGACTTCGGAAAGCATCTGGCGCGCGGCTCGTGAAAACGTCGAAGGCCTTCCGCCCTGTCCAGCCGACTTGAATGAACCTCAATATGCACATATCTTCTTTGAGCCATTCTGCCATGTAAGAGATCAGTAGTATCTGGGTTGGCATTGCTCTGTAACTGACACATCTGAATCCAGGTATGTAGCCGCCGCGTCGCAAGTGTACTATGGACATTTCGCGTGAGATACTGCAAAGATTGTGCATCAAAGTGAGTACACCACTGTAAAATGTTTCTTCTTTCTTTGAATCACTAACAATGTCTTGTGGCACAGATTACCTTTATGCAATGCCAAATTCTATGCCGAACAGCCCGAAGGATTTCGTGCGATATTGCCTCGGGAACTCATCTATACCTGTATGTATTTCTCCCATTTTCTTTTCGCTATTGCAATTTTAAGTGTATCCGCGATTCTAGCCAGCCAAGAATGGAAATTCGTCTGTGACTCCGAAATAGCAGACCGATTGAGAACAGAATTTGAGGCACTTCAAAGTGCAAATGAACGTACTGCGTGGATAGCTCAAAAAACTCAAGAAAGTGATCGCATGTCAGAGGCAAGTGTTGTCACATTTCTACAAATTAATTAATTGAAGCTAATCACGCAATTGAATGTTCTAGCATAGACGCCTTTGCCAAGATTGGTTTGCTCAAAAGGAACTCGAACGTGCTCACGAACAAGTCAAGATTCGTAGACAAAGGAAGGAAGAGTGAGTCTGTTCAGTATGTTCTCTTCGGTCCTCAACCCTCCCTTTACTAGCATTCTCATGCGACTGGATGAGATTGGTTGGCGTCAGGAAGCCGAGGCGATGATGAAAACAAGTAACTATAGCCTGGATCCTTTCAGTGAGCATAAACTAGTCAAGCAGCCAAGGAAATTAACGGACTACGGTAAGGACTAGATTTTGCATTCATCTTATCGTGACATGACAGTCTCACTGCAGGTTGGAATAATATCAAAGACAAGCTGGTAGAGATGTTATCAGACCATAAAAAGACGGGATTAGCTGCCGTGTAGTGACAGGCTTTAATATTTCGATCGACTGATGATTACTGTTTTGTGATGATGGTGATTGGAGAAAATCGGAATAGTGTCCATGTAAAGTGAAGGGGATAAACGAGAAAAACGATAGCCATACGGAGTCACCAATAGCTAATCATCCTGAACATTCTATATGTAACTCGCCTTGAGCTTTCTTTTTTCCGACACTCGGGCAACCCAGCCCCCAATCCCCAACATCCTTTATATCCTTCTTCTCTCTATGATCATCTCCGAACTGGTTACACCGGGATCGAGGATCATATCGCAAACTAGTGAGACATTTGAGAGGTAAGGGGGATATGAGAGCCAAAAAAAATGAAGGCGGTATTGAGAAATTTGCTTCAAAAAGGGTAGAGGAGGCTTCGGGCAGGGGAAGTGTAGACTTATTGACATACTTTTAGATGGCTTGAGAAGCAGAGGAGACATCCTGAACGCTCCAGCATGCCAGTGAAAAGAGTAAAAGAGGGACCAGGGACAGTACCTGGGTGATATCAGCGAAACGGGATGTCTGATCCCCAGGCTTTTAGTAAAATTTTACCACTGCGTTGGTCTACATCTACAGGCCGACAACTTGAACGCAGGAGCAACTGATGGCGGCGAGAAGACGCATGAGTTGCGCCGTCGAAACTCTGTGTACATAGCTGACTTCCAATCGACCTTTGACATGGATCGGAATGAGCAGATGGATCACTGGTTAGAGTGCACAGAATCAAGATTAGAAAGCTCAGCTGAGAATGTGCCCACTACCACAAACTGCCAATGCCGAGTGCCTGCAGGATCTGTGGAGATCTGATGAACAATCGGCAAGATTCCGCACTGCATCCGGATGTACTGGAATTTCCGAAACAAGAATGATAAACGCGCGCGCAAGGTTTGCGTTTATGTACAGGCAATTTGCAGGAGGAATGTTATAAACCGTAACACCCACACTGATTCAATAAGACGAAGGACTTCGATTCTGTTTTCCGGCATCCCCGCTGTTCTGGTGACTGGAGGCTCTGGACCCACGACAAAGCATCATTTAACAGCTTGTACAACAACCAGCTGTATCCCTTCAGGGTACCTTCGGATCCTGTTTTGTTACGACGGCCACCACCAAAAAACCCAAGTGTGTTTGACGATTTGAAAAAATGCCTTCAGCAACGTCAACGTTGGCTCGTCGTGGACCAAATACCAACGCTACATGCGAAACAGGATACCAATGGACAGAAGATGCAGCAGAGCTCTCGCCCTGTCTCATTGCAGCTGCTATTGTGGGTGGATGTGGAAGTTCTGGTGAGTGTCTTGTTTGGTTTTGGTTGGGAGTTGCAGGAAGAAAGTGAGAGTTTCACTGAGCTGGGACTCTGGCAGTTGGCCGACTGGATCAAAGATAGGAAGTGGTGGACTGTTGAACAATTGCTAACCAACTCTCACAGACTACACCGTGCCCGCGTTGACTTCAGGATCTCATTATAACCCTCCTGGAATAAACGGACAGCCAATCAATGGATGTAGTTGGTGAGCTTCCTCGTTATCTACACACTTCTGGACATAACCGTCCTCCTCTTCTCTTTCCATCTTTCGGTATTGCCCAACTGTCCATTGGTTTCGGCACACCACACAACCCCAAAAATCTATGCAATCACCACCCTATCTAATTATACACGATACTCGGAAATCGCCCAAATTTATTGGATTCTGGACCCTCGACTTCCGATCCGAAAATACCTTCGAATTTGTCGTCTGATCTCTCCATTCTTTCAATTCGTCTGGGAATATGTAGCTCATGGGCGGCATACAATATGTATAGCGCGTGCACTGCATGTCAAGGTCTGGATAGTAGCCTTCTAACGTGCGCGCAGTTTTCTCACTTCCTTTGTTCAACACTCAAATACGATCTCTTGTACTCCAGATGGGTAGAGTTTCGTGCCAGTTGCGGCTCCTCTCTCTCAAATACCACGTGCGTTTCGTTGTCGTCTCATCCAGAATTCAAGTTCTTTCTCAACTGTTTTGTCACAGATACTACCCTTCCGACGTTGTAACCCTTGGTAATACCTCAATACCCTTCTACGCTACTGTCGATCGTAAGTCCACTCTGCCTACTTCATTATACAACAAATGACCGTTCAATATATGGCTTGATTACATTTTTGTTTGCGTATTCAGCTTCAACATGGCCAAACGCAATATTCAACGTCAACCAGGCTCAAAATATCTCCGAACAAGGTCATCCGGACGTATACGGCGCTCCTCTGACTTCCTCTGCCCCTTCATCTACACCCGCCCCTTCTTCCAAATCCAATAACGCTGCAGCTATTGGCGGCGGTGTCGCTGGTGGAGTAGTCGTTCTTATACTCGGAGCATTAGCAGCGTGGTGGATCTTGCGAAGGCGTCGTCGCTCGGGTCTCACTGGCCTCAAGAGGCAGAGTGGGAAACCACAGGAACTGGATTCTACTCCGTATAATGCCTTTGAGCAAGGACACACGAGGTTGATATCGGATCATGCGAACCCGTCGAATGTCGGAGAGGCTAGTTTTGGAAATAGCAGTTCAGGTAATGGCATTGATGGGTATATGGGCTCCATTGGGATGCAACAGCTTGGGTTCTCGCCGTCCCCATTTGGATCTTCGTCGAATATGGGCTCGGTTAACTCCATGGGCGCATTTTCCACTCCTCCTCATCAGATCGTACTCAGCAGTAGTCCTCCTCCATCGACGTACAATGCTCGCGCCAGTACCATTACCGGAATCACTCGGTACGATTCACCGTCGCCAAGTATGCAATTCATGGCCAGAAGCCAAAGCCCCGATTCTTCGTTTGGGCACGAGATGGCTATTCAGCCATTTGTACTGCCTATGACGATGCCTTCCTCTGTTTCGATGCATAAGGGTGGCGGCGCAGGGTACGAAGCTGCTATAACTCGACAAAGCTCCCAAGATTCGTTGTTCGCTCCAGTCCCACCCCGAAGAATGAATCCTCCAGCGTACAATGACGCCGTTGGTACTACTGGACTTTCTGACTCGAGGGACGTAGCAGCTCAACGGCGCGAAACACACGGGACGGGTCATAGCGCTGTCCGACTACCAGTCGATGAGAAGTCACAGCATTTACAAGTCCCGCAAACGATTCACGTTTCGCAGGATAGCTCCATCGCAGGCCCTGATCTTGCTGCTATTGATGCGTATGTGAACCAGACGTCGGCGAATACACCGAGACCTGGGGTTGGAGCTGGAAACAGTGGTGGTACGGGTGGTGGTCAAGGCGGATTGGATACGGTTCCGATGCTTCATACGACGGCGGTCACTCCTGGAATGCCTGAGGCACCGCAGAGAAGGTTCACGGTCAAGACTATAAATACGACCATAGATGATGGCACGAATGATAGTGTTGGGGGTGATCGTGATCATCGAGGTGAAAACGGGGGGGATAGAGAGAGCGTAGGCATTGCTTGATTTTTTTTGATCTATAGTGTACGAGTTTACGGCTGCTTGCTGGGGATCAGGACTATGTGTGATACGGTGTTTTGTCTTTCTCATCTCTAACTATAAGACCTCACGTTTTATCACCCCTTTATTTTACGATCTGTGCAGCATATGTATCTGTATTTTTAACATAGTTGTACATGTGGTATTATTTCATGCTTACTTGATATTAGTCTTCAGAGGAGACGAAAGGAAAACCTTCACTCTACAGACTTCAAACGCTCTTTCTTATGATCTGACAATATCTTCACCAACTCGTTTTTAATGGCGTTCCAACCTTGAGTGGAAGTCAAACGCCAGTCGAAAATCAGTCAAAGACAATGCTCACCGTAGTCCGTCAATTTCTTTGACTGTTTGACTAGCTTATGCTGACTGAAAGCATTTCTTCTGGAACCTGGAGGATACCTTGGCTTTGCCATTATAATCTGGGCCTCCTCACGCCATCCTATTTTGTCTAGTCGAACGAGAATGCTAATTGAGGAAATTGAGTGGGAAATTGAGTACAGCATCCCTATTCAAGGACACTACTGTTTTAACTTACTCTTCCTTCCTTTGTTTGCGTATCTCATCCAGTTCTCGCATGCGTGCGAGGATCCTGAAGGAAGACCACCTGGTACAGCGGAGCGCGTGCTAAAACCAAGTTAGATAATTACTTGGTGGTTATATATGACATCATTCACATTGTATAACTGTTTTCTTTCTTCGACTTTTTGGTTCAGCCATGAGTCTCGTTCCTCCG
This sequence comes from Lentinula edodes, assembly GCF_021015755.1. Lineage (NCBI taxonomy): Eukaryota > Fungi > Basidiomycota > Agaricomycetes > Agaricales > Omphalotaceae > Lentinula > Lentinula edodes. The sequence continues at coordinate 2,022,658 of NW_025764307.1, forward strand.
TAGATTGTAAGGCTTGAAATTGTGCTTTCAATCGAGCGCCTGTTTCACCATGATGGATTGAGATGATCCTGTCGCCTAATGAAGGAGATTGATGGAATACAATCATGAAAGAAAAACACAAAGTAAAAACCGGTATCGATCCGCTCCCGAAGTAGGATGTTGGAGGCTTGAAATTCCTCAGGATAATCGGTGGGATCGTATATAGCAAATCTTTCAATAATTTGATCAGTGATTGCATGAGTTCGAGAATGAAAACTGTGTATCATACAGATCTAGTGCACACTCCTTGCAGCACCTCATGCGAAATGACCAGAATACGTTTTCAACGCGCCGATCACATACCTAAGTTCAATGTGTTAGTGACAAAGAAATTAAGAGAAAGATCCTTACATGACAAAAGGGCTCAAACATAATATAAGCATACTGAGGCTCATTGAGATCTGGAGGGGGAGGTTGTAGCTCTCCTCTCAAGTTTTGACGAGCGGCGCGCCAAATATCTTCTGAACTCTTGCTCATTAGGATATTTCGAAGCTCGTGGGACGTCCTTGAAAGACGAAGTAGATCACGGGGCTCAAGATAGCAGAAAATCTTTGTACGATGAGAGGAAATTAATGAGAAACAGGGGTTGTCGTCACATACCTCGAGACTAACTTCCAGTGGCACATCTTTTACCAGTCTTTCTAGCAAACCCAGTCTGCCGCGAACTTTTCTGAATGACTTCGGTACAACTCTTTTCTTCCTTTTCTGGCTGCCCTCCGTAGGCCGTTTAGCCCGTTTCCGAGGACGATCATCTTCGGAAAGTTCTTGATCTTCAACTTCCCGCTTTTCATGACCGACCTCTGCGAATGATATTTGAATGGCATTTACATCATGCGACAGATTCTCAGCTTGTTTTTCTTGTATACGAGCTGATCGTCGAGCCATTGATATTTTGAGATCGATAGAGTCGCTTCATGCTCGTGGTGTGCTCGTGGTCCTTTTATAAAGGTCACAAAAGCACGTGTCGTTACTATTGAGTCATATCCTACTCATTTCAAAGAAACTCATTGGATGCTAAGGACTCTGAAACCTGGACGACCTCTAGCAAAACTCTTAGAGACCACTTCAAACCACCGCACTGACAAGTATGATTCTCGTTACACGTACACCACAAAACTTCCATCGAAAATGGTTAGATTTATTTCTATGGGATACGACTTGGCTACAGAGTGTATTGTGCAAGAGGCGAGTGAGATTCAGATCGCGGGTACGATTCTCACGACCCCCCCCCCCCCCCCAATTGAATGGAAAGGCCCGTAGAGGCCCGTTGACTACAAGAGCAAATTTCTACAAATCCTTCAATTTGACGACATCTTCCTACATAGGTTCTGCTGGGTTTGTACAAACAGTTTATGAGTATTCAAAAATCAATGATTGAATGAAATTGGCAGAGTTTGTGCCACAAAAAGCCAATGAGAATGGCTGGTGTCGTCATAAAGTTCTAGGCTTTGGGCCTTTCTCGTGGCAACATAAGTACCCGCGATCTGAATCTCACTCGCCTCTTGGTATTGTGCATGTACCGGGACTCGCAGCTTATTTCTACGGTCCTACTGCGGCCCGCGGCCAAAACTTCGGAGAAGGGATGTGGATTGAACACCATTCGATTCCTCCTGGCACTCGGGAACCCCAACATTGCCTTGTGCTCGTGGTCAAATGATGAACAAAATCACCCCGGTGTTCGCGCGCTGATGCGCTGTCCAAGGTTCAAGGCTCTATGTGTTTCACTGTATAAAAGAATCATCTCAATTCGCTCAATGTGGCTCGCTACGACTCGTCATGGCGCAAATAAAACGTGCTATCGCTTTCGCTTCTCTCTTATCCTTACTGTTTCCTTTGGTCTCAGCTGTGGCGTTCGAAGGGGCTGTTGGCTTTGGCTCGATCGCAACTGGAGGTACTACCTCTTATGTTGTGACCACTCTCGCTGACTCTGGCACCGGAACCTTCCGCGACGCCGTGAGCGAATCTGGCAGGAACATCACCTTCTCCGTCAGTGGGTATATTGTGCTCGAATCTCCGGTGTCGCTTTCCAGCGACCTCACCATCAATGGTCAAACTGCGCCTTCGCCGGGGATTGGAGTCATGGCAAGGGAGATCTCTGCTAGCGGAAAGAGCAACATTATCATCCGGAACTTCCGCATGCGTCAGGGAAACGAGGAGACGGATGACACCAAAAGCGCTTTTAACATGGGCGATGCGACTAATGTCATCCTCGACCATTGTTCTGTTGCCTTCGGCGTGTACGACTCAATCGACGCTGTTGGTGCAGTCAATGTTACTGTCTCTAATTCTATCATCGCTTTGCCCATAGGTCAGCAGTTCGGAGCTCACTTGGAAACTGGACCATCGACCTGGTACGCCAACCTTTGGGTCAGTGCCCATAATCGACAGCCGCTATCGAAGGGCAACACTCAGTACATTAACAATGTAAGTGTATTTTAAGAAGGTCTAGTTACCATGCGGGGATCTACTCACTGATCCTGCCCCAAAGATCATCTACAACTACCAAGCTGCTTATACAGTTGCCGATACTGGTGGTGATTTTTCTCATGATATTATCAACAACTACTTCATTACTGGACCCAGTACAACAAGCGCCTCCGACGACTACTATCAAATTGACGATAATCAGAGCGTTTATGCCAGCGGAAACTTCTTAGACAGTAATAAAGACGGTGTGCTCAATGGTGCTGCAGCCAACACAGTAGGAAGTGCGGAAGTCTTGAGTTCGCCTTGGTATTCTACCTCGCTCAGCATGGCCAGTCTCACAGCGGCGGAGGCTTACTCCTACGTGATAGCCAATGCTGGAGCTTCACCTCGTGACGAGGTTGATACTTACGTTGTTTCCACTGTTGAATCTCTTGGGACGGAGGGTGCAATCATCACGAATCAGGACAGCACCGGACTCTCCAATGACGGGTATGGAACCCTCTAATGTCTTCGAGTCTGTATATCATTCATTGTATCCTTGTTCGTTGTACTGGGTCAACAACAACATTTTTAAAACCTTTAATCTTGCTTTGGAAACCGGCAATTTATAGCGCAAGAATAGTCGATGATGATAAAAAAAAGTCCATATGGCTATTATACGCCCTGACAAAATTATAACGACACGGGAAGAAATTTGTTTCGTCATTGCGGTCCTGGTAGGCTGTTGCGGTCCGCGGCTAAACCTCTGAAATGAAGACGATACAGAACGTCGTCCAGCATCTCTACAACCGCGAGGACATTGCCTTGTGTCCAGATGCTCAATGTCAAATGGTATACAGAAATATCCCGGATTTCACGCGTTCGTGCGATCTTCGAAACTTCAAGTCTTATAAGGATCAATGATATTTACGCCTTTCGCGATATCTGACTCGTCATGGCACAAAGCAAACGTATCCTCGCCTCCTTCGCATTCATATTCCTCCCAAGTTTGGTCTCAGCCTTAGCGTTTGAGGGAGCTGTTGGCTTTGGCTCAATAGCAACCGGAGGAACTTCTCCCTTCGCTGTAACCACCCTTGCTGACTCTGGTACGGGGTCTTTCCGCGACGCCGTTAGCGAGTCAGGGAGAAATATAACCTTCTCTGTCAGTGGCTACATCGTCCTGGAGTCTCCGGTGTCGCTTTCCAGTGACCTCACTATCAACGGCCAAACTGCACCGTCTCCGGGAATTGGAGTCATGGGAAGGGAGGTTTCTGCGAGTGGAAAGACTAATATCATCGTACGGAACTTCCGTATGAGGCAAGGAACGGAGGAAACAGATGACGGGAAGAGTGCGTTCAATATGGGTGACGCAAGTAATATTATCCTAGACCATTGTTCGCTCGAGTATGGAGTATTTGACACTGTCGACGCTGTCGGTGCGGTTAATGTCACGGTTTCAAACTCCATTATTGCTTTGCCTATTGGACAGCAGTTCGGAGCTCACTTGGAAACGGGGCCATCTACGTGGTATGCAAACCTCTGGGTTAGCGCACACAATCGTCAGCCTCTGTCAAAGGCTAACACGCAGTATATCAACAATGTGAGTGCATTTTCAGGAAATAGAACCCACCCTAGAATGAAGTGATGATATTGGCTCGAAGGTTATCTATAACTACCAAGCTGGTTATACTGTTGCCAATACCGGGGGCGTCTTTTCCCATGATATAATCAGCAATTACTTCATCGCTGGACCCAGTACTACAAGCGCTTCCGACGATTACTTCCAAATCGACGACAACCAAAGTGTCTTCGCCACCGGCAACTTGTTAGACAGCAACCAGGATGGGGTGCTAAATGGCGCGGCAGCTAATACAGTTGGCAGCGCACAAGTTTTAAGCTCGCCCTGGGCTCCGACCTCGCTTAGCATAGCTGGCAGTCTCACCGCAGCGGAAGCATATGCATTGGTGATAGCTAATGCTGGGGCTTCACCCCGCGATGAGGTTGACGCGTTTGTTGTTTCCACCGTCCAATCTTTGGGGACGGAGGGCGCGATCATCACTGACCAGGATAGCACTGGTCTCTCCAATGACGGATATGGAACCCTCTAATTATATACCCATGTACAAAAATTGTTAGCTACATAGCTTTCATTTTACTCACTTACAATACTCCAAACGAAGGTACTACTTCTTACTCAAGCCATTCCATATCATGTCATACGACCACTGTCTCGGCAACCACTTCAAGGCTTTGTACACCCAAGTCGATCCTCCCATAGAAACATACTTGACTGGATTTGCAACCAGTTGCCCGCTTTGTGTAACGATGTAGTCCGTGAGTTGAGTAGCAAAATCCCGCGTAGGCATGGCTCCGTATTCCTTTGTCTGAGACTGGAACATCACGAATCTGATGGAGGAAGAGAAGGACTTGTATAGAGATTCAGGAGGAGGATCGTGGAATTGAACTTTGGCTGCATTCTATAGACCGAACGGGGAATGAGGAAAGAGAAATCATTGGAAGAAGGAAGGGACTGACATTTGCAATATTTGAAACGATACTTCCTGGAGCAACGAGCATGACTTTTACACCCAATGGCCTACACTCCATCTCAAGGGTCTCTGCATACGAATGTAGTGCTGCCTTTGACGCGTTATATATACCCGTCCATGGAGTTCCGATTTCACCTAAAATTGAGCCAATGGGAATGATAAGTCCTTTGGTCTTTGACTTGGCCATTCGGGGTACGATGTAATTGCAAAGGCGGGCGAAACCAAAGAAATTGGTGTCTATCACTGATTGAATGTAATCAATGGGAAGATCTACGAGTGGTCCTGGAAGATTACCGGTCAACCAATCGTACAGCGCGCTGCGAAAGCCCCTACTTACCTATCCCGGGTAACCCAGCATTCGAAATAGCTACGTCCAACCTCCCAGCCTGCTCATATATCTCTTCTACTGCATTCTTCACAGATTCGTCCGAAGTGACATCGACGAGAAGCTTCCGGATGTTCGGGTGTTGTAGGCCATCCATAGATTTCTCTGACCGTGCAGACGCGTAGACCGTACAACCTCGGTCTGCGAAAACTTCAGCTCTGTTAAAAGAAGCAAGTTAGCAGGAAATTTCACGCCAGTGAAAACGGCAATACAAAGCGGCACCAATACCACCAACAGTACATCCAGTGATGAAGACTACTGGGCCAGAATCGCTTGACATATTCAATCGTACCCAGTAGGTGAGGGACAAGTAAAAGTCGGACCAAGTATGGTCATCGTCGTCCCTGAGCTAAGGGGTCTCAATAGGCGCTCACACCTGGGGTTTGTCAATGACCCCACGCGTTTATGGACGTCTATACTTACACAACTCACAGTTTTCGAGCTGGTCTAATATTATGTATGATGCGGTTCCAGGAATTCTAATGATACATTGTCCCAATTTCGATTGCAAGGCTTGGTCAATCGTCTCGTATTAACCTCGCGTTTAACACTTATCATCTCTTAAAATCCTGTGTAACGGTTCCATTTCAAAGATGAATTGATCCGGAGTCATCGACCAGATAATCGTCGAAAACGAGAGGCCGTGGTTCCCGGTACATGTTCAGTCCAATTCCTAGTCCATCATCTTCGACCAGACTTGGGGAAGTCCCCTTTACATACCATGCTGGCACAGACTCGGAGCGATGATGTAACAATGAAGGCTTACCAGCCCGGAGGACGCTTTCAAAGTCAATGAGATCGTCTGTCAGTGAGAATGGTTCCCAGACAGTGCTTGTGGCAGATGAGTCAGTATATGGAAAAGGTAGTCGCAGCGAAGGTACGGTATCCAATTCGGTGGGACTGTAGAGTGAATCTGAATCCGAATCCGAATCTTTTGCACTGGACGGGGACCGGTAGTCCGGAAGTGTGGGGTTGATTGTGTAAGGTAAATCATCGGGGAGAGGATGATCAAGAGAGGAAACAGAGAGCCTTGGCTCAACCAGTGTGGATGAGGGTGCAAGGGTGGCATCCAGGCCAGAAGGGGAATCAGAATAATGATGAAGAGTCCAGAGATTATGATATGTGGATGGGGAAAAGTCATCGAGCATTAAATCCTGTGTCTCCAGATCCAACTCAATACTATGACCTCGCATCTTTGACAACGGTGTTACGCTGGATGATCTGAGGTCAGGAGTTGAGATAAGTTTTGGAGAGCGAGCTAGAAGAGGGGGCAGGAGGCCGCGAACTCACATCAAAGATCCCAGTGCTGCAATGGCCCCGATTACAGTGACGGGTACCGTATTGTTTTTGTACCCTGCAATTGTAGAGGCAATCCCCAGGGCAAATATAACGAGGTTCAGTAGCCATCGTGGGCTACTTCCTTTGAAACTAAAATGCATATGCCTGATAGATAGCCATCGATGCCAATTAGATGAATTCCCAAGCATGATTAGGAGGAAGGAGATTTGCGACAAGCGTAGTTGCACGCTATATAGTCTATCTCTGACTGACGTATCGTTATACTGCGGGAAGAATATGATCAGTTTGGAGAAGTTGTGCCGAGTTTTGCATAGCTTGTACAGTATAAATTATGACTTCTTTTTGGTTATCGAAGCTGTAACACGGGCTGTCATTAATATTGAATTTCCATGGATATTTTCATGCAAGTCGTTGTTGCACAAGCGCAAGCGGTCTATAAGTCTTGGAGTTAAGTGAGACGCATCTTATCAGCGAGTATGTCAAGGGAAATCAATCATCAAAAGTAAAGAAAGCATGAGGGCATCTGCTGAAGAGCGCTGAAGTGCACGGTATATTGACAAGCGGCATAATCTGGCACGATATGCCACCGGCATTCAAGTTGGTTCTCGCTCCAAGTTCTACTTATAACTACCTTTCGCCTGAGCTTGAGCTTTCAACTCAGCTATGATCATATCGGCAAGAATTCTACACTCTCGACGCCAGTATGGTCCCTCCAGAGGTCTCGAGGAACTGACAAGGACTCCTCCGACGATGATCGGTGGAAATGGTTGAAGAACGTCACGAGTTTGCCAACATATAATCAGCCCAGATTCAACTGTTGCTCCTTTGTTCTCCTTACTAACATCACCGATAACAGCGAACCATTATCGATTACCTTACCTTAAACATGGCAGACGACCATCCTCTTGGGAATCGGGTCGGCGATATGCGCAGCATACTCACGGAGGATCCTCAGACCTGGGATATCCTATGGTAGGTCCATGTTCATGATTCTCAGGCATACCTCACCACACTCACAGGAAGCAACAAGTGACACCATGGGACTCAGGTGAAATCCAGCCACCATTGCGACAGGTCGTTGAGAGCGGTGAAATTCCGTTCACAAAAGGTGGCAGGGCGCTGGTTCCTGGGTGCGGTAGGGTACGTCTGCCAGATCATTCGCATGACCCAGTTAGCTGATTGTAATTCGTATCTGAATCTTTCCAGGGCTATGACACGATCTATCTTGCCTCAGCGTTGGGACACGACACGATTGGTCTCGATGCTTCTGCCACTGCTGTTGAAGCGGCCAATCAGTGAGTTGGTCAGAGCTTTGCTCAAAACTTTACTTAGTTTATCTTAGGTTAGCTCAATCGAGTTCATTGGACCTAGATTTGGTGTCAAAAATCCATTTCGAAGTCGCCGATTTCTTCAAGTATGAGGTTCCGGAGGATAGAAAATTCGACTTGATCTATGACTATACGTACGTTGTTCTTGGTCATTCCACGTTTTAAAATCTTTCACTCTTTTCTCATTGATCGTATAGATTCTTCGTCGCCATCCCACCCTCGAAACGTTCTTTATGGGGCTCCCAAATCAACTCTTTGATCAAACCTGGAGGATACCTCATAACCTTGATGTTTCCACACGTTCCTGTTCACGATCCGCAGCCATATGCCGCCGGACCACCTTTTTACAGTAACTTTACTTCGTACGAAGAGGTTTTGCGTGTCGGCGGCAGTGAATGGGAAGTGGTGTTGAATAAGATACCGGATGATGACACGTTGTTGGATGTGCATAAGGGGAAGGACAGGATTGTCGTTTGGAAGCGGACCGCTTGACGCAGACACAGGATTGTCAAATACTCTGATACTGACAACAATTACCAAGTCCTTACAGGTTTTCACCTCAAATGTTGACTGCGAGACGCACTGGGGTCGATCCTGACAGTCTGGGGCAGTGTTCAATGTGACTCTAATGTCTGTGTTTGTTTGCAATATTCCTTTCTCAGAAGATGTCGTTCAATGAAGCGTTGAAGCATACAGCTATGGAAAGGATCCCAGGGTAATCCCGTTGAGGAACAGCCTTATGTCCGTGCTCAATGGTGCGGAATTTTTCGTTGTGCGTATAATGAGTGCAAGACTTTGAATTTCTGTTTGAACGTGTGCATTCAAATGTGTGTATTGAAGGCCGAGTACAATATGAGTACGATGTACACTTTGCAGATCATTATGTGCCTTATGTTACGGGTACTATGTATGTACTTATTAAAGGTAGGGATAAGTATATAACTTGGTAGGGTAGTAGTGAAATAGGACTTGGATCTCTATCTGTATATGCATCTAAGAAATTCTACTTCAAAATGTCATTCACCATTGATGCTGATACATCGGGACCACCATTGTTCGTGACCTTCCTGATTCTCAGAATAGTCCTAGTTCCAACAATGGATTCAAATCCAACTGATATGTTGAAGCAAGTCTCAAAGAGATTGCCCTATTATGAGTCGGGTTTTGGGTATTTAGTATGGATGTAGTAAGAATTATTTGAATGATTAGTTTGACATACATTTTTTGCCCAAATTGTTAGAAATGTCAAATAGACAGCGAACATTCTGCAAGTGAATGTTCAACGTTGTATGCATAGATGGAAAAAATTGAAACCTGACATCAAATAAGATCCAATACAATCCCTGATTAAGACCTTCATCAGATGTTTTCCAGAAGGAAGTGTCGATGATTCAAAGTCATCACTCTCTTCCTTTGCAAGCTGGAACCCACGTATGAGTGCAAGAATGCACAAGAAGGTATCGAAAGCCAATCTTGGAATCCAAACTGCATAGGAATAATCTGGCAATTCTGTGAGACAGAAAGGGGTTTCAATTTGTGCTTGAGTCAAGAAATTTTAGTTCTGCCCTAGCCCTTGTGATCTACAAGGAAAACTTACTGCTAATGCCACCACTGTACATTAAACCCAAGACCAAGGCTGTACTTGCTGAGCTTACTATGAAGCTTACAACCATCAATAATAAAATTCTTTTGTCAAGAAAGTACAATGCATATAGACGCATTTGTAGGATCACTGTGTTGGGAATCAAACAAAAAGAAATTCACTTGATATTGTTTGAAAACCCACTTTCCACAATCATACAAGTGAAAAGACCACTCCAACCCTGCCAATAAGAGTAATGGATACCTTGAAGGAGTCAGAATTCAGCGCATAGACATAAAATAGAACATACATCTACATCAATCAGAAAAATTGGTATTGGCTTGTTAATTTCAGGCAGGTTTAGATTTATTAGCAGTTACCCCTTGGTAAGAGAAAATAAACACCCATTATAGTAACGACAGCTTCGAACACGACTTACTGAGGCACTCAAATGTCCAAAAAGAACTAGACCCCGATGATCAGCAGAGTTTCCACAGGTGTATTGAGTTTGCTAGATAACTACCATAGTTGTTGACCCTTTTGAGCAAGATGATTTCAGTAATCTTGAACTTAGTTACTAGCCTGTATGATAACCGACTTACACAACTGTGATTATCAGTGAATAGTAACGGCTCTGGATAGAGAGTGATGAGTATAGCAAATTAAGAATGACAATCCCACTCACAATTATGAACAACCCTTTCCCAATTGACCATGATTTTTGCTGCAAACCGAGATAGAAATGAGGAATAAAATATTTATGAGAACCAGAAATTTCCCGACCCAGATAAATTCAATCTACAGTGTTTCCGTAGCATCAGAAAGGACGCATGGTTTGAATGCAACTGATGAACAGACCTCGTCGTCCAGGGTAAGCACTATCACAATAAATGATCACGATAAGTAGCCAATATTGCAATATCTGTATCACTTACGGTAGTCAAAGAGTAGGAGAGCACTTCCGGCCACTGGGAACAATTTGTCTTGTCATTGAACAAATCTGTGAAGATAGAAAGAGTCATCACTGAAGTGCTTACTGTTTGCATATCGAGTCACATAACCATCCTCGATGACTGAGGATAGGTCCGTGGAAAATACCATCTCCTACTAGAGTGATGGGTGAAGGAGATCATTCATCTTGTCCGGGGGCATGCCTTTATACAGGCCACACAGTAAAGGCTAATGAAGGTTGACTCAGTGATTGACAATCATTATAAGCTCGGTATTCTATATGATCTTACTTGATTCAACCGCTCCCGCATCACCAGGAAAGCTTGTACCTACATGTAGTAAATCTATCCAATAAGTCAACTTGAAACCGCATAAGTGGATAAAGAAGGCGCTCCCGCACCTGAGTCTCGGGAACCCATGGGGGTCAACATAGCTTACGGTAATCATATATTATGGAAAGCGATCAAACAGGCAAAGTTGAATGCAGTATCTCGAGCATGATTGGTCGCAGGACAACGAACGGATCATTTGTAAAGCTGCGCAAAGTGAACTATCTCCTTCACGATTTCACTTGGTCTTAATATCTGTGAGAGGAAGGCTGCGCTGAGATTCCAGAAATCCTTGACTGCTCCTTGACTAGCTGCTCTCAGTTATTGGGGTTGGAGGCCTTTGAGGGGCACGGTCGAGACATTTGATCCATCACTGAGAACATGAATTAAGGACCGAATGCAGACAGATGCAGATACGTCGTACATTGACAGGTATCCATGAACACATCGAACAGAACACATCCGTTCTGAGCCCGAACATGACGTCGGCTGGGGACGTTTTGGTCAATTCATCACAGTTCACCACCTGCAAATTCGGTACCTGTTAGATATTAACATCACTAATAGGCGTAAAAGTATTTTATAAGCCGAACCAAAAATAAGGAATTTACCGACGCACGATAATGCGACAAAGAAAGAATATGTAAACGTCCCTTCCTTTCTTAGTAGCTCAATGAGGAACCCTCAAAGCCGTATCGTAAACGCCACATTGCTTCGCGAGGGTCTTGGCTGATCTCAAGTGTGCACATGAGTTAGAACTGGTTTGAATAGTGCAGTTGTCAGTATAATTCGTGTGGAGATCGGCGTTGAAAGCGAGTACACAGCTGTACGCATTGAGTCTCGGAAAGAATCAAAAGCCGAAAAAGAGCAGTACATGTTCCGCCCGTTTAGCTCTTTGACCATGTCCTGTGAAAAATTTCCTTTCCGCCGTTTGTGCTTCCAAGCAGGGAATGACTAGGAGTAAAAGGCTAGACGACACCAAGACTGAAGAGGCTATACAAGAAAATAGAATGCTGTGGAATATGCGGCGAATACGGAGCGACGCAAGCAAACGTCGACGTCAACGGCCAAGGACGATGCGCCATACTCACAATGGATCAACGTCGTACGATAGCATTTTGCATGAGGGACATACATATCGCTTGTTCGTTTGATTTTTTCGAGCTGAACTTATCATAAGGGCTTGCATACTGTATCGAAAATACGTAAGTATCCATGAACGTCAACGAAAGCAACTTCGTCTTTGATACTTCTCGTTGCTCGAATTCAATTTGACGTAGAGCAGCCTCTAAAGTTTCGGAACCAATCGCTGAAGTTATTATGACTGATATTCGCTGCACAAGCCCAATGCTGCCCGATGGCTGTGGATCCCGGCGTTCTCATCCCGACGACGTACGCTGACGAATCAGAAGCTGCAAAAAGGAATCGAAAAAGAGTTGATTAGAATTAGCGCTCAAGGAGCTTTCAAGAGCCGAAAGCACGCCCTAGGAGACGCACTAATAAGCAAAGACACTTCTTCGCAGCACATTCCTTATATTCCCTCACCCTGAACGGGCAAGGTAATCCAACTGTTTTCAACCATACTATCGCCCATAGTTTCTCCAGCGTTACCCTCAACATCCGCCTCTTCTTCTGAAGCGAGACCTGCTGAAAAATCAAAAGATGTAGAGGCGCAGGCAGAGGTGATGGAGATAGAGGCGGAGGATAATCGGGATTGGGAAGTTGGTTAGTAGCGATAGGATCGAGTTGGGAAGCAACCACAGGATCTGCTGACGGTGCCGATGTCAATGGTTGTGGCGGTGCTGGTAGAAGAAAGAACCTCGTCTCGCAGATTGTTGGCATATCAAGAGTAAAGAGTTCCGAAGTGAACGGAGAACAAAGGAGATTGTGATACGTGGCGGCAGAGATATACTGGTTAACAGAATTCAGTAGTGTACTATAAGGACACAAAGCAAGGAACATACCACTAGATTCAACAAATTACCTACCCCCCTCTCATCCAGTTCGAAAACATCCCGACACCGAATTGCATACCAAAGGCACTGGATGAATACGGACCGAATCCATAGCGGGCATTGGATCCCTCGATGTCAACGTTCGCCACGACCAATCTGGCACCACGCATCATCTCTGCGGATTTTCCCATACTCGCTGCTATCCTAATTTCCTTCCTCAACACCTCGGCTGGCTCGAAGTGTTCCTACTGCACTCATACTTTGAACACCATTAAACGCCGACCCGCCCCGAGTTTCGGCAGCTGGTAAACATCTAATGATCGGTTCTGGCTCGGGATGAGGGACTATGGGTTCCGTAGAACAGAGATGAGGGTTAAGGATGAGTGGAGGACCATAGGGTAAGTCGCCTCCAAGGACAACGACAACTTGACGACGGCTATAGCTGTGCTCTGGCCGACTTCGGGATCTCCTTTGCGCTCTCCCGTGATATCGAAATCCAACCAACAGCCCCGTCCCAATGCCCAAACCTACAACAACGAACCCACCAACAAACTACGGATGTCTTTCTACCCGTTCGGTTATCTTCTCCCTCCAACTCATTGGCTGTTGTGGGATCTCAAAATCACTTGGTCCAGGAGTTCGCTTTCGTGCGCTCCTCCTAGCGACGTTGGTGGAAGCTGGAATTGTCGGCCCATATCGTGCGATATCAACCCATAGTCGCTCGATGCTCTCGCGAATTCCAGGTGTAGAAGCTGCGGCCGCGCGAGAGGCGAAGACATACTCTTCCATCGGATCAGTTTCTCCATCGTTGTCATCGATTTTGGTGTCGTTCCAACTCAAAGCGGACGTAACATTATGAACGTCGTTGATTGAGAAGCGGAGTAAACCGGGCCGAGTCTACGTGGCGCTGGCGCTCAATATTCAATTCTTATCTTCACGACTGCCTTCAACGATACCAACGTACAATACTGATAACTATGGCTCTTGACCCTCTCTCTGCAGTTGTCACCGCGCTCGAGCGAGAATCCATCATACCTGACGTTATTCCCAAAACCTCAGGTTTCGTCCCAACAGTGTTGTTCTCCGTTATTTATCCCGGGGGAATAGAGGCAGTACTTAGCACTGAGCTTTTGCGGGATAATACCTTAGAAGAACCAGAAATCAACTTCACTCCAATGGTGACCAGCGATGAAACAGCGGGAGACTTGACCGGTGACCGTGGAGAGACCTCTTACACTTTGGTGATGACGGATCCCGATGCACCGTCCAGAGCAGATCCTAAATACAGACAATTTAGACATTGGGTAGTGAGTATTGTCATTGATTGCACAGAACTGTATTCAATATGCTTACTTGGGCTGATATCACAGATAACCGGTCTCAAGTCTCCTGCCATTTCTTCAAGTCCAAGCGGAACTTCCAGCCTGATTGCATTGAAGACCAGAGCATCCATAACTCCTTATCGTCCACCTGGTCCTCCACCTGGGAGCGGCTCCCACAGATACTGTATGCCATTTCCAACAGTTGTCATTTTAATTTTCTCATTCTCGAAATGTAAAGGTTTTCTGCTCTTCCAGGAGCCCGCAGGGAATACCTTCACCATTCCAGAAGGTGCCAAGGAGCATGGAGCTGCGTTAGAAGAGCGACGGAGTTGGAATGCGTTTGAATTTGGAACCCAATATGGCTTGAAGCTCGTTGGAGCCAATTATTTTATTGTAAAATCGGTGGACGTCTAAAAGCAAACAATCAGCCATCTTAAATCTGGTAAAATGAAAAATATCGTCACTTACAGTAATCACATACTTTATCTATCTATCTTCAACCAATTCAGACTTTTCTGCCTGCAAATCCCCGGCATAATAAAAAGGTCGGTCATTGAAGTGTAAAATCGCTTGAGGGTGGCTCCATCACGCTCCCGTGATTGGTGATACATACATAGCAAAAAATGAGTCATGCTACAACCCAAAGATATGAGCTGTTATCTACTGACTCAAGACCTGCCCACTGCAGGCCAAAGACCTTGATACGTTACAGCTCAAGCTTGAGGTTTCCCTCGAGGGGTCCATTATATCACTACATATGAGGTGAAGGAATAAGTATTACAGCTTGGTATGATAGTGTAGCAATGTGATTTCTATGACCAGATAGATGTTCTAGTGTCTGGAAGTTTTTAAGTCAAGATATCATTCACCATTGATGTTTACACATCAGGACCACCACTTGTTGTGACCTTCCTAATACTCAAAATGGTCCTAGTTCCAACAATGGACTCAAACGCGACTGAGAGGCTGAAGCAAGTTTCGATGAGATTGGTCTATATTGGTTAATACTTGATCATTTGAATGATAAGGATAACATACATTTTTTAACCAGATTGTTAGAAATGTCAAATAAACCGTAAACAATCTGTAAATTGATGTTGAAATTTATATGAAAGTGAATGAAAGAGATTGAAGACTCACACCAGATAGGACCCGATACAATCTCTGATCAAGACCTTCATGAGAATCCTCCCAGAAGGGAGTGTGGAGGATTCAAAGACACTACTCTCGTCTTTTGCAAGCTGGAATCCACGTATCAGTGCAAGAATACATAACAATGTACCAAATGCAAGTCGTGGGATCCAAATTGCATAGCAGTAATCTGGCATTTTTATAAGACAGAAAGGAAATTCAAGTTGGGCTTGGGTTGGAAAATTCCACTTCAGTCAGAGCCCTATTATTTTGCAAAAAAAGGCTCACTGCTAAAGTTTCCCCTAGTCAATATGACCCACACAGCAGCTGTACTTGCTGAGCTTACAATGAAGCTTACAATCATTAATGACAAAATTCTCTTGTCAAGAAAATACAATGCATATAAACGCATTTGTAGAATGGCTGCATATGGAAAATGAGCATGCAACTGTTAGCTGAATTTATGAATTGTCCGAGACCCACTTTCCACTATCATACAAGTGATGAGTCCACTCCAACCCTGCCAGTGAGAGAATTGGAAGCCTTGCAAGTCCAAAGAGTCAGGCCTTAAAACAAACACATGGTAGATGAAACACACATCTATATGGTTGATATTTATAGTTAGGTTAGGCAGATTGATCTAGCACTTACCCCTGGATGATAATGAGCATTTAACAGAATAATAGTATTGACATCACTCACTGAACCACTTAAACCTCCAAAAAAGGCTGTAAGTTAATTCTAAGGACATTCTTCCCCATGTATTGAGCTTAGTAGATTGCCTACCGTAGTTATTGACCCTTTTGAAAGTAAGATAATTTCAATAGTTTGCATGATAGTCGACTTACGCAATTGTGACTATCAATGAATAATAACGGCTCTGAATAAACATTGTTGGATCATTGGTAATTATACACACAAGCATGCTCACAATTATGAACAACACTTTTCCAATTGACCATGATTTTCTCTGTAGACATTATAATGAGGAAGAGATGTATGGGTATCATAATTCTTCCTACCCAGATGAATTCAATCTACAGTAAGTTCGTGGTATCAAAAAAGGAATTATGACTTGATGTGATTGACAAACGCACCTCATCATCTAGGGTGAGTACTATCGCAAGAAGTGCAATCAGTAGATTTTACAATGCTTCAACCATTGGTACAACTAACAATAGTCATAGAGTAGGAGTGTGCATCCAGCCACTGAGAATAATTTATTTCAATGATGAAGATACAGACGCAAATTTTGCCAAAACAGGAGTGCTCACAATTTGCATATCGATCCACATAACCATCCGAAATAAATGTAAAGATATCCATGAAAAGAACCGGCCCTACCAGAATGTTGGTTAGAGCTGTGGGTGAAGAATATCATTCATCTTGTCCCATTTCGCTTTTATAAAGCCTGTCGGTAGAGCATGGGCCGATTGCCATTTAGTTATGATCCTATATGATACGAAACCTTATAATGAACTGCAGGTAGCTGTGAATTTATCCAATAAGTCAGCTACAACATGAAGGAATGATTAGGAGAAAGTGTTCCGGGAATCATTCGACTCAATGAAGTCGACATAGCGTACGATAGTAACCTAATGTAGCATGAAAGTGTTGTTAACGGGACTTCGCGATGTGCGATGCACATACATATATGATGTCTGTGAGAACCGAAAAGCGCCGTAACAACTATTGAGCCACATAAGTATGCCAAGGTTCTGCTGCTTTACAATAAGCCAAAGAAACTCTGACAATACTAGCCCAGTTTCGCGGTTAGCTTAGCTTGATACACCGATGCACTCGGTAGAAATTCCAGAGATCCTTGACTGCTCCTTGACGGTCGGCTCTCAGTAACTGAGAGGTCGGTCTTCAACCATCCTCTTCATACGTTTGCTCTTTATTTCTCTTGTGGACCGCATCAGATCTCAGAGGACATAGATTACAGAACAAAGGCAGTTAGATGCAGACACGTCTTACACCAGACGCATCTTATGCTTTGTATTCGTGATCAAACCCCAGACCGAACTGTTCCGTTCTCAACCCTGGAACGCAATTCCAGCTTTCGATGTTTCGGCCAGTCCACCGCCTGCAAACCCGGTACCTGTGAGATATAAAAATCAGAATGTGAGAAGTGTTTATAAATCAATAAGAGTGGGGGCACAATGAAGAGGCAGAGAAAGGACGTGAACATACCCTCCCTTCTTAGCTCAATGATATCACTCTTTCCCTCCTTGCCTCCTTTGCTATCATCAGGAACTTTCAAAGTGGTGTCACAAACGACACACTGCTTCGCGGGCTTAACAAGGGTGTCCGTACATGTCTTACAGGTTACATGTGCACATGGTTTGGATACTACAACAGAGAAAGTTTGTTAACATGATGACGAGGTGGATGTTGGGAAAGGAAAAAGGAGGAGCAGCACGATTCCCGTAAACAGTGAACAGTGAGGGGAAATGCGCAGAGCGTATTCAAGTGCTCGCTAGGGGAAAAAATAAGCGCAAACTACGCGAAAGGAGAGTAGCAGGCTATACAAGAAAGTGAAATGCTGTGGAATATGTAGCGGATACGGTGCGACGCAAGCAATAGTCGACGTCCGAGAACGAGAATATATCAACTCACAAAAGATCAAGGTATTATTTGACAGCACCTTTTTACATGAGGGGCATATCGCTTGTTGGTCCGAATCTTTAGAATTGGGCTTGCTGGAGGTCTCAAATGTGAACTTGACAGGTATAAGTGATTTCATGCTACCTCAAAAATATGGTGAGTACGAGAAAGGCGCTGCAGAACGAATCTGAGAAAACAGGTGCATATGGGAACTCACGTCAGCGCATGCTTTGGATTTCCTCCTCTGCATGTTGTTTGCAATTTGACATCCTCCAGACTCTTCACACTTTCCGCGTCGCCCTTTCCTGTATACGTGGGCGTCAACGAAGGCAACCAGAAGTCTGGCAACTTCGCCTTCAATGCCTCTCGCTGCTCCACTTCGATTTGACGTAGAGCAGCCTCCTCGGCTTCGAGAGCTAAAGATTCCACGGTCGAGGAAGAGAAGTTGAATTTACGTTTGAGGGGATTGGACGAATTTGCTAAAGATTAACAAGATTTGATTCCAGTCAAGGACGGTGAACTGAAAAATAGGACGTACCCCCATCTTCATCCTTATCTGAACTTATAGAAGTTCCAGAACTAATCGCCGAAGCATTATGACTGCCTAAGCCCAGTTGACCCTTCTCAAACTCTTTGAGGACCCTCTCCCTCGCAGCAAGCTTCGCCTTCGCCTTCTCTTCCTCTATCTCTCTCCTCATCGTTTCTAATTTCTCTTTCTGCCGTTTGATATCTTTTTTCTGCGTCACTGGAACGATAAGCATTCTGTTTCACCATGGCTTGGAGTGATAGCACTCACACAAATCTGTATAAACGCACTCCTTGCAGAATAGATGACCTTCATTACATGCTAAAGGTTCTCGAGCTCTGTTCAAACAGAGCGCACAGGCGTCAAAGCGGCGCATGGATTCATTTCCAAGACGTTGCTAGGAAATGACAGTTTCAAACTCGGGCAAGCCCAGAAGAGAAAAGATGTACCTTCTTCGTTCCATAGTCCAACTTCTTATATTCCGCGTAGGAGAAAATTGAGGACGCAGTGTTGTTTTTGCTATGTTTCGTCATTTCGTTATTCAGATACAGACGGCCTGAGCTTTGGAGAAAGAAACGTAGAAATTTGGTACTGGGTATGGGCACTCCCAATGGTACAATCCTCGCTGTCCTTCGTTGTCGCTGTTTGGAGATTTTCCCACGGTCAAGTATGTATGCTTGTGACCTTTGGATCTGCATGCTACAGTACAATGCGTGCTTTTCTCTATTTCTGCCACGGTATCTGCTATCAAATGACCAGGTATGTCCCTCACTATATATACATAGAGACTGGCTGAGTGTCGGAACGTTGACGTATTTCAGATAACATTAATTGGTTGTACAAATACAGAGCCTCTCGATCAAAAAACCCTACAGTCAACTTCTATATTTTATGAAATTTCATGAAGTAAACTACACCTCCTTTTTCTCGGACTGATTATTACGCTTCCTGACTTCGTTAGACTCTCCTCCGTTAATCTCCAAGCCTGACGAACCAGTATATATTCTACCCGCTGCCGACTGGAAGACCCTATGCTCAGATAGATTCAGGCGATTAGTGCTCGAAGCCTCAATTGAGGGTCCATGTTTGAATGACAGCTCAGGCAACCTAATCGTTTCGCGGGCGGGTGCTTGTGTTTGATCAAGGTTATGAGGTGTTGGGTATGTCGATGAGCCCTGTTTCGTTTTATGAGTCTCTGACCATTGAGAAATAATAGACGATCTATTGGACGTGATTGAGATCCAACGCGTTACAAAGGAACTGAATCGCTCACATCAGCGATGCCACTGCGGTGACAACTCCAACAACAACTACAGCTATCGAGTTGTTTTTGTATCCAGCAAAGGCCGAGCCTATACCCAGTATGAACACCACAATTGTCAAGAACCATCGCCAGTGCGACATAGTGATTTGTATGCCGTGGTGAGTGTGTTTAGACAACGTACGGTGTGTCGGTGTAGTAGGCACATCAGCTATCGGAAAGTCTTGCTGGGTTTCACCAGAGGACGAAGAGAGTGACAAACTTCTGCTACTGGATGAATCCCAAACTGACTCGGGTTCTACGACATAGAATGGTCCAATAGAGCGAGGAGGCAGTAGACTTGTTCGAGGAGGCATCTGCAATAATATAGATTCCGGAGCGAATTGAGATCCTAACCGTAGCGGTAATAAACGGGGAGCTGGTTCAGAATCCAACTCAGAGGTGGTAGTGAGTCTCCCAGTTGACGTCGAAGGCAATGAGATTCTTGTTCGATCAGGCTGAGCCTGTCGAAAAAGCGGCGGTAATGGTTGCGGGGCAGGGGGGCTCGAGTCCCCAGCTTCCCCAGACTTCGAGGCCGCAATCGGTTGTATTGAACCCATTCCGATTGTGCCTTCGATTCTGACTTCGAATACAGAATTAATGAGTAGCAAAACCACTAATGAGCGAGCAATCCCAGATTATCATATATACTGAGTGAGAACAAAACAATCTCACACTAAGCAGCGGCCCAGTATGTATTGTAACAGCATTGGTGCTTTGCTGTCACTTATAGGATTGCACAGGTAGGCACAGGTGCTGTGCTGTAGATATACAGGTTTTGCGAATTAGAACGGCTTGGAAAGTTGGTATTTGTATCAAACGGAGCATATTGTGCACCGAGTAAGAGGTACTCGACTTGGGATTTGGGGCAGGTTTTGTCGAAGAGGATTAAATAATCGGGATCCAGGTCTTGACCTTCACGCAAATCCTATCCAGTGCTGTTTTATCTTTGAGGGGACTCGAAACACTAACCGCTGATATGGGTACAGATTTTGATTAGAGGCACCTGTGACCTGGGTCCTATGGAATCAAACGACAACCGAGTCGAGAACTCGAGGTCTGTTGAAGGTTATGTATGATAGACGGGCACAGCGGGAAGATCATTATCCTCCTCATGGTCAAATCGCGGTAATAAATCGCCGTCTGGTCTGAGGTTTATAAAGGTGCCATTCATCTTCTGTGTCCACTGCCCACCAACATGCGAGCGTCACTCTGGTACGTGGCCCCCCTTCTACATCCGTTTTCAAACGGTTTAACCCATCTTGTGTAATTAGCGCACGTCTTGTCCTCTTGCTCGCAGCTGGTATAGCCCAAGTGCATTCCCTCCAGATAGATGTCCCTTCCGAATGGGAACGTCGATGCGAAATACCCATAACCTTCACGCGTGAGACGGAAGATGACCCAGAGACGTTTGCCTTGGCATATATCATCGAAGATGACCCACAGTTCACGAGCTTCTTTGCCACACCCACTGATACAGGGTTGACTCCTCAAACAGTACTTTTTGCTATTGCTTCTCCAGGGTGAGTTTCACTCTTGACGTTGTACAATGGGAGCTCATTGGCTGTCTTTAGGGTGTTTGGTATCGAAGCTATGGATGTCAGCAAGACCGCGGTTCTGGCCACGAGCACACCATTCTCGCTGTCAGACTCAATTGACCCTTGTCCGCCAGTATGATCCGCCAGTATGAAGAACTTACTACATACTTCATCTATGGAACAAAGATGCAGTCTCTCGTCAAAAGTCACAATATTTTCCCTCTGATTAGCAAGGTCTTTGAATAAAATATTGAACATTAGCTCGCACAACTTAAGACGTTGATGGCAGAAGGACCATAGAAATTCTCGAAACTAATAATCATTCGTTCTGGGCAATTTAAGTTTGAGATGTAGATGGTATGAATGGTTCTTCCGGGACCCCGGTTCTGTGTGGACGAACTTTCATTAATTTTCATTCCTCTATAGCTGATCAGGAAATCATTATATGTGAATGGATTATTCAACACTTGGTGCATATAGAAGATCTGCTTCGACTCCTCTTGCCATCGACGTAGACATCCAATCCCTTTTACTACTATATGTGGCTTTTCTGATGGTCAAAATAAATCTATTTCCCAGCACGCACAAAAATGAAACCGATATTCCAAAGGAAATTCCAGCAAGGTCAGTCTTGGTGCCGTGTTAGCGTAAGCTGGTTCACATAGTTATTGTTACTGACATTTGTTATCCAGACCACCAAGCACATCAGATAGATTGCGAACATCCTGAGTATTCAGAGTGTAATTCAGTGAGTCCGCACTAAGGACAAACCAGAGGAGCGAGAAACTTACACTATGTAATACCCAATGGAGTCTCTGATTAACATCTTCATAAGATCGTTACCTGACCAATCGGTATCCCCAATCTCATCCTTCTGGAGCTGGAATCCTCGGATCAGAGCGAGGATACACAAAACCGTCTCGAATGCGAGTCTTGGGATCCAAAAGGAATAGGAAAAGGTTGGGAGTAAAGGCACACATAAAAGTGTTTCAGTATCCTTATATGCTTCGAGTGGGATCAGACTGAGATTGCACAAGAGGAGAGTTTATTCCAAACTCACCTCTAACATCCTTAAATGCGACGCCCACCACTGCTCCTTGACTTGCTATGCTGAGTACAAAACCCACAAGCATCAAGCTCAAGATCCTCTTGTCAAGGGCGTACATTGCGTATAATCGCATTAGTAGGATTGCTGTATATGGTTTGTGATTGTTTTGATGGTCTAACTGTGGGCTTACTTTCTGTTATTATGCAGGTAATGAGACCACCCCCTCCCTCCCAGTGGAAATATCGAAAACCTAGAGAACATCCTCAGTGGATTGAATTGGCTCACAAGACCTGGAAACATACATCTAACCAGGTTATTACATGTACTTGAAGTGAATCAAGCCGGAAGATGATACTCACCCCTGAAGATTGTTGAGCTAGATGATTCATCCATACCACAGAATATGACGGCTTACTGCTTCATTTAGAGTTCCGAAAAGAGCTTCGCTCCAATATTAAACAATCTACAAGGACATTGTTTTTTGGCTCACCGTAATTGTTGATTCTGAAGTCGTCATTGAAGAGGGATTCATCAGAAGTTTTTCGAACTTGATGAGTGATTAACAATATGATGAATGTCCGCAACTTACACAACCGTGGCGATGAGTGAGTAATAACGATTCTACGTGAATTCAGGAAGTTGACACATAAATGTCTGAAATAGGCTTATGGCGGACTCACGATTATGAACAGAGCCTTTCCCATTGACCACGAATTTTGCTAACAGGTATGTCAGCGGCAAACCAATAATGATACAAACTTGAAATTATCCATGCCCAGATATGTTCAAACTATTGAACATGTGATCATCAAAACGACGGATGCCTAAGTAAAAATATGCACACTCACCTCGTCATTCAGTGTTAGTACTGTGATTTCAGTGAGCGGATCGAAAATCGTAAGCATGAGGACTATTGGAAAATACTAACAATGATCATATATTATAACCGTGCCGGCAGCCACTACATAGAGTGTAAGTATGATCATCTATATGGAAGTTTAAAGCAAGTAGAAGCTGTACCCACAATTTGTGAGTTGAATGACCTCTATATCATGAATAGCTGAGACATAGCCTATGGCCATAGTTGATAATTGGTGTAGAATCAGTATATTAGGATCCCAAGTTCAAAAAAAACCAATACAAGTGATGCCCCCCTTTATAACCCTCCAGAACTTAAGGCGTTTGCCTTTCTTCCGAGACCGATAAGCAGTACTGTACTCAGTCAAAAATCCACATTGCATATCACCATCATCCCGCTGAAACCGCTATTAGTCACTGCAGTTGTCAAGTTTGCATAGGTTTTACATTGACGCTGGGCAATTCATAGGCAGAGAGTAAGCCACCTGGGAGAAGACGTCACTAAGATAACATCGACAGAGAAAGTGTACTGCCTACTCACCACGTCCTTTGTTAGGCCTTCGCTTCTCCGCCTTCCCAGCGACAACTACCCACTGCTTTACCGACAACGTTACCAGAGTCTGCCTCTCAAACAATCACACTGGAGTAAGTTTGAACGTCTAAATAACCAACGTCGGGACCGGACTGTCTCTACCCAGAAATATATTTTGGTACCACCACTACCGCAACGTTCCGTGCACTTCCTGCCTCCCCGAGTTGTGAGAAAAGCGGAACAAGTGAGGCCTCATACCCCATCTCGATGTTAGTCTTCACTAACGTCACTTCCCGCTCTCGGCCCTCTGCTGCCGGAAGGTCTGGTTTACGTGCTACTAGCTGCTCCCGTACCCATTGCACCCGATCCTCGAGTAATGCACTCTCTACAAGTGGGCCTAAAATGCATCGAAGGACATAAAATATGGATAATGCACGAGCGAGAGGGGCGAGAGAAGGAGGGAGTGCTGCGGATATTGAGTGATTCTGAGCTGTACCGGAAGTAGACCTTTGATTTGTACCCGACTGAGACGAGGGCATACGCTGGACTGCAGATGAAACAGCGGACATCGAAAGTGGACTACTGGGCGAGGTTGGGCTTGTCGTCCACGACTTCTCATGATAGAGCTCAACCCCCAACCTCGAACCAGCCATACCCAAAAACGTCGACCACGAGTCGTACGCACAGGAGGGAAAGCGGCCGATCTTCCCGAGATGACCTTGTTCGAGGTTGGAGCCTAATTTACCTGCGTAAGACGTCGTAGATGCAGAGGAAGACTTGGGAGAGGAATTATTATCATTATTATTCAAACGTTTGCTATGTTTGTTGTTGAGACCACCCTGTATATAAGCATTCGCCTCCATAGGCGGGATAAATCCCTGTCCAGAAGATTTATCGGTATCCTCCGAATCACCACCCAGCTTGATTTTGATGCCTTTCCGAACAAAAACACACTCCAACAAAGCCCGCCAAACGACTTTGCGCACCGCGAGAGCAGCAGATACGACAATCTTCTCCGTAAAATTTGAGGTTACGTCTTCCATAGTTGACGTTTTCATTGGTTCGGAGCAGACCCAGGTATCAGGTACCTGCGCTGCGAGGTGATATGCATTCGGTGTCAAAGGGTGAGGGAGGATGTATTTTGTGATGGGAGACGTCGCGGCCCGAAAAGGCGGAGTAAGTTGATTGAAAGCTTCACCGCAAGAATCAGGATGAGATGAAAGCGAGGAACAGGGTGCTGCACATAACGGATACTCCCCTTCCCTCAATAGGTTATAGCAACATGGAACCGTAACACAAGCAATGAAACCCCATTTCCGCTTTCCTCGCTGGAATTCTTCGATTCCATGGCTGTTGCCGACAAAAGCTCGAAGTACATCAATGCCGAGAGAACCACAACCATGCAATGATATCAAGATGACGGGTTTCAGGACATCTGAACGCAGGACCTCCGATGTCTCTATCTCCACAAACCACTCATCGACAGCCTGTATGAGTTTCTCCGGGGAGGTGACGTGACAGAATTTATGTGTTACTTTGGTCGTAGCACCTCCGCCATCGGTTCCAGAGTCCACAGCGTAATTTTTGCCTTTACCCCTGGCCGGACGCGCATTTGCTTGTCTTTCAACAAGAACAGCATCGCCATCCAACGCCAACACACCTCTTACACTCGGAACGACGTCAAGAAGCTCACGAGCAAGGTGACCTTGACCTGCACCGACGTCGACAATGTATACACCGTTGGGTACACGAAGGTTCTGGACAATGGATGCAACATATGCAGCCATCCGCGTCACTTCGTGAGCTTTTTTGAGGGACATACCGACCATTCGCTTGTTGTGGTCGTAGAACGGGAGGTCGATAGGTGCTCGAAGAAGAGAGTGAGCATGGACGTGAGCAAGTAGTTGGCGGATGGCGGGAGGAAGTAAGGGAGGATTAGAACTCGGGGATGATTGGGTGAATGTCGAGGTTGTCGGTGTTGTTGTTGTAGAAGTGACAAGAAAGGTGGTCGATGATCCGACGTATGCTTGTAGAACATCCTCCCACTCAAAATTCTCGAATTTTTCAACCTTATCCGACTGTCCTCCGACTCCATTCTCGGCAAAGATCCCGCTCTGGAGTTCGTGAACTGCTGTGTTCTTCTTCTTCTCGCTAAATCCCAGACCAAGGCAGAATTCCTGATCCAGTTCAGCAATGCCTTCGAGGTCGAACGGATATTGAGGGCCAGAAAAGGACTCGGAAGGAGATTTATTACTACTATTGGCATAAGTCAACGATAAAGTGTTCGGGTGAATCTCTAGAAGGAGACTAATGAGTCGAGAAAGCCGAGAAGAATTCGGATTGGATGTAGGTGTTGCCATGGTGCTTCTGAAAACAGGCGAGACTGGCTCAATTTTCAATGCTGAAATGATTAAAAATTACATACCTGTCTGGCTCAATACACCTCAGCAGGAGACCGTGCCTGCTTGAACATTCATAACTCCACTCTCCAAACCGACTCTGAAAAACGAGGTTGTGTTTTATATTTAAATTTTGACTAATAGTTAACTGTGGCGCTCGTAGGTTATTGCGTACATCAAGTCTCGTGACTGGATCGACGTTGTTCTGCATAATCCATGGTGTTACTGTCACTGCGGGGATGAGCCGATTTCCTCGAGGCGAAAATGTGGGTTTTATCTCGAGGTTATGTACAAAAATATGGCAGCAGATATTTTGAAGGAATTGAGCTGAGGTTATGGTAAAATTATGAAAAGATAATTTAAAATAAGCACGGCCCCCCGCCAAATTCACGATAGCTTCACAATAATCGCCACCTGATCGCCACACGAAAAGTTTTAAAATTCGTGCCCAGGATTTTTGATGAATTTTGGTAAAAATCCTCACAGGGCGCATGCTACCGTAAGTTCAGCTCTTTACTGTGAGCTTACCTTATATAAACGCCAAAATATTGGAGCGTAATTTTTGCCAGATACACTATTGTTGGTCAAAATTTACTTTAATAGATAGATCGATTTGTAAATTAAAATGGTCAAGTAAGGGCCGTATCCTACCATACAAGATAGTATTTGCCTATTGTGACGTTTTGTCACAAATATGGTTGCGTTATTTGCCGTAAAAATCTTACAATTATGGTAACTTTACGTGACCAATTACACTGAATTTACCAAAACAAGTAGACAATAAGGATTCAATATGTTGCACAAATTAAGCAATTAGAATTTTAAGTATATCCAAACGATACATAAACTAGACCATGGAAAGGTAGTAAACATACGCTACAGTTACATAGATAACTTTTAGATAATTCTGGGATACAAAGGAATGATTACACAAATTTTATTGTGATTTACTGATCCGGTGGTTTGGCTTAGGCGTCCATTCGAGCGAGACAGCGTGGAGTGGAAAGGCAATTGCAATTGAAGGAGACGAGGGCAGATAATTAAGTTGAGGAGGAATCCTGAAGCGAAGCGTTGGTATAATGACTTGTTGACAATATTGAGGATTCGGGAGGATGTACACATCAGAATGCACTGATGCTCCATTGGATTCAAATTGAGGCTCTTGAGACTTCGAAGATCTTTGAGGCTTTGAACCTATACGGCTTGAATTATTGAGGGCTTGTATTGCGAGTGATTTGAGTCTGTGGATTTGAAGAGTAGATATTTACTTGCGATCAACAAAAAGACACAGGATTCAGCAGCCTACACGTACATCTCTTATTGATATATATTGTACAATTTGCAAAGGTGAGGCTAATTAGAGGACTCATTGAGGAACCAAGAACAGCGGATTCCGCGTATCTATATGCTAAAATCTACTGGAACTGTTGTGGCGTCAGCGAGAACATTATAGAGAGAAAAAATTGCATACTTTTATGCAACAGCAGCCCTTAGGATAATCGGATAGACGATCGTGGTCCAGACAACGGGCCAAGATCCGGAGAAAAGGAATTGCTCGGTATGTGTCCGTTGACCTATCGATTGGACATGAAAAGGCAGCGAAGAGGATAGCAAAGAAAATACATACAATGATAACAGTACACGCGCGGGCGGTCAATGCACGCCATTTCGAGCAGAAGATGCGCTACAGCCTCTAACACGCGAATGGGATACACACAGAGATATTCAAAGATGAGAAACTCACCTGCTCTTCGCCTGTTCGCGACCCGGATTGGTGGAAGCCATATCCGCCATCCATCAGGGCAATCTCTATCCCATTCTTCTTGACGACGAATGAAATTCTTCAACATCCCCACCTTCCACATATCGAAATGGACATAAGCGTAAAGATAACCCTCTCCGTCCGCATCTGATATTCTCGACATCTGGCGCATGTTGAAGCGCTGTTGCAGTTCCTCGAACGACCGACGCATGGCTACCGTAGTAAGGGGATAGAGACCAGAATCCCTCCCAACGCAAAGAAAAAGCGCCGCCGATAAACGTTTGGTGAGGCGAAGGATGTGACAGTGACAGTCTCTCGTTGATGTGCTTGTATCGAACGCGCGCGCGTGAGAGCAACGATAAGGTTATGTGATAATTCCCGAGAACTAGAAAAGACAGAGGTTCAGATAGTGCGAGAAAAATCAAGCAGTCTGTGATACATTAACTTCTCTATGTCAATTAGTTTCATCACAGACAACTCTCTGATTATGCGGGCAAATGTGTGAAGAACGGAGAGTATATTCGTTTCTTCCATGAGCTTGCTCATCGCATGGGTCGCTCGAAATTTATATGTGTGGACCCCAGATGCAAACTTCACCCTTGTAAGGCTTGTTCATCGATAGGTACCCAACCTCCTTGACGTCCAGCAGCTTGATCTCTATCGAAGGAACCGAAAAACCGACACTGTTGTAATGCACCTTTTCCTGAAATACAGGAAGGAGATGCTGTAAGAGCAACACTTGGGACGGAAAGGGGCAACTGAAGGAAAAAACCGTCAGGTTTAAATTCCTCCGCAGAAGCATTCAACTGGGATGCAAAACCCATACTACTTGAAGAAGGCAGAGGAGAGTTAGACTTAGACACGAATAGCGCACTCGGTAACCAACAACCCAAGGCACACGAACGCGGAAGCTTGCACTGCCCAACATTCGGGTTCGCGATAAGGGTTTTGAACATCGTCAGGAAAGGAAAGTGATGCCTCCGACAAAAGATCCTACGGTTACAACATCAGAACGAGGGAATTTGTTCAAAACAAACTATCAGGAATTTATCGCTTACCATTTATCACGATACTCAATGCTACAGGCCTTGACCGTCGTCGCGGTACGTACACGAGCCCAGCACCAATACCTGCTGCTAGACTTTGAGAAAAGAAGAGTTGATATTACTTGTCATTGTGCGCAATAGATAGCATAAAAATCCTATCCAGAAATTGGATCAACGGCGAAGAATAATTTCCAGACTACGGGCACGCACGGAAACACATATATTATGGATCCTATGACGATCATTGCTTTAAAGTATCCAAATTCAGAAGTTGCCCAGCCGGAAGGCCGAGCGTAACCATGAGTGCCTTCTGAGTTGACCATATCCAGCTCACTGCTTGTGCAGTAGCTGTTTCTGATACCCAAAGACTGCTGTGATCGCAAGAAAACTAAGAATAAATTCATGAGAAGAAGGAGTGTTGTATCCGACTCACCCTCCGATCACCGTACATGCCTTATTAGGAATAGTTCCTCGAATGTTACAAGTGAATCGCTTCCTCCCCTACTCATCCTTCCCATTTGATCCCCGTATCTTTCTTTCGCAGTGTTAGTGATGTTATCATCCAGTCTAGTGAATGGTGATCCCGGTAGAACCAAAGAATGGCACATTGCATACAATGCTAGAATCCGGTCGGCACCTTGCGCAATTTGATCGTAGGTCTTTCCGTTCGTAACCAGTGCATTCGCATGCGTTACATACGTCGGAAGAAGTCGAGAACTGTGACGAAGGCCGGAATATCTTCAGGGTATCGGCGCAGCATTATATAGTAAAAGTCGACATAATAATGAGTTGAGATATGAGTTACTGGAAGGGTAGAAAGGGCGGTGAAGGAAATTGCGTTTCTGGAGCCCAAACTAGAGCCACCAAAAAGGAATTCCCCCACATCCATGACTTTGAGCCTAAGGGTAAAGTCGCCGAGGTACATGCACACGGATTGAAGTCCATGGACAGAAAGATACCCAGGGGTTCGGTAGAAGAGCCGTATAGGGGGAAATGGATTGCAGCACTTCCTCCGCAGGCCTAGAATTTTGTTTTCCTTGTTCCTCTTTCAACGCAACCATATACTCGTTCGATTTTGGACGAGTGAATAAAGAACGTCGAGGACAGAGTAAGAAGACAATACACCTATTCCGTCCGCGAGCATCATGAACTCATCGTCCGTCTTGGACTTGACTTTCGAGCGCCAGGAGCAGAATACCTGGAACGGGTAGATAAACCCGTCGATGACGTCCCATAGCCACTATTCCGAGGACCAAATCGACAGGCGCAGGTTCATCCGACTCATCATTAGCTGTGCCGGGAGAGTTGAATAAATGATTGGACAGCTCGCATGTGAGTTTTCATGAGAACGGTCATTGATGTTGGGTTGAAGCCGAGAATAAACATGACGGTAATACAGGTTGCGAAACAGTACAAGGAAGATATGAACTTGATCCTCAGTTGCATTATTCGACGAAAGCAGCGGCGTAATTACTTCTGGTTTAGGCCATTCCGCGCGTAAATAGAATCGATCTGTAAGTTTTGGGAATGTTGCTGAGTGGAACATCGTGATGGAAGGAAGATCTCTGTTAAGTATTGCCTGGTGGAAAGACACGATGAACTGCGGCAAGATTGACTCAAGTCGAGTTCATCAGAGGATTTAACGACACTCACGCTCTTTCCGATATCGGGCACGGCAGCCAAGGCAGCCATATGTTGCTGAATCGCCAGAGCAATTCAAGCTGTTCAATCTGTGCTCCAAGTTGGTCGTATATTGCCGGATTCTGGTCCTGCTGGGCGTACATCGAGAGCTCTGCATCAACCTCATCTGAATCAAGCAGTTCGATGGGTGAAGCAAAAATTGAGGGTGACCTAGGTTAGGGTCAATCCAGCAACCCATCATCCTCTGATTCAATCATTCATCATGCGCATAACCAGCTAGGAACGTTCTGTCGGTTGCTCATCAATTCCAATAATCGTTCCCAAAAAGCTTCAAGCCTTCCTTTGATCAAGCATGGTCATCACTGGCTGATTGGGTGGATATGGTCTATCTATGTGCAAGATTTCATTGTTTACAAACGATCCTTTGCTCTTTGTCAAGGTCTCGGGTTCTTATAAAGAGGCAGGATCATCGAAACAGAACTTCATCACTTGCTATGCATCCTCATTTTGCCACCTTAATCGAGTTTGACGACACTAATTCAACCACTCACGTTGTGCTACCTTCGCTCCCTCGAACGATATCCAAGTCAGTATCAAACGTTACTTGAACTCATGCAACTGAAGACGTATTGTATGAACTATAGGACACAGGGACTTGGAGAGCATGGTGTCGAGGTTGTACCTCTCACTGCTGCAGACCGGTAACAGTTTCCCTTTTGCAATCTAGTCGTTATTTGAACTTTTGCATATAGAGCACTCAGCCATGAACTATTCATTCAACCTCTTGAACCAGTCGTCCGTAAGGACGATCCCTTTCAGCCATCAAACCAGCCATCGATCCAGCAGCATAGCGGAAATGCCCCTCATTTCCTCGATTCACTTACTCATGAGGCCGGTCCTCACGCCCTATCGAACCAACAACCTAACGGAAGCTCGCATGGGTATGTCACCCTTTGATGCTTCGATTAGCATACTCAACTCGCATCCAGTGGCTCAATCGCCAACTCCCTTGACAGTATATCACATATACCTGCGAACGAAGGAGATCATTGTAAGAAAGGGTTTGAGGTTCAAAGAGAACTCCGTCTTAGCTTCACCAGCAGGTCTGATTTTCTCTACTGTTTTCATGTGGTCCATGTTCTCAACAATTGTAGAATCGACGATGTCGTGCATCAGAACAACTATCATCATCATCCTGTCGATAGCATGGAAGGGTAACAATCTATATATTCCCGTGGCTTTCTGGTCCGCTCACATCTGTTCTATTACAGAATTACCCGGGCTCATTCTCAAGAGAATAGTGAGAGGAATATACAGGTCAAAAATGAGCCTCAGTCAATATCCTCAGCCATTCAGTAAGCCATTCATACTGATACCCTGCCTCCCAACTGGTGCTCATCGTATCCAGCTTTCAACGTCAAGCGTCACGCCGAAGCCCATACCAGACCCGTAGCAAAACTCTATCGGATGCTTCTACTGGTCAAGACATAAATACTAAATACGTCCGGAACGACCAACGCAAGTATTCGTCTGAAAGCCGGGAATGGACACTGGACGCCCCCAGTACATTTGGCTACGCCTCGCTCGAATACCGGGAGGACAAAGTCCGGCTCAAGGACTTCACCACTTCATGGTATACGCATTATACTTCGAGCCCTCTCGAACGTCCTCCTGACCTCCCAGCTAATCATGTGGGACTCAAGCACAACGACATCTTCCTGCACATCCATGAAGCTCAACCCGCGAAATTTCTTTCTCGTGGGGGACAGCTGATGATTTCCAGACTGTTAGAGGGTGTTCAAATGTGGATTTGGAATCAGGCATCATCGAAATGGGAAAAAATTTGTTATGGCGAAAAGCGAATTGTGGGCGATGGTCACGTCCTTTGTATCTCTCTCAGATATTACAAGGTTATACGCCCTATGTGGGTCACA
Organism: Lentinula edodes; assembly: GCF_021015755.1. Taxonomy (NCBI): domain Eukaryota; kingdom Fungi; phylum Basidiomycota; class Agaricomycetes; order Agaricales; family Omphalotaceae; genus Lentinula; species Lentinula edodes. The sequence continues at coordinate 2,055,125 of NW_025764307.1, forward strand.
CCGAATTCTATGAGAAGGATTTTATCAAAATTACATCCCACTGTACATGTATAACAATCATCATAATACATAGATTGATGATACCAGGATAATGCAGCCCCAAAATGACCTTATTAATATCACTCTTTCCATTCAACTTCAACGTTGATTGATGACGTCAGTATCTACGCCCTTTCACGAACTTTATCGACGGTCTCAAACTCTTGGAAATATCCAATTTCTGTATCATGCAATTGATTGAAGATCTCGAAGCTGACCTTGGTATTGCCCAGAATGCTTGGAATGAAGCGGCAGAACAGAGGTCAGAAACAATGTCTTTACTTCGCCACTCGACGGAAGAAGAACGAAAGGCTCTTACCCAGCTTGCCATCGATACAGTAAGGCTCAGCTTTTGACCCAATGTCTTGCGCAAGCACTGATCCAAAATTAACAGAACAAACTTCTGGTGTATGCAGAATCGTTCCTGATAAATTACGGAGTAACACTGGCTTCCTTTCACAAAAAGGTCTGGGTGTCAAGGATCCCTTTCGAACGAGAAATCGTTCAAAATGCACAAGATCTTCAGAAACTCATATCTCAATCATGCCGACTACGAGAACAGGTTAGGTGTTTCGTTCGCATTTCACAGCACCTTCAATCATCGTTCAACAGGTGCTAAAGGATCCGCAACTTAGACAAACACTCATCCATCAATTAAGTGAGTTATTTACATATTTGGAGGAGTATCGTTCTCACTACGTACATTAGAGACTGGAAACTCGAACGGGTCTTTTCCACCCAAAGGAAGGTTGAAAGAAAGTATTATCAGCAACTCTATGTTCACAACACGTTGTCGAGAAGCACTGAAGACCTTTGCTGCTATTATTGACATAAACTTTCTGTTACAACATCCAACTCTGTCGCTCCTTCCTACGGCCCAGCGTTGTCCAGTACTTGACACCACTGTCGCTTCTTCCTCCTTGTTACGAGTGGATACATCACCTCCATGTGAATTCCAAACGCATGGTCAAAATCATTCAGATACCGATCAGAAGTGTATTTCAGTTCTATTGGAGGAACTCGTGAGTTTTGCAATATTGACTAGTTCCTAAGGCTCATCCACATGTTCCAGGAAGCTCGTTCACCACGATCTCCTGAAGACATGGTGTCGATGTTCTTTGCTTTAAAGAAGCACCAGTTGGAACTGGTCCTTGATGTCGTGGATCATTTTCGAGCTGATGGACAGAGGATCGTTGAACAAGTCTTGGAAGCGAATGAAAGATTGCAGGGCTATTGAGAATCTCATCAAGACCACTTGGTTTGTCTCTATGTTATAGATGTCTCAAGGCATGATCACCGACCACATTCTTTATTACCATTCTTTATTAGGACCTATTGAATGATTACACGGACAATATGATTGACCGATTAGAGTACAAGCTGAAGCTGCTCCAGGAGAAACACTCCAAACATATGACCGCAAGTGTTTCTCTCGAATGCGCAGGACATACAACGGAATATTTGGGCAATCTTTGGGGGATCGGTCTTCGATTTCTCTGTTCACAAGGGACCATGAACACAGGAAACAAAGTTCTGAACGAACTATACCATCTCGGTGAGTTTACCAGATATAGGCATGCTATCTGTGCTAACTTTGGAGAAGGCGATTCAATCACTTCTCATTCTGAAAATTTTGAGATGCACTTGTCCTTTATGGAAAGACTTCAATCTCTTGTTCCGCAACCACAGAATGACTCAATCTTCGAAACGATGATGGAGGTGAAAATCGAGATCCATGTCATTGTGCATTACTGACCTGCTTCTGTCAGAACCTGCGGGTCAAAGATCGCCCTACAAATGAAGCCGTTTTTCAGTCATGTCCTGATGCGGAGAGGAAACACAAGGTTACTGTTTGTCTGGACGACGACACTATTTATAACGCCCTCGAACCTCAGGATTCGCATAGCTCTGATAGTATCGGACTTTCTGTATCACTGCGCGCGCTCGTAAGTGGAATTGCTTGATGAAGGTTTGAATATCGCTCACCTCGCCCTTAAATGTCGCCAGGCTGAAGAATTTACTTTTGTAAATCAAGATTATGTATTTCCGAAGGTGAGATTGATACCATATCACAGTCCTGTTGAGCTAATACTGGTAGTATCAGCTCTCACCTACCATCGGAGACTGCGACCGTCTTCAAGGGTGTCTTCATGGTACCTTATCTATTACTTCGATTCCTGCTGCTCGCCCTATCTCAACTACTTCCTGGATATCGGTGTCCTTGACTGGCACAAAAACAGACTCGTTTGAAGTCCAGAACCCGCAAACGCTCTTTCAGACTGCTTTCGTACCTGATACAACCCAACTAGAGCTCTATAACACCACTGCGGTACTGGAGCCTCTATTGACAGTTCGTACTCTAGCAAATTTTGTTTATGGGCCGGCGGCGTCATTTGGTGAGACTGATAGAATAGCAGTATTGTTCGCAGAGTCTAGAATTATCACTCGGTCAATGCGAGTGTTATTCCAGATGGGGCAGGCAGGGAGGGGCAACTCAGAGGATTCAAGCTATGAGGTTCAGGTTCATTTCGGTTATATTGATTATCAGAATGATATACTACATCTACTCATCCCGCGACGGACCCACGATGAGCTACCGATTAGGACCAATGCAAAGGGCGAGACGTTGGTGGCTAGGCTGATCAAAACACGAGCCAAGTCCAGGTCGTCGGACGATTGGAACAATGTATTCTGGTAAAGCCAGTTTTCATTTCTTTTTCATTCTTACCTATTTTTCCCCATAGGACCGCTTCACAAAATCGAACAACTAGCGCCACGCTTTTCAATCACGCTTCATCTCACTCGTACGAAATGTCGACAATGGAAGTGGCACTAATCGTCGAACACGCATCAAAAACTCGAAACATGAGTGCGTCCATCGGCGAGATTGACCCGAATGATTTGGTTACATTCGAAAACAATATGGTCAGTACAAAGTAACAGAACAACCGAATTCATCTCATGTTGAAGTTTGTGATCATAGCACAACAGAAACCCACTAGCCAAGTCAACTCATCTTTCCGAATCTGCAGCGATCATCAGGTTACTGTCGACGCTTAGGCAAGTTGTGCACGCACAAAAACCTGCCGCTGTAATAAGCTATTTTTCTGTTCACGCATTTCTGATCTCATTTGACTTGCGTAGTCCGTTCTTCTCTACTGCAATTCTCCGCGATCTACTTCCCCTGGAGGTGAAGATGTAGGGAAGACGATGTCAATGTATAACGTGGATCCTAAAATCAAGTTTCGCTCAGATGTATCGAATTCCCTGAAGTGAGTTTTCCTTTGAATATCGGATTCTTCGGATGTGCTGCCTCCAGCTGTACACACTCTATATATATCAATCTGCTAGAGAGGTCTTCGTGTCATTGTATTAGCTCTCATCCATATATCATCCATTCATTGACCAAATTCTGATCTAGTTCCACATCACAGACGGAGAATATTTACGCTAAAGCGGTTGCGGATGAGCTCGAAGGATCCTTGATAAGGCGAACTTCGATTCAGGGCCAATGTGTATTGGTAAACCAAATTCCTGTTCCCAGATTAAGGATTCCTCAGTATGGAGTTGGCGTACACTCGAGAACCACGAGTGATAACAGCGTAAAGGGGGTCGAAGTTGAGGCCAAGACTGAACTACTGGTTGTCGAAGCCATGGACATCTACCAACCTAGTAGCGTGACGAGTCCCTCACTGATGGCAATCGATTGGGCCTCGATGTTCTCGGGTTTTGTAACATCCTTGACTGCCTCGCCAATTCCGCCATCTGGTTCAGGAATAAAGTCTTTGTCGATAATCTCCACTGTACATGTTTCTGGAAGCTCACAAATTCATCCTCGCGTCGTCCCCGCAGGCTTGTTGAATTCTCTGGACAATGCAGAAGCAGTGGCTTTTCAGCAACGAAGCAAAGTACTGACAGAAGCAATCTGTAGTCTCATAGCCTGCCTTTACAACAGGTCTCGCTGGAGGGGCTTTTTCTTCGAGACAACTTTTCTGCCTTCTGTTCATTCAAGTAGGACTGCGTCCCCGCGGGTCACCTTCTCTTATCCTAGAGAGGGTAGTCTTGCTGCAAACCACACCCCAGTCGATCACGCTATTTTCTGGTGGTTGAATGCAGTCACGAAATTTTCGATTATCTGCCGCAGAGACGTTGTGTATTGCTGGAATACCTTCAAATGCATTGGGGAAGATCTTGTGACTTCGTTTATTCACCTTATTGAGACCACTTATCTCTGGATTGCCCTTGCTTCCAATTTGTCGATGGAATCTCTCATAGTCATGACGAACAGGCTCACAGTCTACTGTCTTGTTTATTCAACACAACAACCCCGAACATGGGTAATCACAGAGGTCGCAGGATTCAGTTACGCTCAGACCATATATCGATGTGCGCATGTCCTAATGGCGTGTTTGGTCTGGATGGTAAAGACTGGCCCCTGGTCATATGCAAGCTGTGCCTCGATCAACTTGGAATCTCTCTCATCAAGACTGTTTCATTTGGGAAGCGTCAACCTATTCAGTTTTGGCCTTCGGGTATCTTTTCTTTATAAACATTCGACTGCTGTCTTTCTTCTCTTTGCTGGACTTTTTGTCGTATTACAGTTGAAGGTACATCTAGACCGTCTGTTGTTAGAGGCTTCACACAATCATCACTCCTTCGAGTTCCGACAGATGTTAAGGCACGACGAAGAAAGATGGATGTTGTCGATGAATATGAATAGATAGATATAATGTACATACCATATCTATACAACTTTGTAATCGAATTTCCCCGTTATGCGCGCTAATTAGTTGTTCTCTTTCCAATGCGTTCTCAGTGGCAAGAATGTCACCATATCGCGATAACAGAGCCCCACTTGTCCATCATAGGTCTCGCACTTTCGATGGACTTCCGCTATCTTGCAGTCTCGTTTGGCACAAGCGTGGATATCTATGATCTAAAATCTAACGTGAACAATCCTTTGGCTCGATATTCCGGACCTAACGAAAGAAAAATCTCCTTCACCGCATGGACATCAGAGCTTCCCCGACTTGTGATGTCTTTTGAAGGTGGCTCAGTGTATATCGTGACCATGAATGAACGGTCTTCAACGATCGCGGGATTCCAGCATACTGGACGGCATGAGCGAGCCCGAGTTCCTGCCGCATTTCTCAATAAGGACCTTATAGCGATAGCAATGGAAAATACAGTGGAAATACGGAACTGTGTCGTTGACGACGATGGTAAGTATACACTTCCTAATTATCAAGATCATCCTCATTGCCTTCTCGCACAAGATCATCCTCATTGGGAACTCCTACAAACACTTCCACAACCCATCCAGGAAGGCAAGTCCCTTGCAGTTGGCGATATACAGTCAATACATGTGCTTGGACATCGAATTCTGCTTGCGTATGACAATGGGACCACAATGTAGGTTATTTCATAGTTGAATGAATCAAATTCTAATGTGATAAACCGTAAAGCATATGGAACTTCCAGCAGTCACAGTCCCCTGAGCTCACTTTCCAGTATGAGGGTACGATCAGACTCCCAGGTATTATGTGAGCACATCCATATCAGGGTCATATAATACAGATATTCACCAGGTCTAGAAATGATGTTTGTTCGAAAAAGGGAACCATTTTGGTGACTGCCCCCGGGACTTACCAAGTCTTTTCAATCGGATCCAAGACAGCTCAGAATATCTTCATTCCACGCGATCCACTGGAACGGACACCACAAGCTGTAACAAGTGCTAGATTTCTTTCAGATGATCTCATAGTTGGGGCAGGGGTTGGACAATTAGTACTTTGGAATGCAGATCTTGGCAATAGGTTACAGAACTTGGTATTCCGCAATCAAGGTAAGTCATGCCCCTTTTCAACGTCTGTTCTGCTCAACTTCCGAGACAGACCCTGCGGTCGCAGCGTTTCATATCTGTGTCAGTCCTCCAGTTTATGTGATGAACCAGTCATTCGTTTAATTAATTGATCATGTATGTACTCGACAGTCGGCCTACAATGCTGAGGAAGATACAGGCTGGATCGTTACTGCGCAAGGCTCTGAAGTCACCTTCTGGAAAACAGTAGACTGTCTGGGTGGTGAAACATCTGCTGATTGCACTGGCAATCCATGTTTGCAAGACGGCATAGCAGGAAATGGGAACAGTAGAAAGAATCGTGAATCACAATGCAGAGTTTGTTAATCATCATCACTCGCCACTTACTCTCAAACCAATCAGATCTAGAGTTCGACCTAACATCTACCTACTTTGTAGATGTCAATAATATCTATCACCGTCGATGTACATGCCATTCCCTAGCAAGTATTTCGTCAGCCTCTGAGATTATCTCGTCAACTCTCATTACCCTATGTCCGAGGTGTTTTGCATTTGTGTACCTATAGCCTAACTTGTTAGGTCGTGGTCCGCACCTTACTCTGACCAAATGAATACGCGATGGAAAAGGGTTAAAGCACATAAAGACATGACGGTAAAGGGTAAAATCAGACTTGCTAATAGATGTAGAAATACAAGATGAACATTCAAATATTCAAGCGTAGTATCACATAAATTCCCGGAGTTGTTACCACTTATATCACATTGTTAGACAGAATACATTCGAAAACTCGTCCCAAGATTTCCAATGAGGCTTGTTGAAGAGCAACGTAGTCATTGATATTCGGGTCGTGATGGGATCTGATCAAGAATTCGTCTAGCTAGGTTCAAAAGTCAGAATGGTCCATATCGAGGATGAGGTTGATAACGCACTTTTTCTAGAATGCCAGTCTCTGTGTGCCACATCTTCTCTGGGAGTAGTACCTTCATTTCCACCAAGCGCAAGATTTCCATCTGAATTCCTGCACTGAGCGAGACGTTTGTAGATCGCGTTCGACGAGCCTCAACGACATTGTCAATATTGTTGATCTCTGTCTCACTCTGTGCAGAAAAGCTGACAAGCACTCCATCGAATTGCTTCTACATACTAGAATGAGTATTTTGAGTTTGAAGGGACATAGTGCTGACCAATTTCCCCGACAAATCTCTTTCAATCGCCTCCGCATGTCGTAGTGTCGAAAGTACCCCAACTCCTGCTTCGTGGAGCCACTCATTTCGTGCCTTCTGGAAATCATTTTGTAGGGTCTCAAATTGTTGAAATGTCTGAAATAAAGCATCCGCCGAATTTGATGCATTGGTAGAGCGCATTGTGGTATCTTGAAGCTCCGGAGGTGACTGTGAAGGAGAAAGCAATTACAGTCACAAAATTTCTGAGATTGGTTGGTATAATGATCGTACCATGCTATTATCCTAAAGCTGGATCGAGGTGCAGGTTTTAAATCAAGTGCAAGGAAAAGCTTTGACAAGGTGGAGGTCTTGTACATGTTTCTGGCGTCTAGATCTAGGGTTGTATGTAAATAACAAAGAGAAGAAGGCAGTCCAGGGGCGGGCCAATTATGAGAGCTCTTGAGGTTGATAGTTTGCTTGATCAAAATATGGCCTATGGTGGTCGAACTTACGCCACTCTAGCGCCTATCTATCACGCGGCGCGCGTTACGCCTTTTGTCAATCTCATGTCATCTCCAGGACTCAACGCTCGACGATTCACACTACCAGACTCTTCAGAACCCGATCTCTACAAGGTTTGTTGATAGTTCTACTGTAACGTATTACTTTTAAATCTTTCCAGGGCAAAAACAAACGACGTATAATTGCGATCACCAACAGCACCCTCGAGGCCGTCATTTCTGAGACTGAATTCAGCACACGCCGCCCGACTACAGGTGAAAATCAGGAGCGAAGCGTAGCAGGCTACTGGGACAAATGTAGTATCAGTGTTATCTGGTTGATTGTAGTGACCACATTGCGCACTGGGCTTAATATCGTCCGCAACAATCGAGCTACTTTCTTGATCACCCTGCCACTTGTCTCGACATATCTCGTTCAGGAATTCTTCCCTTCAGTGCACACACCAGAGAATCTAATCAGACCTCTATGCACTACTGTAGGGCTCATTTGCAGCTGTGGTCTCCCAGACCTCTTTGCGCCACTGAGTTCGATCAACTGTAATGCGGATTATTACCATGGTCTGTGCATCGGGCCTTCATCCCAGGCACCTTTGGAAACACCTTCCTTGTCTCTGTTACCGACAACAAGCATACCCCTTCCTCCTGTGATTGCACAGGCTGACAAGGACTCGGACGTTTCAAACCAACTCGTTTCGCTGGACCCTATATATCCTTCCTTAGACTTTGGGCTTGCTGATAGTGGTGCCAAAGCACTGCTGGCCCTCACCTCACCCACTGAAGGGATAGGCTCCCTTTCCTACATGGCTAGACTCATTGCTGTCATCAGGGGCTACGATACGACACAGATGCACATTAATCCTCCGCGTGTCGTACTCGAGGAACAGCTTTCTGTTCACAACTGTTGGAAGCTTGCTGGATCGCGAGGTCACATTGCCATTGCCTTGTCGGACACCATAATCTGGAGCCATTTCGCGGTTCACTTTCCCGACTATCTTGGAATAACAGAAGTAAGGCTTAGACAGGCTCCCAAAACAGTTGTCATGTGGGCCCTTGTCTTGACAGAAAACGTCGAAGTCGAAGCTCGTAGCCTTCTCACCGACTGGGACAGATTTGTCACTGTCAAGGCACTCCTTGACTCATCGATTTTCAATTCCTCTTGCGCCTTCATGGAGGTGGCGAGATTTATCTTCAAGCCTTCGGATGGAAGCCGTCAGATATTTCCTACCCAAATCCCAATCCGAACTTCGGTTGTTTTGGTAGAGATTCTTGATAATTGGGGCGATGAATCAACTTGCCTTCATCGAGTTTCATTCCACAGTGAGAACGTCGCCCAGTGACGATGATATCATCTTATGCATGTCTACTATTTTTGAAATTACCAATCCTAAATAATGTATTATTTGCCCATGAATATTTATTATCTGTCTATCTGTCCTAATTACTGTCAGCGCATTGATGCATACGAAGTAATCAAGCTCAAATTTTAGCCTACTACGACTGAATTGACACAGTAGAGCGACGAGACGCGACGGAGAAGTAAGGTAAAACGTCGTCGAGGGTCTTCTGTTGCTCATTAAAATCTGTACATCATCCAGGACCATTGAATCCCATGAGCTTGTGAGTTTCCATCGACACAGGAACGTCCGATGTCTCTGCACGCACTGGTAGAACTTGCGAGGCAAATCAGGGAACGATCTTAATTTGCCTATTGCCTATTCTGCGGAGGTAAACAAAGAAATTCTCGTGCCCTTTCTCCTGTCTTTAGAGCCACTGATCAATGTTCTGACATAGAACTATTCCTTAGAAATCTACACCTCCTACCTAACTCTCTGTTCGTGTTTTGACTGCCGCTACTCTTTCATTTTTGATACACATCATGGACGGACTCAGATTTCGAAATCGCGACGAGGTTGCTTTGGGTTGGGTGGAAATTGTGAATGCAACTCCAGAACGCCTGGACTTTGTGAATACAGAATTGAAGCAAGGAGACTTAGACGAGATGAGTCTGGTGAGTTAATCTGCATCTTACTATATCTTCTCACTTAATTACAAACTTCAACAGGAATCATCGTCATTGATCGAAAGACAGGAAGGATTGATAGAGATCGCCAAGCACCTCATTCTGGACCTGCGTCAGAAATTGAAGGAGCAAGCGATACGCAATGTTCAACTGAAGGAGGAAAATACGATACTTCGTAAGCAGTTGACTGCGTTACAGATGACACAAACCCAAACTGTCTGTGAGTGCGTCGACGTTGGCATATTGAGGTACACTGACAGTTCACCAGGATGAATTTCTCGGCTTTCACCGCGTCAGTGGTGGGGCTGTGTCTGTCCTGGTTCCTAGCTTTGCGGTCCTCCTCGTAGCCAGTTTATCCTCTTCATAGATAATAAATGATGATCACAAAACATCGGAATACTATCAAATGCTCATTCAACTGAATTGCTCGAATTAGCCTCCCTGAATTGTGTCCTACGACTATGTCTGAGTAGGCTCAGCAGAAGTGCACGCAGTCCAATTTATAGCGTTTCATCGCTGATGAACTTGAACGTCGATCTTCTCCAAAAGTATTAGTAGCCTCCAAGATCATCATTATCATGTGATAAAATGAAGGCAAGATCCTGTTATGTAAAACGTGAGAAGAATAATCGGCAGTCGCGCTGAGCAGTCCTCGTCAGAGTATTGCCAGTCTACTTCCTCGTCAAAATGTTGCTTTCTGGTACGCCACACTGCTATTGGATCTCTCAACGCGTACATGTACAAATATTCGCCGTTTATCACAGAATGTCAAACTGTATACTTTTTGCAATTCAGATCCCCTTTGTTTAACTTGGCCATGTTGCTTGATGTCAGTGGCCACTCCACATCCTTTAAGGACCACAACATTGCTTGAAGACTTCTCCTGAACACGATGAAGGACTCTGAAATCCCACACATCATTGGCCGCAAACGTCAAGACCTACACCCTCACATCGCTGACGATGGCTCTGAGATTGCGCAGGAGAAAGAATACTCTATGGCCAAGCGTTTCAAGGACATGTTAGGTGTGCCTGTTCTAGACTTCAGCTTAAGATTTAAAATTGATTCTTACTTTCGAAAAGATCTCCCCTCGACTGGTAGAAGGAGGTTTCGAAATTCAAGGCCTGGTCGCTTAGAATACTTTCGAGCCTCTACAGGTGCGTACCACTTAGTTGTAGTATCTTGATAATTCATGGGCTCATATCTCCTTCAGCATCCAGTGACGTTCGTGTTCATGAACATGGTCCTGCATTTGTCGAAGATTCAGACTTTGGGGTAGCACTTCAGGCTGGGTATGGCTCCAACATTATGTTCGAAGAATCATATGAGCAGGTCCGACACGATCCTGAATCAAGACATCTTGATACTCAGCCCCTCATTTGTTTGGATGATGAAATGCAACCATTTCCCAGCTCTGGCTTCGACAGAATTGGCGAGATTTCCAACCATACTACACCTAGTGTTTTCGACCAAGTCCGAGGCTTTTCCGAAACTGATCCTCGTTCTCTACCACTTCCTCATGACGAGATCCAATTCTCCCGCACTTTTGACAATGATAGCATTGCTCCTCACGCACAATCTTCAGACGATGTTTCACAACAAGGCATCGCTCAGAATGAAAGCCAAGAGTCGGTCCTTCCTCATCGTGATGGGGGTTATTTTACACAGCCCGCAGCTTCCCTTTTGGACTACGTCACACCCGATACCTTTGACCGGGTCCAGGGCAATCCCGAACTCGAGTCCTCTCCTCTCGTTCCGTGCGGTGTTTACGATAGAACGTCTGGCTTTGACTTCGGCAGCAATGGCGACGACGTCATTTCTTTGGACGATGTTGCGCAGAACGAATCCTACGTTGGTGTTTGGAAAGAAGGCGAAGGGGTGGCTTTTGGTCCTCATTGTGATCAAGAATCTTATGCACAGACTCATACATCCCTTTCCGACCAAGCTATATCTGCTACCTTTGACCAAACCCAAGCTGGTTATCACAAACTCGAGTCTCTTTTTCCTCCCGTTTCCTCCCGTTTCACTATCTTTGACCGAACCCAAGCTGATCATCCCGGACTCGAATCTCTTCCTCCATACTTATCCAGTGGATTTGGCTTTGACAGCAATGGTGTCATTCATACTGAGTCTATAGATCATGCTTCACAAACCGGCCCTGATGTTGGTGTTGAGCTTCATCGTCAACTACAACCAGATATCAGCCATATTACACCTAATACCTGTGATAAAGTCCCGCACGACCCCGAATTCGAGTCTCCTCTTATTCCATTCGTTGATGAGACGCAAACATCCTCTAGCCTTCAATCTTACAACGATGGTGATCTGTTTACTCTTGTACAGTCTCTTGAAGATGCTCCACATACTGCGTGTTCCGACCTCCATGGTCAAATTACAGACGAAGAAAATGGCGGAAGCCAAAGTCTTGGTCACGATCAGAATGAATTTCAGTTGCAGCATTCTAACGCGTCGCTTTCTATCGAACCTGGGACTTTCGATGTTCAGGTCGATGGTATGTGTTCTCGTACTACTCTCAATCGAGTTGATGCTAACATTCCTGATACTGCTTTAGGCTCCTACGCTGATGCCGGTACCGTCTTCTATAGCCATGGCGCAGAGCCCTCATACATTCAACCTGAGACTCAGGCACATTCTGATCATGCTTGCCATGATTCCGCCCTCGAGCCAGATTCCTCTTACGTCCATTCTGACTCCCGGAGTGTGTGCCGTGGCTTTCAGCCAAACCCTTCCTCCTCTGCCGATCCTGTCTCCCAAAATGCGGCCTGCGTCCCTTATGCCATGACGATGCTGAAACGTCTTCCTTCGTCCGAAGCTTTGAACTGAACATGGAGTTCGACAGCGGAATGTCTATCGCGCATCAGCATGATTCTGGCGCCGTTTACGATTTCCATCATGAAATGCCTAATGCTCATGGTGACGATGTCTTGAGTCTGGAACATTCCCAACACCGACTAAAGGATGGTGCAGTTCTGGACTCGCAGAACGAGAAGGGGATATCTGCTCCTGGTCCACATTATTCCGAGGCCACCTTCTTCCATCCAAAAAAGTCCAATGGCTCCGACAACGGCGATGGGTCCTTCAGCCGTGACACAGTCCCTTCCTACTGCACCCAACCTGAGGGCGAACGTACCTCTGATTATGATATTGTTTGTTCCGATGCGAGTGCTCCCAGTTCATGCGAAAACTACTATATTCAATCCGAGGATAAAGGCTCTCTCGACTATATTCAGCCCTTCGACGCAGAAGTCAATGAGTGTTTTCAAGAACAGCTAGACGTCTCTGACAGTCTACCTGATATCACTCTTGAAGGCCCCTCGTCTGAAACTGACCAAGACAGGACAAGCAAGCAGTCCTCACCATACGAACGTGAAGGTCTGCCCACCGCTTCGTACCATGGAATCGGTAGCGATACCCCTTCTTTCTTGGACATGCCTGTTGCATTCGGTGTCACTTCCGCATGCGAAGAACCTATGGATGTTCAATTAAATCTTGACGATACAGAATTCGATGCTGACGATGAAGGTGTGAAAGACGATGCCGGAGATTTGGAGATGGAATACGAATATGTTCGTTCAGACTTGGATATTAGTATGGCTGACAATGGGAATGGGACCCAAACGTTTGCCGATCACAATAACTTCAAGGAAGTTCCTCCTACCCCTATATCTCCCTATGTGCGCACCCATGAGCACCATCTACAATGCGTAGAGGAATCTAAACTTCGTGGCGATCCTCACAGACGAACTACCCAAACCACTGCTGACAACAATTACCTGGGAGTCCCACTGACATCAATACAAGGCGATACTTCCATGTCTGGACCTCGCGGTGCTCGCGGCGTTAATTATCAACAAGGGACACCACCTCTCTCACCTTTGTCAGAAATTCCGGACACGCCAATGGTCGCAGATACGTCAGCCGAAGATGAAATGTGCTTACGCACAGAGTTAGAGTCTCTAATAAACAACAACGTCAAATCGGTCTCGATGGTACGTCCACTTTGAAATTGCTTCATAACTTGTTTTTATAAACGCATGTTCGCAGAAATCTCACTTCCGCTCTCAAATGAACCAACACCCTTTCGATAAAACCAAAATTCGGTCACTTTTGGACAGTTGTTATCACTACGTTGGTGTACTGACTAACTGCAACCCACCTCCTCCCTCTCCTGATATCCCAGTTGACACTAGTCATCTTCATACAAGCCCCAAGCCCAAACTCTACAAGCCACCTCAACATAGACCGCAGAGTAAAGTTGACCTCGCTGAGTACATTCGTTATGAAATGGGCGTTCTTTTGGGACGGGTCAATGATCAAAATGATCCCGAGTTTGTTGCGAGGCCGCTTTCGACCGTTCCCAGCACTACGATCGACTCATGGAGGAGAGGTGGCACTGATGGTCCTACACTCGAAAATTTTATTCTACAACTGTGCGATGGTAAACATACACATTGGAACAAGGCTGCTGCTCAGGTGTTTTCCATTTATATTCGTTCTAAGGAGGAGTACAAAGATTATGCCATCAAATCAGTGCAGGAAGCGTTTTTCGCACATCTGTCGCAACTCAAAAAGGATTTTGAACTTCAGGGACGACCCAAAACCATAGATGAAAAGGATTCAGAACAACGAATGAGGAGGATGCGTCGACGAAATGCGGTTCGTTATTAGCTATCTAATTCTTCGGTTGTATATCATCTCAAAATGATTCCAGGAACTCCATCGCCGCATATCATCGTTAAAAACAATTCTTGCACGCTACCCAATCCATATATCAAAGGAACTACATGAGATGCATAAATATATAACTGTTGAATGCATTAGTGGAGATGAATCCGAACCTGGTCCGGAGGCGACTTCGGATAAGATATATTATCGAACAAATCGCGCCTGGATTTCGCAACAGTTCGCAGATTTCCTGTACTTGCTTCGTGCTTGGCATATTGGATCTCGTTATTTAGGAGGTGGGAAGTATTCAAATGGTCGTTTTCCTCACCCTCGGTATCCGTCATCGCGACCGGAATCCATGTTTGATTCAGACATAGCACCCCGTGGTCTTCCAAGGAATTGGTACAACCCAGCTTGGCTTATGCGCAATCCTTCCCGAATGGAAATCCTAGCTGTTGGTCCAGATGTCCCCCTTACACTTCCACAAGAAGAGGTACGGTGAGTGCTTATGCGTAACTTCTCTGCCCTATATAACTCAGCTGTATCTCCCCTTCAGCTTTGCTAGACGTTTCCACCATGTCAACCATCGTACAACACCTCCGCTCCCGGAAAATCATCCATCTCTAGATCTATAGCTACAAGATATATCATGTTTACTCTTATGCCTGTTGATTATAATGTATAACTTTTCGTATCAATCCATAATATCATTCGGAGTAATCAACAGGTCGTACTGTGCGTATGGACGAACCGGAGGTTGTACCCCATGGTACTGGTCCCACACTTTGTGATGATGATGGCTACAGCTTCCTTGTTGATGATGGACGTCCACTGCGAGCAGGTCTATGAAGTTAGTTTTCATTCAATATTCTTGACCGTGTGAGATTTCCTTGGCCTTCAGCTTCAGTAAGCATCAAAACCTCTGCATTGTGCTTCTGCTCCATCAATTTCCTTCCGTCTCCGGCTTCGCATTGCAGATATGTGATGCCAACGTCGTGAATTGTTCGACTCTTGATATCACCCTCTGCAGGCTAATGTCAGTCCTCTAATGATTTGGTCACAATTTATCAGTAATTAGGTGCTGTTCTCAGTGATATTTCTACACTCTAGATGTAATGTACTCTGCCGGTTTAGTTTGCAGGCTGTTGTTTTAGAATTTGCGAAATGACTTATAAATTCGGAGCTGATTGCCGAGAAAGTTTACGGCGGTGCGCAATATTTCTTGGAAGATCCCGATGCTCTTACCATGTATTGTAGCACCAATTTTTGCAGTGGTGACTGTAAATTTGTACCTATCTCACTCACTGCTCTATGAGTAGAACATGCTCAAGTAGATTAGTCAAAGAACCTTGGTGGAAACCGCAAATATGGAAGCCCTGTGAGCCGGCCGGCCGGCTGTGCAATGGCAGAAATTTGATTGTGAGACTGATATTTAAATCCTGTTAATACATTTTCTAAGCTTGATCAAGGATTGAGGGTAATGGCCAGTACTACTTATCTAGAGACCAACATACAACCTACTAGAGACCAACGCATAATTGCCGGAGATCAACCAATAAGTGCCGGAGAACTGATGTTTGATGCATCACGCGCATCAATTCAAGAGCATGGAATATTGAACAAAATTTGCCATCATACAGGTCCTCCTATTATTTTGGCTTCTCGTCCTGGTAGTGTTCGGCCCCTCCCATCTGAACCTAGTGGATGTGGTTCTCCCAGTATTATCAAAACAGTACCTCCTCTGCGTGCTCGTATACCTCGTACCCCGCTTTCAGAGATCTTGCGCTAGCTGAGGAACAGCGAGACCGTTCCCATGTTGAAGCCGATGTCTCAATGCCTCGCCGACTCAGATCAATTATAAAACTTGAGGACCGTCACGAATACAATCTGTACTTCGCCTCTGCCTACATGCTCTGAAGATCAACTGATTTGTCAGATCCCGACATTAACGAACCAACCGTTACATTGGACTCAGGTGAGA
This sequence comes from Lentinula edodes, assembly GCF_021015755.1. Lineage (NCBI taxonomy): Eukaryota > Fungi > Basidiomycota > Agaricomycetes > Agaricales > Omphalotaceae > Lentinula > Lentinula edodes. The sequence goes on from NW_025764307.1 coordinate 2,071,357, forward strand.
CACTGTTCAAGTCATCAATCAGGTCTATCGACTCACAGCGTCAAGAAATTAGAGTGTTCATAACCAAAGACAACGGTGTTTTACGGGGACTACTACAACTAACTCTACAATATGCACTCTCATACTTCCTCCATACCTCCACTCTGCCCTACTCTGCCACACCTTTTCAGACCCTTTCTCCCTGATAATAACTGATGATAACAATAACTTTAAGTTTAGAATGGATCTGGGATGAATGATAGCAATAGGGTGCCGGCTGGTTTTTCAGCGGCACCTCACTCACGTGCAGTCTAATTCTATTACCATAAGACATATCTTTGGAATGAATTGTCCCTCCCGGGACTGTCGCGACGAGGCAGGAAGCGGGAGGCGGGAGGTCCAGATATGCCTAGGAGCGACAGTGGCAGAGCGAAGAGGCACAGAAACAAGCACAAAGCACAGATGAAAGAAATAATGATCTCGAACAACAGTGGGATAGCGTCAAAGGCCAATCACACCAGCAATCAAAAGGGAATCTAGTTGCCCAATGACCAAGTTAGATAGGTAGTATCTAAAAGGATACAAGTACTTGCCTAGTTGCCCAATGACCAAGAGGTCGAGATGGGGAACTAGGGCCTGTCTACTGTCCTTTATATACTACTCTTGTCTACTGAGTAAGCAATTGTAAATAACGATGCAATATAGAACAAGAGTGAGGAATCAATATATACGAGTAATAATGAGTCGATAATGAACCATAATGAACTAATCAATGAATAAGGATGAGTTGTATGGAAGCGTATGGAAACAAATGGAACTAATGGGATGATCGTGTGATGAAGTACCATAAACATGTGAAAACAGATTGATGGGAACACACCGCGCTGATGGCGCATCAAAGGGCGCATCATGAGACTTCATGACAGGGACGTGTCCGCTTGGTGGTTCCCCCGGGTTGACCGTTAGTAGCATCTGCTACCAACCCTGTTCCTCCTTGCACCTCCCTTCCCTAATGGAGGTACCTGCCAGGGATGTGCTGGTGCAGGGTTCCAGTGGTTTGGTTCAGCTGGCAGCTATTGCCAAAGCATATTCTGGTTTGGCTCAGCGAGTTGTTTCCCCTCCCGCTGCTCAAATGCCTATAAAGGGTGCAGGATCTGATCTCCTTTCTGCCAATATGCCTTCCACACCTTGTTCCACCTTGGTACCATGTGCTTTCACTGCTTACCCCTACCGTGCTGAAAATCAGCACCTAGTTGCTCGAGTCCGGTTGTGGGAGTCCCAGCAGGAGAATTTCTCCCTTATGACTGCTCTTTGGGATACTTCTCATGCCCTCGAATCTTGGCAACAAGAGGTGGAGCAACTGCGGACTTCTAGTCGCAAAGTCTTCCGGGACCTCCTTTCTGGGCTCACATTCCATTGGGAGCTCTCACGTGTGAAGCTCACCTCATCTACTAGTTATAATGTTCCTATGTTAACGTTCTAACTATTACAATTTGTACCACACAATTCTCCTATGTTTCCTAGCCCCTGGTTGCATCCACCTTTATTGGTTATCACCCTAGGGACCTCTCTAGACCTCCTAGGAACCCCTTCAAGGGTCATATCTCACAATCAGCACTACTAGGTCACTCCTATCCTTGGTTGTGGTTCCCGCAGCTCCCTTCAAGCTCTGATATTAAATCCACCCCTAAGACCAATTCTGACCCAGGTCTTACACCTTCAACACAGTTCTGAGATAAGATCAATGGTATATTTCTACAGGTGGTTAGTGTCATGATTGCACTTGTCACACTTGTTGCATGTTTGGCACAGTAGTTGCACTTGTCACACTTGTCGCATCCTCTATGGTTGCACTTGTCACACTTGTTGCATGTTTGGCACAGTAGTTGCACTTGTCACACTTGTTGCATGTTTGGCACAGTAGTTGCACTTGTCACACTTGTCGCATCCTCTATGGTTGCACTTGTCACACTTGTTGCATGTTTGGCACAGTAGTTGCACTTGTCACACTTGTTGCATGTTTGGCACAGTAGTTGCACTTGTCACACTTGTCGCATCCTCTATGGTTGCACTTGTCACACTTGTTGCATGTTTGGCACAGTAGTTGCACTTGTCACACTTGTTGCATGTACAGTAGTTGCACTTATCACACTTGTCGCATGTACAGTAGTTGCACTTGTCACACTTGTCGCATGTTTGGCACAGTAGTTACACTGCTTTGATATTGTTACAGTCTTGATGCATCATTCCAAAGCTCGGCCTTCTGATATCTACCTTTTATGTTTGGAAGAACTTACTCAAATGACATAGAGCCAAGGATTGACTCAAAATGACTTTCTAGAACTCAAAAATTGTCAAATAAACCTCCTAGAATAATATCATGCATTAATCTGTCACGAAGCAGTAGAGGCGGAGTGACTAATGGAGCAGAACAGTGGAGCAACCAAGCAAGGCAGTGAAGTGGAGCAGAGACAAACTGGTTCCAAATAATGACAGAGATATATTGAGCATTGTAGTCATAGGTAATAGTAAGTGAACACATACCTGGTCCCAGATAATGACAGAGAGGTTAAGATGAGGGACCAGGCTGTGGAGGGTTGGCTATATATATACATAATTTGGTCTGCGAGAAACAATGATGTAATACTGTACAGTTCAGGGGCAAGGAAGGTGGCGGAAGCCAGTAGAAGGAGAAGGTAGGTCAGGTGGATCAATAATTGATGAGAATTAATAGTGATGGGAAAATGTATCATACAAGTAAAGGTGTCGTGATGGTGGGAAAAGAAAAATGATAGGGGCTGTGTACTTTATGACATAATCTAAAAGACTGTGACTCAGTCTAATAGACCAATCAGGTTGCATGGTTGAGGAACCTGGGAAGATGATTGAAATGCTGTGAGGCTCCAAAGGCATATCAAATGTTGACACTCTCATTCATCCATCTGTCTGTCCTAAAATATTGCATTTTTAAAACCAGTTATGTAGTTAGTGTCTGTGGTTACACTTGTCACACTTGTCGCATCCTTTGCACTTGTCATACTTATTGCATATTTTGCACAGTAGTTGCACTTGCACTTGTCACACTTGTCACATGTTTGGCACAGTAGTTGCACTTGTCATACTTCTCACATGTTTTGCACACTAGTTGCACTTGTGTTGCAGTACTTTACTTGTCACATTCTCTATGGTTGCACTTGTTGCACCTGTTCACTTGTCACATCCTCTATGGTTGCACTTGTCACACTTGTCACATGTTTGCCACACAGAAAATGATGAGAATGTCTGAGGTTTTTTTGTATAAATTGTTGCATTAGCTACCTTCTTCTGTGATGCTAAAGCAAGGTCCTTTCGATGCTTGAGTTTAAGTCCTTGTCTTTCTGTCTTGCGCTGCTGTTTCCGCAAGAAGGTCTGATTCAAGCCATCTGACAAATTGTTCTCGAGATAATCAACTGTTCCTTTGTTCCGCTGAAGCATAAGTTTACTATTTGAGTACTCGAGAGTGGCATTTGGGGCTCGAAACTTTTCCTGTCTGAGTTCTCCTAGTGTGCTTTCATTGGGATCATTCGTAGCAGGTGGATACAAGTTTTTTAGAAGATGTGCAGGTATTTCCCGGTGCAGTACATCATGAGAAAACCATTTCCAGGTTTCAAATGCACCCTCTAATAGAAACAAAAGAACCCCCTCGAGATCGGGCAGCTGACCAGCCATTGCCATGATACAATAGACAGCCTCAGGACGTTCCCATCCTTGTCCATCAAGGGAACCAGTTGCATAGTCAGTGTCTGGACTATACAGAAGTTTTGGCTGGCATATAAGCTTTTGAATATGGTCAAGAAGGTTCAAATGGAGAGGAGCAAGGCTAAAATGGGTCATCCCCTGCTTTCGAGCGACCTGAAGATAGGGATATGTGATTGCCTGACCGTAAAGAGCATGTGCAGCAAGTTCTGTGAGTGTAGGAATGTCGTTAAGGGCACGATATATGTTAAGTTCAATGTTGGTAAAGTGGCCGGTTTGCTTTTCATCACGGATCCATTCTAGCATCTCGCGATAAACAGGCAAATGAACAATAATCTCAGCAGCAGCATCACAGTATGATTGATACCATGTATTTGAAGTGTCGGGAAAATGAGCAAAAAATCCAACATGCTCACGGGCTTCGAGATAAATGCCGTGATGATCCTGTTGTCCCTTCTTTGAATCCTTGTGCTTGAGGAGCAGACCCATCAACTCACAGGTCTTTATTCCTCCCCGAGAAGTCATCTTTGCAACCCGAGCCTTCTCGACATTATTCCCAAGACAAGCAGCAGCTTCATTGTCTTTGTTTGGGAGGCTGCAAGGCGGCATCTTATGATTCACCTCCCAGTAGGTAATTGCTTTTGCTATTCCGCCTAGCGTGCATTTGAATTGAGTAAAATAGTTGCAACAGGAGTGTACACAACTTACCTTTATGTGCATTCAGGTCTTTGTGCATAGTACATCCACACCATACACAGAAATCGACTTCGGCCTGTTGCCCGGGGGTCAGCTTATTGAAATCATCCTCGCCAATTTGAAGGATGACAGCTTTGGTGATCTCGGAACTACGCACTGCACAGTCTGCATCTGATAGTGCATCCCAAGCACTCAAACCACTGGCAGCTTCAACTGCTGCAGCACTATGTTCTAGTGCGATGCAGAGAACTTCATCAGGTGTGATCATCTTTATTGCTTGTTCTCCTCTAATCTCACGTTCTGTTCTTTTCTTGAGCTCTCGAAACAATGCAAAAAGCTTTTTCTGGTCCGCGGCATGATCAGTGAGCATGCCCATGACCTTCAATAGAATTCGTGTTTGTCGTTTCTGACCCACTGGACTTGCCATATAAGTAACATATAGGCCATCAATGGTGCGTACCCAACCCTCAAGTTGTTCTTCACTGGTGTGACCTGGTGCAAGACTGATACCCAGAAACAACGTCATCTTTTCATTGGTATCTGGGTCAAGAAAATGGGCATGACGTGACTCATAGTTCAAGCCTTTATGGGATGTTCCATCTGAGCTAAGTATCACACCTGAAATAACTGATTCAATATACTGACGGAGTTAAAGTGGAACTGTTCACACCATTTGAACGAGTGATTAAGTCAACAGCTCGTAGCTGCGTTGCAATCTCAGCTTGACCAACTACGCGTCGAGCAGATCTTCCACTAATATTATTGGTTACTGTGATCCTGAGTGACTTCCCAACACTATGGATGATGTTGTTCACTTTCTCCGGCGACGCTCCTTCTTTGACCAGGTCCATTATACACAGACACATCTTTGGGGTGACGACGTTCTTCTTCTTCATTGTTTGGTGCGTGAAATTTTTGACTGCAACCATTGCTGCCCTCTGTAACCGTTCCGGAACGCTGTTTCACACCATCTTTGGTCCTCAAAAGTCTTTCACTCTGCTTTTTTGCTTTTTCCAGCTCTTTACCTAATCTCCACAGCTGTAACTGAGCTTCCTTCAACTCCTCTTGGAGGTTTTTCACAAACGGTGAAGTAGAAGATTCATTCCCCGATATTTGAGCTTCAAGATCCTGTGCATATTGGATCCATTCATTGCGTCCTGCCTCTGCACAAGAGGTATTCCACCGACAGTTTCGAAGCTGTGCATAGAAGTTATTTGCACATATTCTCTCGGCGGCGACCCGATCCTCGATAGTGATATTTGCACAGGAAGGAATAGCAATGGATGTCCTCTTTTTGCTGACAGGTTGGTGATTTTCCTTGGATTTCCCGGATCCCAGGAAGTTTAGTGCACGCGACTTTTCAGGTTTCCTCAAAGTATATCGAAAAGAAGAACGTCCCTGGGACTTTGAACCATTCACACAACACATATAAGGCAGAGCGGTCGAGCGTGAAGAGATGCGTTTGGTGTGTTACGTAACTATTTGATGTGCTCCTCAATATCTGTAAGTAATCTGTAATTTGTGCTCCGCCCATGACCCAGATCCTTCTCAAACAATTTGTATCTTCTTCAGAGCAGAATTCTACAGGGATGTATGGGGCTTGATTTTTGTGTTCACAAGTGGAACAAATCCATTTCCAGGTGATTGTAAGTTCAGTAAAAAACAAACATAAGATATCAAAAATCTGCTTCCGAGAATCCCTGTAACTTTACTTTCTGAACAGCTTTCCCTGCAGAACTTTGGCCTTTAAGTAACTTTTCGGATGGTAAAACCTCATTTACTACGTGAGCATTAGCCGAAAGAACCATACAGGACGGACAAACAATCACAAACATACAGGCATTTCGCTGACATTGCCAGTGCTCAAATTAACAGCAACTTCGACCAAAAGCGCTCAGGTTCTTTCATTCGATATCACCTTAACTTGATGTACTCGTTATTCAGGACTCATTTGTGCGTGTACAGTGAATTTAGAATACAGAGAGCTGAAAATCTTGGCTTCCACTGTGTCCCGTTCCATATTTATAACAGCTATTTGCCAGGACCCGAAATCGTGCTGCAAAAAGCGTCCGCGACAAGATAGTTTCAAGTACGTGCCATTCGAACAGAACGGTCACGGTTGATGGTCCGCCCACCGTTCCGCACTGCACGCGCTACAACCTCGTTGTACAAATGGGTTCGCCTTGTCTAGCGATTGGAACGTCGCCTGAACATCATATCGGCTTTCCCACTTGCGAGCTCAAGAAAATTGAACCAAAGACGATGGATTGAAAATACCGCTTCCGCATCATCGTATGTTGCTAGAGTATTATCATCTGAATTTTACTTACTTGACCATGTCATCTAGGTAAGACCATGTGATCTATCTTCAAACCTGCTTCCTACTACCACAAGTGCATACGCCACTCTTACTTTACCACTTTACTTTGACACTGCTCGAGCCAGGGGTACGGTCCACTATTCTCCAATCGCTAGCTAATAATACCGAATGTTAGTGAATATTTAGAATGTATACGTTTTCTTTGTCTTTGCAGCACATAATCAACGCCTACTCTCCTCCCTCTTTGGACCTTCACAGAGGCATCCCTCTCGAATTTTGGGAATTCATTCGGGAATTGGACCAGCTACGCTCACAGAGATTGCCCTCTGATCTCAAAGAATTTGACTGCGCAGTGGCTGCTAATTGGAAGCGCTTATGGCCTTGGATGAGGCGCTTGCTTGAAGCCAATCGTGTTTTCGAGCACCAAGGGCATCCTTCAGCGGAAGTTATCGACAGAGCCTTTTTCTGTGTCAAGGCGGTACTCTCGGTGTTGACTCAAATATTTTCTTCCTCTTCCTCGGTCAGAGTAACGCAGTCCAGCCTGGCCTGCAAGATTTTCGATTCCCCCAATTTTGCGGAACTGCTACCCCTAGCTTGGGCTGTTGCCGTTATCCATCCTCTGCATCAGGATTACGTTGATGAGGTCATGCAGATGCTGGATGGAACGAGCTTGCAGAAACTGGTCAATAGCCATAGACTGGAATCCCTCGCAAAACAGCTTGAAGCGTGTTGCACAACGATCACGGGTAATTCCCTCGACCATTGGATACACCTAGCGAACGACAAATGCCTACAATTCATCCGCAATTCATCCTTGGTCAATGGGCTGCAGACTTATCTGCTTTTACTGCTTGTGGACGAGGTTCCTGGAAACAGTTTTCACCTCTATCTCAAGAAAGCCAATACTGCTATGACTTGTCTAGACCACCTTACGAAATACTTAATGAATCCTGAAGTCTCTATCCTGGGATCAGCTCTCTACTCTCCTAACCAGATTCGTATTAAATGCATCAATGCTGCATTGCGTTGCTATCAAATTTGGTTAGCTGGTGGAGCTCGATGGGTTGCTGCAGTCCTGAATCACAACCTCATATTCATGGTGATGAAAATATGCGACTTTCTCGAAGGTGTTCGTGATGATGACATTGGTTGTGAGAATGCAACCCGCGCCACATTGGCCACAATCTGTGAACTTCTTCTGTGTATACGCCGTTACAAACCATATTTCTCTGTCTCTCATCGCATAAAATTGAATCTGGATCTGTGCGAAAAACGAATCTTTCAGAAGAGTCTGCGTTTAACCCTGGTGCGGATCAGGGCAAGTCCCCCTGATATCGCTCTTCGAAATGAATGGCAAATGTTGCAGCTCGAGTTCTATGTGAAAGATGCTCTTGCTTTGAGAAGAGCGTCGTGGGATTGTGCAAGGCTTTTGCATTGCTCATTTGACGAGGTAAGTTGTCTTGCCCGATATTTCAACTATGTATACCGCTGACTGAAACGTCTAGTGTCCCAACAAGTTCAGACCTGTCTCTTTAGATATTGTCCCTCCTCGTATTTGTTCACGCTGCCATTCCTACGCTTACTGTGGTGTCGAATGTCAGAGCCGACATTATGAACATAAATTGCAGTGCAGACAAATTGCTAATGTTATGAATAGTGAGTCGCTTAAACTCTTCATCATGGTTTTTAAAATACAATCTGCACCATCTTAGAGCATCCACTCTATGCGGAAACTCTCGAGTTTGTCATCGCATCTACCGAGATTTCTTATATTCAAAGTTTGTTATGTGCGGCAGTGCAGAAATTCGAGAATGAAATGCCACCATTTACTACGGAGTTGTCTGCCGACGAATTTAATACGGGGAACCTGGCGCTCATAATAGATTTATCCCAACACGGATTTGGCAACTGTGAAGTCAAGCTACAGGATGATGTCTATGGAGAAGTAGATGACGAGGGGCGCGTAATCTTATCAAAGGGTTTGGCCATGGTCTTTTGTGGTCTTGTTCCAGCTTTTGGATCAAAGAATACCCTCTTCGTATACGACAATCGCGAGGTGTACCTCGAAAATGGTGACGTTGTTGGCATAGAAGACCTTTTCCGCAGCTTCTCTTCATGGTGGAGAGATTATTTGGATTTGTAGCGGTACTGATAAATAAAGGCGCTCGATGAGCGTTAAATAAATAAGATAAATTTCCAATCAATCTTACCTTATCATTCACCGCTCTTCACTTTCGCTATTTGGTGCTTTTGACGGCTTCCAACACCCATGAAGAGAGATCCTGGGATATCTTTGCCTGGCGATGTATTCATATACGTGTTGCAACTCATTCGATATTCACCTACTTCACACTGGTCTTGGCAAGTCCTTGTACTAGCCTCGGTCTGTCGACGCTGGCGCAACTTTACAATCGGAACACCAATGCTCTGGAGACATATTGCTGCTCCTGCTTACGGCCTTTGCTTTATCAGTCTATTGCTTGAACGATCTCAACGATGTCCCCTTGTCATTGAGTATCAAGCAGCAAGACCTGATAACAGAGTCTTGTCTCTTTTGGCAGAGCATTCTGAACGTTGGGAGGATGTAACACTCTATATTCCACCTTCATCTTATATATGTTTGTCCTCTATAAGGGGTAGACTTCCTCTTCTGGAGCGCCTATCCTTACACGCTACTGTGGATGATCCCGAAGCTTATGCTTACCCACTATCCAGGTTCGAGAATGCACCAGTCTTGCAATCGTTGGATCTTCGCTGGTTCTATGACCATTTGGTACGGGAACATTGTGTTCCCTGGACTCGATTGACACATCTCCGTTGTCAGTCCATCGAACTGTCCAGTTTACATTCTCTACTCGACAACACTCCTACGCTATCCAGGTTGTGCGTCTCAGAGATTTCTCACAATTTGCCTCCCAGTGATCGGTCGCGATCGGAGGTTTTGACGGAGTTGAAAGGGTTATCTGTCATTGATTGTGAACTTCAGGTCGTATACTCCTTGCTTGACAGGGCTTTGAACCTCGTTGAATTGGGCATTTTGATGAATTCAGATCCAGGAAAGGCCAACATCGATATACCAATCATTCTCCCTCATCTCCACACCTTGAAAATCCAAATCAACGGAATATTCCCTGGCGTAGTTAATTTCCTGGTCTTCGAAGCTCCACAACTTTCCGAAATAGAGTTTTCTGGTTGTCATGCCTTGGATAATTCAGATGACGAGCTCGAAAATAGGTTCGAAGATATTGTCACCTCAGGAAGACTATTCATCCAATTTCTGCGAAACTTTGTTCAGGGATCTGGTTGTAGCCTTGTCTCTTTGACACTCGACTGCGAGGTGGACTTCCATGCCTCTGAGATGATGCCACTTTTCGAAGTTTTACCGTCTCTGGAATACTTGGATATTTCGGTTCTTCATATGGGATGTATTCCTTTCCGTGACATGACCCCGGCATCTGCGATCTTTCCTAAGCTCCAAACTTTGTACCTGCGCATCCCTCCAGAAGAGTGCTTGATGGATGATGTTAACGACTTAATTAGTTTGGCCACTTCAAGCAGCGTTCTCAAAATTCGTTTGGTAGCTAAATGAAGTTGAAGTAGTCAAAACAACACATGATACGCGGCTCCGTGTACATACTTTGTGGAAACAGCTGTAATGTTCTAGTATCTATGTACATTAAGAATAGGCTGGCTGAAAAAACAGTTTCACACAGCGGCAGACATAACTCCGTAGGCAGGAAAAGGCCCGTTCAAAACGTGTGCTTACATTGGAGTTAGCGTACAATCTTTCAAGGACGTGATGGTACATGAATTTCGCAGTTGCCCCTAGCTGCCCTCACGTTCGCGCCCGATTTCAATTTCGATTTGACGCGCCCTGGTGCCGCCTGGATCGCCCTACGCTCTTCAATACAACCGGCCCTATACAAGATTGAGAGGCTACAAGAAAACGCTGTGCGTATATCAAGATCCTACACGTTCTCTGTGTTTCTCCAGCATTCTCAAGAAATTCACTCCATAAGTAATAAATCAAATTGAATACATTTGAAACCTTTTCACAATTATTCGAGTTAACATGCCTAGGAGTAGCTAGTTGGCGGGAGGAAGACTCTTGCTTACGGACCATGGAATGTCTAGGAGCGAGATGGGTCTACTTTTTGAGCAGCCTTCCTCTTGTTATTACTAGACCCTGCGGGTTTTTCGAACTCGTCACCATCATCGATGTAGTTCAGTGATTGACTTCTGGCGTAACCATCCTCTCCCTTCACCCTCTTCGCGGCAGGACCCCTATTATACAATGTCCACATATAGCCGGACTGTGAGGCCAGATGCTCCATTCGATTGGGATTTGGCACAGATCTAGGAGGCGACGCTGGAACATCAGGTCCAGGCATAGTAGTGGATGCAGAACTAGGTACACGGCTGCCGGAGTGCGCCAAATTTTCCATTCGACTGGGGTTGGACACAGATCCATGAGGCGACACTGGGACATCGGCGATGGGTGTATTAGCATGTGGGGTCAATTGAGCCCCGGCCTCTGAAATATTAGAAAAGTTAAGTTTGTAAATTCATTGTCATAGAAGTCGTAACGTACCGATATCTTGGGGATGATAACCTAGAAGAGAAATCATGCTAGATTCACTTGTGAGCATTAAAATTGGAGCGTAAGTTTCTCGGACTCACTTGGGACCATCTACCTTAAAGATATACTTCACGCCTTGATCGAGTCGGACTTTGATGCAAAAAGTACTGGACTGTAAGGTGTAAGGATGAATGCCACTGGATCTAACAAGCGACGTACACTTCCAGCTATGAGAGTAGCTATAGTGTAAAACGGGGATGTCTGCTCGCCCAAGATCGTTGACATCATTAAAGACGTGGGCGCGAAAATAAGGCCTCGATCAGAGGATATGGATATGTTGGTGATGTACAATGGGCGCGAGAATAAGATTTCAGTCGTGGACCCGGAAGTGAGGTTTTTGGCCCTAGTAAGCAAGGGAAACAATCAATGGACGTGGCGCCTTCGAAGATCGAGAAGATTACCAAAATTGAAGTTGCATTCGTGCTGAGGTTTGCGAGGAGTCTTGATTGCTTGCAGTAATTAAAAAGAACAGAAGGATGAGTTGACAGACGAATGCGACACAGATCCGTTATGTATCTGAGAGCATAAAGCAACGATTAAGGAAACGAAATGGAGTGGCACGGCCCCCCCCTTTGTGATCTTCCATGTTGAATTGGTTTGACGAAAAGGATCGCTGGACACCGCGGCCGCAGACTTGTGCATATGTAATTATAAAGCAGTCACGGGATTTACCGATGATCTGGCCATTTACATAAAGGATGGAAAACCACCAAACATCTTACTGCTTTGTCCGATACTGCTTTGTCCGACACTGCTTTGTCCAAAACCGGATCGTAGGCGGTATCCACATTGCAATTGCAAATGATCGATGCTCACCTCATTCACCGATTATATTATATTACGGATAATCGACCTTTGGATGCAACCAAAACTGCGACCAAATCGAAGTAGCTATAGCCTTTAGCCTTTGTCTAACACTACAATGCATACACCAAGATTTTATTCAAACCTCTATAGTCCTGCGTACGCCTTTTCATCCACAATAAAATGTAGAGTCGTCGTTTCGAATTTTCTCCCCAGATCCACTAAATGCCTTCTCTGACTTTCGTCACGTTCTTCGACTTTCTTCCTAACAACATACCTGCCTTGGCCATGGTTGGCGACGTCGTTCGTGCCCTATGCGGGATGGCTATCGGACTAGCCTTCATTTTCTCTAAAACGGCCTTCCTCTTGATCGCCCCTACCTTCGTCATGACTGGAACCATCTTTCGTTCCCTTTGCGGGGTGGCGACTGGACCTGGACTCACTTCCGCTTGCCGAAAAGTATTGTACATCTTTACCTTCGTGTGGCTCACCGCCGTACCTTTTCTCTCTACCCTCAAACCTATCTTATGACCGATCTGTGTGGTGCCCGGAATCGCCAGCATCAATTTATGCACAGAGTTGTACACCTTCGATCCCCAGAACTATTCTCCTCATCCTCTTTGGGCAGATTTTCCTCGTCTAATGAACGCTCAAACTTCGACTTTTGAACAGCTTCTGGATAGCTCGGTGGGGGGTTCAGGATTATCCTTGGACATCAAAAAAGCGGAAATGGCAATGTCTGACCTTGTCGTTCTTGTAAAATTTAGTAAGCTGGCCAGTAAGGACGTACTAGGTAGGTGCCTCAACTTTAATTGTTATCCATTCACATTGATCAATCGTCTGTAGGTGAAGCGTTAACCACTTTTGCCCATGACGCTCGTCGAACTGGACGCGGGCTACAAACCTTGGGCTCAAGAGTTGGTGGTGCCATTGACCTGTGAGTTATCTTCCAACCTGTAAATCCACTTGCTCATCCTTCATGTTTTTTATTCAGAGTACTAGCCGTCAACGAGTACGCCATGGCAAAACTTTCTTCTATTCCACCATCGTCTTCTTTCATTTCACAGGCATTAGTGCCTTTCCATCCTGCGTCCTCTCTGGAGAATCTATTTCTAACTGCTTTTGGCGAATCAATGAACACACTTTCAACCATCATCCAATGCCTCATCTTGCTCGCGGAAGTCGAACTCTCCAATATCGAGAAACTCGAGGAGCATCTCTCCTTGATCCACGAAATAGTTTGCCGAGAAGATTCATCCATTTCATCTGCCAAGACCGAGCTCTTAGGCGAAATCTGGACACGGCTTGGCGGGAATCGGCGGGAACTAAAAGGTCACGATGCACATCTGGAACTCCTTCGCGGAATTGGTGGATATCGCAAGCGAGCGCTAGCCCATGTAGTATCTGCCCTGCAGATTTTGAGGGCTCTAAGCGACGATATGGAGGATATGAGAGAGAAGATGATGATGCCGCACCTCGTGGGCTCACAGATCCCTTTGGAAGTGCAGATCAGTAGTATTCAACACGGTCTTGAACGACTGAGAGACTCTAAGGTTTTGGCCCAGGAGAGGGATCAGACGGCAATGCAAAGGATTGCGGTTGTGGAAGGTTAACTGTGGTGACTAAGGTCTTTCGAACCTCACCCCTATCACATCTACTTTTTCACCGTTGCCTTCCTTTACATGTAGATAAATAGATGATTGATACACTGTATATGATTCAGATTTGTATTTCACAAATTTAATAACTGTTCATTGACGAATCATGAATAACAGAACCTCTACAGGATACTCCTCTCCTATATACGCCACGCCCAAATGGAGCACAGAAATTATGGTGGAGTATGGTGGAGTGTGGACAGTACGTCTAAAAATGAATGGGCAACCTGCTTGTGCTAAATATATGTGGACCTGGTAGACCCTATATTGCTGCGCGCTATTTGCGCCAACTCTAATGCCTGCTTCAACTTCTCTGGTAGCAGGGCACGCGCATACGACGGATGGGGAAGCGGAGCTTCCCGCCGAGCATCGAGCGAGGACATGTGAAGTTTCGAGCACGATTTGCGGAGTAGGTGGGGTTCCCAATGAAGGGGCCGAGGGAGCGTAGGAGCATTGAGTCAAAGAAGAATATCCGAAAAGTAACGAGAATTAAGTCAAAATAAGATGCAAGTGAGATGCAATTCACGTACTCTTGTGTCTTGCAGTCCGACTCAAACCACGGGGACAGACCTGGTAACCACCATGACTGGTGAGGAACCTAGCGAAGACTCGAGGAGGGTACAGATATGATTTTCTCAATTGGCTCCATAGATGACTTTCCATCGTAGTCCACAAGCCTCTGATCGAAACCGAACAGATGGCCAACGTCAATCGTTCGAACAAACAGGCTCGCTGAGAGGTTCTATGGCCGCATCACCTTCCGAAAAAGGAACGGTCGAGTGGTAATCTGGATCACCTCGGAATTTAATCTTAGCGTTCTCGACTGGTTGAAATTTTGCCCTAGGTCGCTCACCGACTTCTTTTTACTCTCGATCCTACCGTTACCATCCCGTCCCTTAACCTCTCTCTGCTCGTCATACCCCTCATCGAGATCGCCATACCCTTCATATTCAAGCACGTCCAATATATCCTCTTGACAATGTTCTAAGATAAGCCATAACCTTCCGCTTTGCATACTCTGCGTGAGGTGATACCCTGTGATACCACCCGAAGCGCATCAGCGCTTATGCCGGATAAGCAGAATGGAAGAGGGATTCTGGTGTTGGCTTGCTTTCCTACTGCTGGGCTCAGTTGTTAAGTAGCTGAAGAGGAAGGAGGGAGACGGGGTCAGTGGACTGATATAATCAATCACATTCTACTCACCCAACTCTTGATGGTGTTTGCCAGTATTTGGTACGGGAGCCAGCATTACGAGAAAGTGGAGAGCTGACTCCTGCTTGAGAGCTGTAGAGCTCGGGTTTGGAAAGGTAGATGTAGAGATAAAAGGAAAATTGACATTGTAAAGGCGTTACAGCAAACAAGCTTCTGGGCTGCGTGGTGGCCGCGGAATTCAGCGATGGAGCTGTCACGAAGCGGCGGAGGCGGAGTGACTAACGGAGCGGGAAAGCGGAGCAACTAAGCAGAATGGCGAGGCGGAGCAACTGAACAAGGCAACAAGGCGGAGCGACTAAGCAGAACGGCGGCAGGCTGGTCCCAGATAATGACAGAGATATATTGAGTATCGTAGTCATAGGTAATAATAAGTAAGCACATACCTGGTCCCAGATAATGACAGAGAGGTCAAGATAAGGGACCAGGCTGTGGAGGGTTGGCTATATATACATAATCCGGTCTGCGAGAAACAACGATGTAATACTGTACAGTTTAGGAACAAGGAAGGTGGCGGAAGCCAATAGAAGGAGAAGATGGGTCAGGTGGATCAGTAATCGATGGATCAGTAATCGATGGATCAGTAATCGATGGGGGTTTGACAGTGATGGGATGATGTATCGTACAAGTAAAGGCGTCGAGACGGTGAGAAAAGGAAAATGATAGGGGCTGCGTACTTTATGACAGGAGCCACTATGTATTCGTACCGGACTATCCATAAGTGACGCGGGAGCGCACTCATTGCAATGCGTGAGACGACGAGACCAAGTCGGACAACGAGAGGACTTAGCCGACAAGACTTGAAGGCCGATCCCGCAGCTGCTTTACGCGTTTAGGATGAGCAATGACCGGGGTCCTACAGTGTGCAAGCTATACAGTGCAGCTGTCGAGTCAGGTCCTGACTGTCGTATGGTAAACGATAACCCCCCCATCTAAACGAATCATCCGACAATTTCCTCGAAGTCAGAAGACCGTCTGCTGAAGCCAGATGGCTTAGCGCGGGTCAAGGGCTGGTATGTTGCTAGAGGTGGATGTGTGTGAGTGCTGCAATAACCAGAGATTGCATTGCGGTAGGAGCGGATTAGAGGACGGATCCGGAGACGTCTTTTCTATAGGAGTTCGGGTAGTACAACTGACTGGTGGGGTAAGGATGAGCGGTGTTGAGGCGTAGCGGAGTTATTCAGGTAAAATTGGCCAATTGTAAAAATCGGGAATAGACCCAGATAGACCCTCGCAGTAAGCTAAAGCTTGTTACGTCACATCAAGCCCTAATTCTGCGATAAGTCTCGCTTATCTTATAATATAAGAAGAGGCGCTGAGTTTGCGGTGCCGGCCACAGCCTTGATCTTAAGAATTGCTCTCTCGCAGACTCTCATCGTTACGGCCAATAGCCCACAATTTCATTTCGCATCTCTCT
The DNA here is from genome assembly GCF_021015755.1 of Lentinula edodes. NCBI lineage: Eukaryota > Fungi > Basidiomycota > Agaricomycetes > Agaricales > Omphalotaceae > Lentinula > Lentinula edodes. The sequence goes on from NW_025764307.1 coordinate 2,087,814, forward strand.
GCCCACAGTGCACATCCATTACTTCTCTGGCGTCCATTGTATCGATACCGTACATTCAGAGACTTGACTCCCGCGTCTGACCCACTCGCGCGGAGCCAAGCTCCAGCTCCAGCAAACTCCCGTATTTACGTCCTGACAGGACTACCTCAAGACTTCCTATGCTATTCATGGATGAGCTCTGCTCGCACTGAGACGAGCGGTAATTATTCAGCTGTCAACAAGATGGTTCGGGGTGCGATTGTTTTCTTTCCCCCTCCAAGAAATTTACTAATGGTCCCTCAGAAAGAGTGAGAATTACCAAATCTCCATAAAGACACATACGTCGGGCGCTACCTTCGATCATACAAATAAGGGTGCTGGATCTCAGACGGTTATGAACAGCCATCGTCTCACATCGTACCGTTACCAAGAAGCTAATCCTTGCGTACCGCTCACCAAGATGAGTCTCGGGGGTGTAAGTTTCTTCTGGGTCGATCGCAATACGATCATATATTTATCACTGTTATTTCATAGATCGTTAGTCAGCAAAATCCTTCAGTCAGGTCGAAGAAAACAGTCGATACTGGTTACGCCATTCCTCCTTTCCGATTACTTGAGGAGGAAGAAATACCACGTATCAAGCGCTTCCCTCCAGATAATAGATATGACTAGGTTTATGCCGCCACGTGTATATCCATACACAAAGGTCTTTTGATTCTTTGTATCCCCTGGGCGTCACAAATGCCTCTCCAAATTCCAACTTATACTTTCTACATCCATCTCTCTTACGAACTCTCCTGCCACTCACTGCTCCAGTATGAATAAATCCTACAATCTTCGTAGCACTTCTGGCAAGCGTGCAAGAACTGTCGAGCAATCGGACTCTGAAGACGATACCCCTCGTCCAGAGAAGCGACCTAAAATCAGCGGCGAAGCAAGAAAAAGTCCGAAGAAATATAAGCGGGTCAAGGTACCCTCCCGGTTCAAGAGAATTCAGGGAAGATTTGCCCTCTTACAACCTTTGGTGACCTCTATCCCACTTGAAATCGTCTACGAGGTACGAATGAATAAACCAAACTTTTTCCTACACTTATTGACTTGATGTTTGAATCGATAGATCTTCTGCCACCTCGATCCTCGTGCTCTTCTCACCCTAGCCCGCACATCGAAAGACTTTCAGAAGATCTTGATGAGCAAGTCATCGGAGAACATCTGGCGCACAGCTCGAGAGAATTTTGAGGGTGGATTGCCTCCCCGCCCCTCGGATCTCAATGAGCCCCAATTCGCTCATTTGATTTTTGATCTTTACTGTCATGTATGTTTCACAAGCACCGACGTATGTTTGGTCAACCAGCTGAACTCATTTAGGTTTGTAATCAACCATGGAGATGTGATAATATCCTGTGGAGGTTTCGCTTGCGATGTTGTCGCAATTGTGAAAAGAGGTATGTGGTGTGATTTCGTTGACGTATCAAACATCGACGATTTTTGCCAGTTTTCCCCTCTATCAGTGGAGCAATCTCTACGCCATACTTTACCCATTTACTTCGTTTGACATCTTACCCAAAGAGAAGGTGAAGGGTATTACAGGTCTGTTAAATTTAGATTTGTCAGATGGGCTATCAGACGACTCTTTTACCAGGGAAGAATCGCGAAGATATAGTTTACAATGGTCTGGTAGTCCTGAAATTCAAAGCCCAGTTCATTGCTTTCCAGTCTGAAGAAGAACGTCTCGCATGGGTAACTCGTAAACGGACCGAATGTAAAGAGATTGAACAGGTGAAAGTAATTCGTTCATTGGTGTATTTCGGTGCCACTCATGTCTTCTCAGCATGCTCGTCAATCTGAAGCATGGCATCAGGCAAAGTTGAACCAACGTTCCATAGAATTGTGTGACCTTCGAGACCAGAGACTGCAAGCGTACGTGTTCTGCTACTTGGTTCTCGCGCGCATTACACATGTACCTTTATCAGGATTCTCACTCGACTTGGTACAATTGGATGGCGAAGCGAGGCTGAGTTCATCATCTTTGGCCTCTCTGCATTGAAGCAGCCCCACGAGTTCCTTAACCTTCAATCTGTTAAAATGCCAAAGAAATTGACTGAACACGGTAAAGCACTTCTTATTCTCTCTTGATTATCCATCCTGCTGATCTCTAATACACGTTCTCAGGCTGGATCAGTATTCAGTCTGAACTGGTGAATTGGCTTTCAGAACACAGCATTGCACGCTTAGAACAAGTGCGGCTTGAAATTTGCCAAAAACAGTTCCACCGTCTCAAAAGAGAGTATCTTGATATTCTGGCTCAGCACGACCTTCGAAATCCTTATCCGGGTGTCGGTGATATTCTCACTGATCGAACCTTGCAGGTCATGGTTTGGGACACTAACATGGAGGGGGGATTGACGGCTGCTTTCCTCAGATCGACTCTGCTTGAACAACTGCCTCGAATTTTGCGTGATTGGAGATCATCGAGTATTCAGGAACTTGTTCAGATTGTCCGGAAGGCTCGTCGTCATGCATCCCATTCAGATCTTGACTTAGCCGTCACAATCTTTGGATGTGCAAGCTGTCGGGCACTCATGGTCTACCCACAAGTTTTCTATCACCAATGCTGCTTTCATAACTGTGCAGAAGATGATTTCATCCACGACCGGATGCAAACAATTGACAAGCTCTATCACAGAAATGGGAATGGCCCCTGGTCAGCACGGACGATCTTTTTTCATTCGCGCAGTTCCCGATTCGCGGAGAAACTTGTCATCGGTGCTGGGCTTGATCCAGCTACGGCCACAGCCAGTGATTTGACTGCTGCGAGACCCGTAATCGAACATACAAATCTGTCAGCGGAGGCATCCCCTGCGAGGATTTTTGTAAACTGGCAGGCTGCGGTGGGTCGTAGTGGCGTCTTCGAAATTTCCTTCACTCATCGTACTTCTATTCAGTTAAGTTACCATGAACTTACACCTGATGACAGTTCCTTCATCATCAACCAATTCGGAGAGGATACGTCGAAAATTCGTGCTCATGAGACCCTTAACATGTATGCAAACGTTATTTGCTGTGTGCATTGTCATAAGGCGTTGAAACCTCACGAGTTACTACTCCATCTACAATCCATGTAAGTCTTTCTCTACTAATAATTAATTATCTATGCACTGATCTGTCTATCAGACATAATATGGAAGCTACGCCTGTTGTAATTACCGCTACCGAATTTTATGGGCTATTTCGAGGTCATTGGTACTGGAATCCCCGTGAGGAGTTGAACATCATTGGTATGGAATTCCTTTGTAGATAAAGTCGCAGATAGGAGTGTAAAGACGTATATACCCTCGGTCCATTGAATTGACCTATTCGTTACATTCTCTTACTACCACCTTCTTACATTCCTTCAATCTTGTAACAATATCACAGATATGCATTAATCAAAAACCTCATCATAACTCACTCTATTGCGAAGAATAGAAGGAAACTCGAAGAAATTCCCCTTCACTGCTAGTTACTCGGCACAATATTTACCGGGGACCGGGTAACCGGTGATTTGAGATTGAGAATTTTGACCTGAATCTCCGACCATGAAACCTCTCTTGAAGAATGGCGTCCCGGTAGGCCAAAGAATCAAACGCGAACCTCACGACATCCACAGCCCTATCTTCATATGCTGGTGTGATTATTGCGCCACTCAGGGGGGGATCGTAGTCACACCTGAAGGACAATGTCATAAAGTACGCAGCCCCTATCATTTTCCTTTTCTCACCGTCTCGACGCCTTTACTTGTACGATACATCATCCCATCACTGTCAAACCCCCATCGATTACTGATCCACCTGACCCATCTTCTCCTTCTACTGGCTTCCGCCACCTTCCTTGTTCCTAAACTGTACAGTATTACATCGTTGTTTCTCGCAGACCGGATTATGTATATATAGCCAACCCTCCACAGCCTGGTCCCTTATCTTGACCTCTCTGTCATTATCTGGGACCAGGTATGTGCTTACTTATTATTACCTATGACTACGATACTCAATATATCTCTGTCATTATCTGGGACCAGCTTGCCGCTGTTCTGCTTAGTCGCTCCGCCTTGTTGCCTTGTCCAGTTGCTCCGCCTCACCATTCTGCTTAGTCGCTCCGCTTTCCCGCTCCGTTAGTCACTCCGCCTCTGCCGCTTCGTGACATTAGGTCAAGATCCATTACTGCACTGACAGCCTACCGATAAGGTTGTCCTTGCAGGGTCTATAGACACCACGTCTTCCCCAGTTCCGCCCGACTCTGAAACACCTGTTGCCAGTATAGACTGCTCCGCACTCCCGCACGCACTTGACCCCAGAGACCAAGCTCACGCCCATAACAACGACGATACTTGGCGCGATTGCCAGTCTCAACCTTGCCCCAACGCCCTTTTGAACTCAATCCGAGAGCCACTCACTGTGAGCAATATAACCTTCCTGCCGATTCCCCAACCCCGATTGCCTACTCCCATCATGTCGACTCCTATCCCGCCTGCCCCAAACACCTCTGCGGAGGATCTCATGGCTCAGCTCATCAGACAAGTAGCTAACCTTGCTACAGCTATGGAGGAACGCTCATCCTCTAAGTCAAGCATGAACAAACCCGAGGTTTTCAAGGGTAAAGATGGCGCTGAAGCCCGTCGCTTCATGGCTCAGTTCCAGAATTGGGCGTCAGAACAACCGGATCTCGCCAAAAGCCAAGTAAAACTCATCAAGTCCGCCTTGGGCTTCTTCACAGAAAGTGCCGGAGATTGGGCAACTCCCCATCTGCTACATTTCAATGCGGAAAATCCCCCTTTCGGAGGAAATTGGGAGGCGTTTCTGAAGGAATTTAGCCAACGGTTTGAACCAATGGACCCAGGTATGGAAGCCCGTAGCGAGATCAAGAATCTCAGGCAAAGTAAAGGACAGACAGTTGCGGAATTCGCTCAGAAGTTCAAGGATATCGGAGATCGGACTGAAATGTCTGATATTGACTTGCGGGAACGTTTCTTCACTGCATTACTCCCAGAGATCCGACAACACCTCATCACCGTAAACATTGCCCAAGGAATTGCTCCGACTCTGAAGGAGGCAATCAAACGGGCCATATCGGTGGATGTCTACCTGCACGATCCCACCATGACTGGCCGGAACTCTGGATACCCTCCCACGCATACCACTCATACTACCCCTGCTGACCCCCATGCTATGGACATTGATGCAACCCACACCAGTAATGGGAATACTAGGGAAGCATTCCTAGCTCGCATGCGAGGACGATGCTTCGGCTGCGGTGCCCAAGGTCATGTCAAGCAAAACTGCCCACACCGAGAAACCACCTGCCGCTACTGTGGACGTCGAGGACATCTGGAAGCAGTCTGCCAAGACAAATTCATGGGACTCGGACGAGACCGAGGCCGACGCCAGCAACCTCGACGCCAACAGATATCCGCTACGGGACCCGCGCCATTCTCCCTATTCCCAAACGAATCCGTCCAAATCGCGTCCTCGATCCCAACATCTGCTCCTGCACCCGTAGCCGCTACTCCGAGCCCCCCTAACCAGGACTTTTCCAATCAGATTGGTCAAATAAGGGAATTACTTGATCGTGCTAACGCTATGTCCTCCTCGTCCTCTGGCTTTCAACAGGGTTTTTAAAGAGGGTACCCGCTTCGGCTGCACCGAGAGTACCCCGTAATCAGTTTGTTATGTTCGCTACTTCCTCGTATGACTCGCACCCATCATGTACAATATCGTCGATCCGGGAATTAAACTCTACTTCCCCACATTTCCGAATTCATGCGAGACTAAGAGGAAGGAATCACAGTATAACAACTGCAGCCATGGTAGACTGTGGAGCTACCGCCCTGTTTTTAAACCAAGACTTTGTCACCCGGAACCATGTAAGATGTGCACCCCTCCATAAACCAATCGACGTTTTTAATATCGATGGAACACCTAACCGAGCTGGACGGATAACCCATTTTGCACGTCTAGCACTCACAGTGGATAATCAAGAGCGATGGATGGACTTTCTGATCACCAACCTAGGAGGTGAAGACATCATCCTTGGACTCCCCTGGCTACGGAAGGTAAATCCGGAGATTGATTGGGAGAAAGGACGACTTTCAGTAAAGCCTCCTCGAGTAACGATAGAAGAAGTCCCAGACGAGGAGACCTTGTACTCTCATCTAGCCGCCACTCACACAGAAACCCCGATCCTCGAACTCCCGGAACTGGAACCTCCCGCAGAAAACCCCCACATTGAGGTGCCACTAGAAGCGACCCTTGAACCGAGTGAATCAGCAGCGGTGGAAGAACCACCAATACACCGAATTCGAGCCAATCATAAAACTCGCCGGGCATGGGTAAAAGCAGGAATTCTAGAGGAACAGACGGAGGAAGTCTGGTGCGCCGCAGGATTCACTTACTCCCAGCAGTTAGCAGAGGAAGCCAACCGAGACAAACCCGTTAAAACCTTCGAAGAAATGGTCCCTGAGCAGTATCGTGATTTCAAGAAGGTTTTCTCAGAATCCGCCTCCGAACGATTACCTGCCCACCAACCTTGGGACCATGCAATTGATCTCGTACCTGGAGCACCGGCAACCATGCGTACCAAGATTTATCCCATGTCCCTAAACGAGCAGGAGGAGTTGGATCGTTTCCTAGAAGAAAACCTACGGAAAGGCTATATCGTCCCCTCAAAATCACCAATCTCATCACCAGTCTTCTTCGTAAAGAAGAAGGATGGGAAACTCCGTTTCGTACAAGACTACCGGAAACTGAACGAGTACACTGTGAAGAACCGATACCCTCTCCCATTGGTTGCTGACATCATTAGCCGACTTCAGGGAGCAAGATATTTCACGAAGTTTGATGTCCGCTGGGGTTACAATAACATACGGATTAAGAAGGGGCATGAATGGAAAGGCGCGTTTGCAACAACCCGAGGCTTGTTCGAGCCTAAGGTCATGTTCTTTGGTCTCACAAATTCCCCTGCCACGTTCCAAGCACTTATGAATGCTATATTTGCTGATCTCATTGCAGCCGGCAAGGTGGCAGTCTACCTAGATGACATCCTTATCTTCAGTAACGATCTCGAGGAACACCGACGAATGGTACGGGAAGTATTAACTCGGTTAGAAAAACACGACCTCTACCTACGACCCGAAAAATGCGAATTTGAACAACAACAGATTGAATACCTCGGACTCATCATCTCAGAAGGGGAGGTGAGAATGGATCCGGTAAAAGTAGCGGCTGTTCGTGACTGGCCAGTCCCTACTAACCTTCGGGAACTACGAGGGTTCTTGGGATTTGCAAACTTCTACCGACGCTTTATCCGGAATTTTGCCAAAATAGCACGACCTCTGAACGACCTGACGAAGAAAGACACCAGCTTTACCTGGACCGACACTCGACAGAAAGCATTTGATACCCTTCGAGAAGCCTTCATCTCCGCACCGATCCTTGCTCTATGGACACCAGACAGGCCTACTCGAATCGAGGTAGACGCATCAGGCTTTGCCACAGGAGGCGCCCTTATGCAGAAGCAAGACGATGGCCAATGGCATCCGGTAGCCTTCAGATCGGCATCCATGCAGCCAGCGGAACGGAACTACGAAATCTACGATCGAGAAATGCTTGCTATCATTGAAGCACTGAAGGATTGGAGGAACTTTCTAGAAGGACTCCCTCAACCATTCGACATCATTACGGACCATTCGAACCTCGAATTCTGGCGCACTGCACAAGACCTCACCCGCCGACAAGCCCGATGGGCCCTCTATCTGTCACGGTTTGACTTTCATATGATCCACCGCCCTGGTAGAGTAAACACCCAAGCTGATGCTCTCTCCCGCATGGCAGTTCATCATGTATCAGACAGCGATGATAACCGACAACAGACAGTCCTTAAACCTGGCCACTTCGTAAAAATTGCAGCTTCGATCCTACAGAACCCCTTAGAGGATCGTATCCGGAAAGCCTCAGAACGGGAGGCACAGGTATTGGAGGGTCTCAAAACAGTCAAAGAGCACGGACTACAGCGCTTGGCCAATGGGATAGCCGAATGGGAAGAAGACAATGGGTTGGTCTACTACCGAGGTCGAGTATACGTACCAGCAAACGACGACCTACGCACTGAGGTACTCCGTCAATGCCACGACCATCCAACTGCAGGACACCCCGGATTACACGGGACACTTGACTTGGTCAGTACCCATTTCTGGTGGCCTACGTTGCGCTCTTTTGTGGAAAAATACGTTGAGGGATGCGAGGTTTGTGCCCGTAAGAAGATCCAGCGACACCCACGGGCTGTAACTCAACCATTAGATGTACCATCCGGTCTATGGGAAGAGGTAGGGGTTGACCTGATAACACAGCTACCTAACTCCCAAGGCTACGATGCTGTCTTGGTTTGCACAGACCTGTTTGGAAAACAAATTCACGCTATTCCTTGCACCAGCTCCATCACAGCCGAAGGCGTTGCCGATATTTACTACCGAGAGATCTTCCGTCTCCATGGTCTTCCTCTTCACTTTAAATCCGACCGCGGACCCCAGTTTGCAGCTAAACTCATGCGATCCCTTCTCGCTAGGCTAGGAATTAAATCAGATCTAACCTCCGGATACCGTCCTCAGTCTAATGGCCAAACCGAACGAGCAAATCAGGAAGTAGAGAAATACATCCGCCTCTATGTAGGACGACGACAAGACGACTGGGCAGAGCACCTTCCCATGGCGGAGTTTGTGATTAACTCACGGACTCATTCTGCGCTAGGCATGTCCCCGTTCGAGCTAACCTACGGCTATCTTCCCCTGTTCAATATCCCAGTAGGCCAACGCAGCGGTATTCCAGCCGTGGATGACCGTATACAGATTCTCCGAGAAGCGCGACAAGATGCCGGAGCTGCCTTACACCTAGGAAAGAAACAACAGAAGGAGGGATACGAACGCAGGAAGCGGAAAGCTCATCAATTCAAAGTTGGAGACCTAGTCTGGCTCAGTGCAGAGGACATTAACCTTCAGCTTTCCAGTGAAAAGTTAGGAGATCGACAGCTTGGCCCTTATCGTATTCTTGAGAAAATTGGCCCTTTAGACTACCGTCTTGACCTTCCCCTATCCCTAGATCGCCTCCATCCCGTCTTCCATGTTGATAAACTATACCCCTGGAAAGGTAACTCCATTAATGGCGAAATACCAACACCACCAGAGCCGGTATACTTAGAGGATGAAGATGAACCGGAATACGAAGTAGAGGAGATCTTAGACAGCCGGGTTCGATGGAAGAAGTTGGAATACTTGGTTAAGTGGAAAGGTTACGACGCAGGGCACAACTCTTGGGAACCCGCAGCCAACCTCAGTCGAGCACCAAAAATTGTTCGGGCCTTTCATAAAAAACACCCAACAGTGGCAAAGCCTTGACCATCGAGGGCAATGGTCATAAGGAGGGGGGTAATGTCATAAAGTACGCAGCCCCTATCATTTTCCTTTTCTCACCGTCTCGACGCCTTTACTTGTACGATACATCATCCCATCACTGTCAAACCCCCATCGATTACTGATCCATCGATTACTGATCCACCTGACCCATCTTCTCCTTCTACTGGCTTCCGCCACCTTCCTTGTTCCTAAACTGTACAGTATTACATCGTTGTTTCTCGCAGACCGGATTATGTATATATAGCCAACCCTCCACAGCCTGGTCCCTTATCTTGACCTCTCTGTCATTATCTGGGACCAGGTATGTGCTTACTTATTATTACCTATGACTACGATACTCAATATATCTCTGTCATTATCTGGGACCAGCTTGCCGCTGTTCTGCTTAGTCGCTCCGCCTTGTTGCCTTGTCCAGTTGCTCCGCCTCACCATTCTGCTTAGTCGCTCCGCTTTCCCGCTCCGTTAGTCACTCCGCCTCTGCCGCTTCGTGACAGACAATCTTTGCCTGGACAGTCCTTCTATAGCGATGCTGCCTTGAAGGAACACCTTGCATACGTGCGGAAAGTAGAACGAGCTTTAGGACAGTATGATAACCCACCCCCACCTACACTGGATGTTTCTCCTCCGCTCACTGTCAAGCCCTCGTCAGAGAGTCTTGGGATTTCCATCGCACCTCAGATAGCTACCTCGGTCTCTTATCCTCTTCCTTTGAGCTCAGCTATCGAAGCCGATGGCAGCGACGTCGCTTCTCGACCATCCTCACATTCCTCAGGACTAGAACAAAGCTATCTTCCTCAGACAATGCCCCGACCTCTCAGTTTGGAGTATGAGTGGATGCGCCTCGAGACTATCGCCCGTCAGCTTGAAAGCCTGGAAGCGGACACACTTCGACACTGGAATCCAGCCGAAATCGACTTTAGAGAGGGACTCGATGAATCTGACTTCGTTGACTATCTCAGTTTGTCTTCTCTTGTGTCGGGGCATGGCACGAACTCGCTTTTTCTGGGTCACTTAGAATGGCTGAGGGATAGTAGGAGAACTCTAGAGAAAAATCATGACGCAGCAAGACTCTCGAGTCGTTTCAACTGCAAACATACAGTAGTCTCTCGTCGTCTTGCAGAGGCGGAAGCAGCTACACGTACCAAGTTAGTGGCAGAATGGCTTCTGCGGCGGAATACGCTCATACAGGAACGCGTTCACTCGACAAGTGAGTCTACAAACCCATACGCTCTTAAATCTTTCTTTATCTCATCTTTCCTTTCAGCCCCGGTACCTGAGGATGTCCATCACACAGACAAGATATTCGTTCTTTTACTTTTAATCGCAGCTACCTTACACCTCGTGTGCAATATGTCCACAATTCCACTTGTATTCTTCCTTCGATCCATGCGTCTTGTCTGCAAAATGTTAGGATTTGAAGAGGATCGAATTAACACACGCCTTCCTGAGGATATGCGTACCGTTCTCAGCCGATTGGACCTCCATCCCACTTACACGGCATATGTGTGCTGCCCAAAATGTTTTCAAGTATATGATTTTGATAACTGTCCCAAAACGTGTAATAACACCTCGAGTCTTACAAGTCATCCCTGTAATCGATGTCTTCTCCATGATCCTCTTCCGGCACAGAAAAAGAGCCACAAAACAATCAAGGTTCCTGTAAGATCGTATTTTCATCAGGACTTGAAACATTGGTTAGCGTGGATGCACAACCGGAAAGATTTAGAGCACTATCTGGAACGACCCTACACTCCGTCGCCGCCTTCAGAAGACAATGAGGTTTCCGACATCTGGGAATCGAACTTTCTTCGGAACTTTCATGGTCCCGATCGTGATACGCTGTTCTTGTGCCCAGACAATCCCAACGAAAATAGGCTTATCTTTACCTTGAACGAGGATGGCTTTAATCCTTATGGAAATCAGATATCGGGAAAGAAAGTTAGCGTTGGTGGAATCTACATGGTCTGTCTCAACCTCCCACCATCCTTACGATACAAGGCAGAGAATATATTTCTGGCCGGCATAATACCTGGACCCAAGGAACCCTCTGGTCATCAGATAAATTACCTTCTACGCCCTCTAGTAGATGGATTGGAACAGCTTTGGAATGAAGGCATCTACATTCCACGAACACGTCTTCATTCTCGTGGCAGATCTCTGAGAGCTGCTCTAATTGCTATAGTATGTGACATGCCAGCTGCTCGACTGATCAGCGGGTTTGCCCACTATGCAAAGGATAACGATCCGTGCTCGATGTGTACAACGTCTGATCGCAATGATCTCGACCCAAATTCACTGGTTCCTCGTACAGACGCAGAATACAGGAAATTAGCTGCGGCTTGGCTTTCTGCTGATAGTGAAGAGGAGCGCCATGCACTTTACCAAGAGAATGGTGTGAGATGGTCTGAGCTGTTGCGGCTGGAGTATTTGGATTTAGTTCAGAATACTGTGATTGATTCTATGCATGGGTTTTACCTCCGTATTCTTCAACGTCACTGCCGAGATATTTGGGGAATGGATGTTGATTTGGTCGACTGTGATGGTCTATGGGAAGTAGAGCTCCCAAATGAAGAAGAGCAGACGACTGCGATGCGCGTTTTCCGGCATGGGTCTAAGTCAGAATTTCGAAATCTCAAAGCAAAATCTCTTCGTTATTTGGCCATTCAAGAAGGCCTAGATTACAGGCGCAACAGGCATTCTCTGTTTTCAGCTCTCTCGCAACTGGTAATTAATATCTACATTGATCTACATTGTGGTGTTGATCCTCCCTTGTAGCGGAATCAGAGGCAGTGGCCCACGCGTCCAGATTCATCCGGGTCGTCAAATCAGATACCTCCTACACTGGCACCTGTGGTACACAAACCTTCCTTACAGGACTACTCTCGTTTGCCTTCGAATGCTGCAACAATCAGCATATCTCAACAGTCTTCTCAGAATAATCCGCCTGCACAGGTTTCTGACCTTTCTCTTGAGTCTTTGGGAAAAGCTCGTCTAGCATATCTTCAGCAAAAACCAAAGTCGTATCTCTCGAAGAACTTCTCCACCGATATCCTCTTACTCCTGGCAGAGGAACTCAAAGTAGGGCCGATACTGACCCCAAAGGGTAAAATTTCTCGAGATAGAAAGCAGATCATCAATGCTCTGCTTCAAAGGGTACGGCGTGTCTCCATTTTCACAAAACTTACCCTCATTGAGCCCATTGCCAGAGAGATTTAGATACTGGTTTAGAACAGCAAACTTCGGCCAATCATGACTTGGATGCCCCATCTACTGTGATGACAGAGGTGTGGTCGAGAACTTATTCGAACAGAACTTCATCTCTAATCATGATCATCATCAGGCAGAACAAAACGAAGATTTAGCAGAAGACAATATGCCAGTGTCTCAAAACAAGGCACAGATTTTGTACAAGACAGCGACCAAAGCAAAAATTAATAAGCTACGTCGCCCTGATCTAGTAGCTGTCTGGAGGATCGCTTCACACTTCATAGCTGCTGCAAACAGGGCTCGAAAACTTGCCGCGACGGCGAAGAAGACTGCAGAAAATGACTGGTATGAGGATCAGGAACATGATGACTCAAATGCCTCCCTAGGTGGCTCAAATGGTTTCGAGAGCGCTGAAGAGGACAACGAGATCGAAATGCCTTCCCGAATCCAAGATTTGAAGGATGAGATCCATCGCTATGTGTGTGATCCTTCCATTTTTCCAAAAATGTGCTCATGATTGTTATAGCGCGCGGCACTCAGTGACGCAACAGAAGATGGACAACCAACAGAACCAAAGGAAAGAATCCCACTCTCACGCAGAAAAGCTGCTGTTCTGGGCAAGGACACATTGGCGGCCATTCGGGAGGATATGTCAAAGCTTGAAATCCCGTCATGGATGGACGCTGCTCCTAACCGTCCTGGAGAAAAATCACGCGGGAGCTTCACGGCTGACCAGTGGCGGACATTCTGTACCATCAACCTCCCAATAACCTTAGTCCGTTTGTGGGGTTCTTTACCACAGGATGAACGCAAATATACTGTCCTCGTTAACTTCATGCATCTCGTCACTGCTGTTCGTCTGGCTAATATGCGCGTTATGTCTGAGGCACGCATAATATCCTATGAGTATCACATGCGGACTTATTTGGAAGCGCTCGTTGGTTACCAAAGAGAAGAGCCATTATATCCACATACCAAACTTACGACTTATCAGCATATGTCTCTTCATTTCGGAAACCTACTAAGGAGATTTGGCCCGCCTCACAGCTGGCGCTGTTTTGCCTTTGAGCGTTTCAATTACATTCTACGGAAGTTTCCCACCAACAGTAAATTCGGTATGTTCAAGCTTTCTCCTCATTATTTCTTTCCTTACTTTAGTCTATAGGTGAATTAGAGAAGACTATGTTCACTCATTTCTGTATGATGCAGAAACTCAGATCTCGCTTACATGATCCGCATTCTTCACCAGAGTTCGAGGAACTATCTAATATCTATCGGAATACATTCGAAGAGACGAATGCTCGAGGTAGCTGCGGCATCGATGCTCTATCATTTGATGACTATTCCGTCTTTGCGACTTCTGTTCCACAACGACTGAGCCGCAATGTCTGCTCTCAGTTACAAACGTGGATCAACGCCTCTCATTTTCCAGGCTCCGCGCCCGTCTTGGTGCACAATCATGCGGGTGTAATTCAGCGTGGTGTCACGTTTTCTCCTAAAGATCACTCTAAAGCAAATGCTCGGGTTGTTTTCCAAACGACCGGGACAGAAGAATGGTCTGCAGGGTCTATAAAATCCATTTTCACTGCGAAATGGACATCTTCGGGCCAAGGTGTCGTGAAGACCTTCGCCGAAATCAATTCTTATATCCCTTTAACTGACTCCGACGCAGTTCATGACCACTTCCGAGCCTTTGGATTTGCCGCCGGGCGTTTGTTTTATGACAGACTAGGTGAAGATACCTTTCTGATCCCACTGGATCGTGTGGCCTCTCATTTTGGCTACACACCTTGGACTGCTTCATGTATCAATTGCGAGGTCATGCACGCACTTCCTTTCAGCAAGGCGAGTAATTTCTCTACCACTGAATGTACACCTACAATGTACTAATGTGATTATATATGTAGGTTGTTGAATTCAACGTCTGATTACGATAGGGACTTGGGTATATATCACATATCGACATGTAAAGCACATTAGTATTATCAATTGGCACTACAGGCCGTACAACATTATAACGTCTATGTAAACCGATCTTCCAGTGACGAGCTAGAAGGGAAAGGTCTTCAATGATAAGCCTGATAGGATTGGAAATATATAAGCCATAAAATATTTCACTCCAGGTCCTTTCGCCGTCCTCCAACTGTCTTGGGGCTATGGAGTGAAGAGTCTTCCAGGTTGAGCCGAAATACTGACGAATGGGATCAAGAGTTGGTTAGACCGAAAGCAAGTACACGCAGAAATCATCACACACGCAGAAATCATCTCTTCTTGATATCTCTCTGGCTCCCAATGACCTTGTCAAGGCTCTGATTTCTGTATCGACGTTTCTGTTCCCTTGTCCTATTCAAGAACATACCAACTTCTACAACGACAGCTGCCACCACGTCCAAGGATGCGCTATCCCCTGCTCTCAGTCAAAGCGCGTTTCGTCCGCGCAAGCACATCGCAAGATCGATAGAAGTTCTGTGGTCACCTCAGTGGGGTCTGGAGGTGAGAGGTCCGGAATAGGAACATTTAATTCAAGGCTGGTTATTTTTGAAAAGATGCGGCTTTCTTTGGGGTCGGTGTTTTGATCTAACGGTGGTGGGGGCATCCGGGAAGGAGAATCAGAGAATTAGATAATCTGGGCGTTTTCTGGGCCATACATAGTGTCCGACTGAACGAGTACACGACCTGGCCGCTGATAATGAGCACCTCGTCATAATGTCCTTAAATATCCAGGTAGCGGTCCGAGCCTCCGGCTGAGATCGAAGCTAGTCAATGTCGTCCGTAGCCTTCTACTAGGATGTACTCTCCGCCGCGCTTATCATTATCCGCTATATGCAGATAACCTTGAGGAGCAACAAAATCTCCGAACACAATTCTGTGTCCAATGAAGAGGCAGATGCTGTTAAGGATTAAGGATGTCGAAGAGGTCTAATGTTCCTCGGTGCGTCACCCTAGGATACTTCAGTTCACTTTATGTGCTCAAATCTCCTTCTCTGTTTATCAATATAACTTTCTGATGAATTATTCACGACCTCATTCGACGATGCGAGTCAGATGTATCAAAAAGACTACTATTCGGATTCAATCGAACTGTGATAATAACACCTACAAAGCCGAATATGTTGTTGATTTTCGTATCATAACTGTTGTAGCATTCGAGAACTCTTCTTGGAGGACCCCTGGAATGGTTCGACGTCATCTCTCAATGCAATTATCCACCTTCTTACTGAAAGGTCCAAACGCCTGATTCCTGTTCGTACGCAATGCAAACAGTCACGCTCAATCTCCACAAGACGTACGAAGACCCTTAAAATTGGCCTTTTACTCAAGTAGATCTTCGTCTCCTTACCTTTGTTTTGGCCATGGCGGCGACTACGATGGTAGGATGTGATGATCCTGATCATAGTGTTTTCTAGTCGTTATTTGTGAGTTTTGTCTTTTTTGTGATCGATGTGGGCTGATCAATATTCGTGCAAGGTGTAGTTTTCTTCCTGGCAGAAGAAGAGTAAAGTGAAGAAAGCACTGAGTGGCAAGTGACGTGTTGAGGCATCTTCGTCCTTTGTCTCCCCACGTTCCTTGCCGGATATATTCCTTTATACAAGACTCGTACATATAAAATGGAAACATTTGTGCTGCAAAGATTCGTACCCTTCACCCACATCTGCTTCATTAGTCGCCACTTTCTCAGCACCCAATCACGCACCGATTATGTCTTTCTGGTGAGTGACCACTTCATAATCAGTGTATTAATATCTGAACGTCGATTCAACAGGGCGAAGAATATTGCTTCAGGTTCTAGTATCGAACTAGTTCCTAGTCAAGATCTCCGAATCACGAATGTTGCGATTGGTGATGACTATAAAGACGCGCTAGGCCGTACCAGTCTTGTGATTTCTTCCGCTAGAAACACCGCCAACTCAAATGTCCAAGCGTTCACAATTGCCAACTTGCTTGTTGCCCGTGTAGGTCTTCGATAATCCTTCTCCATTTACTCGTTCAACGCTGAATCTCCTTCAGACCGAGCAGGTCCTCATCAATGTGAAGCTTGACCAAGGATATAAATACATTCTGAGTTGTCGCGGCTCTAAGTGAGTGCATTTCTTTTGCTCAGCAAGTTTGGAAGGCTCAGATGTATATTGTTGAACAGCAACCTTACTCTTCTTGGTTACTATGGTGAGCTCCTAATTTTTGCATCTTGAAATCCACTGAGCCATACCTCTCTTATGCAGAACGTAATCCTCCCAATGTCCCCAGCGGAACCAACTTTAACTCTAACATCTCTCATGGAAATTCGGCCTCTCGTGCTGTCGTTACGCCACCTTCTGTGATATCAACCACTATCCCCACAAACGGAGCCACTTCTACCTCTACCGCTCCTTTGG
Source organism: Lentinula edodes (assembly GCF_021015755.1). NCBI lineage: Eukaryota > Fungi > Basidiomycota > Agaricomycetes > Agaricales > Omphalotaceae > Lentinula > Lentinula edodes. The sequence continues at coordinate 2,104,812 of NW_025764307.1, forward strand.
GTACTTTCCGACATGTTGCGAATCAATCTTCAGCGACGCTTTCCCCCAATGCATTATCCGGGCACAGATCCATTCCCAATACCACACCTGCAACAGTTCAAAGTACATTGGCAGCACATCGCCCTATCGCCGGTAGAATACCCCAAACGTTCAACAAAATTCCTACCGCAGTTGGACCATCTGGTACAACTAACCCTCCTTCCTTGAATTCCGGTCTCAATCCTGTGTCTGGAAGCAGATCTAATGCTCCTTATTCATTCAATATTGTGACCAATGGAATTGCGAATGGAACATCCTCCTTCCAGACTACGAATCCGAGTGGTTCCCCGTACAGCTTCCCATCATCATATGGTAATGCTTGGCCTGCCACTTCCGACCAAGCTTTCCCCCACCAATTGACTGCTCCACATTTCACGACATCATTGCCTGGTCATGGCCAGAAGCGCAGAACGACCGATTCGTTGGAAAATCCAGACAGACCTCAAAATTCTAGCTCTCCCCCAATGAAGCGAACGAAAACTTTGGTCGACACGGACAGTTTATACACCATCGCTCCTAGTCATGGTCCCTCGCCTCATGCACACCACTATCCTTCTACATCTGGCCAACATCATACACCCTCCCTTGGTGCCACCTCCGCCACTCCCGTCTCTCTTGCAGGTGCATCCGAACAACATAAAAATCCTTCTACATCCGGCCAATCATCTGCTCCCTTCTCCTCGAATCATGTGCATACACCGTTCTCTGGGATCACTCCTGCCCCTCATGAGGGTGCATCTGAACAACATAAATGTCCTTCCTCATCCCGCCAATTGTCCATCTCATTGCCTTCGAGTCATGTTCCCACTTTGGTGGGTCAGGATCGCTCCTTGCCTAGCCAAATAACTACTGCCACGCATTCTCATTCATCTACTCCGGTTAACAAAATTTCACCCTCGCAAGCTTGCGCACCCAGCACATCTAGCGCAATTTGAATAGTATGCTACGTTCATTGCGTCTTCCTGGACCTTTATTCGCTCTTGGGGATTCCACATTGTCGCTCACTTTTTGGTATTCCATCACTAGAAGCTTTTTTTCAGATCGACCGCCACAACTGGGCAAATATTCATGATTGGTAGTACCCTTTTGTACAATTCAGACAGGTTAGAAACATATATCCACTTGTAAACTTCTCATAGACGTCGTATGGATAATATCATATCTGTTCACTGTTCTTTCTATGGATCCGCAGTCGAACGTGATCTGTTTCGCAGCTATAGCGCTTATGTAACCACGACTTGTTTAACTAGTTCTGCTACTACTAGCGCAGGGTTTGTTTTTCTTCGTACCATGACACCAGGAACCAGGTTAAGTTCTGTATCATACCCGTTGAGACTAGACTAAACATACCCTAGATTTTTCAAAGTGGGACCCTCAGAATCGGAAACTATCACATTCAAAGAATGTTTCTTCTTATTCGCTGCTTCTATCGAGCCAGAACCCGGTGCTTCCTTTAAATCCACTGCTACTTTTAAGATCCATGCTGTCCAACATAACGAGCAAGGTTTCCAGGTGTTGGTTCCACTTACCGTGTGTCATTTTCGACCAGAAGAGGTGTGCCTAGTTTATGCAACATTGCGCGTAAAGCTGAGCCTTTGAAGGCGGAAACGATTGGTCTGAATTTAAAGGTTGGAGAGGGCCAAAAACTCACATTCAAGGTCATTGGTTCTCAGTTAGTCTGTCAATATTCTCCAACATATTGCAATATTGACAGTCTCAATCCAGTACTGTCTCAGTTGTAGGATGGATTGAATCCAGTTGACTGACCCACTAGTCACCAACCCACTGTATAGCTCAATGTATAGGTTTAACTCTGAGTCTGCGTTTTACAACTAATCGTGCCCGTACGCGTGTTACCTCTTTGCATCCTACTTCGCCTGCTCAACCGCAAACTTCGAACGGCAATGGGCCATACATGCAGTGGCACAAATTGCCAAGCCGCTGGATTAGCGCAAATCAAATTTGCGTAATGATTCTTTTATTTGCCAGAAATATCTAAAACTTATCTATATAACTGTAGCGTATGTTTACTACCTTTCCATGGTCTAGTTTATGTATCGTTTGGATATACTTGAAATTCTAATTGCTTAATTTGTGCAACATATTGAATCCTTATTGTCTACTTGTTTTGGTAAATTCAGTGTAATTGGTCACGTAAAGTTACCATAATTGTAAGATTTTTACAGCAAATAACGCAACCATATTTGTGACAAAACGTCACAATAGGCAAATACTATCTTGTATGGTAGGATACGGCCCTTACTTGACCATTTTAATTTACAAATCGATCTATCTATTAAAGTAAATTTTGACCAACAATAGTGTATCTGGCAAAAATTACGCTCCAATATTTTGGCGTTTATATAAGGTAAGCTCACAGTAAAGAGCTGAACTTACGGTAGCATGCGCCCTGTGCCTTGCATTTTCTCTACATTTTCACCGCGAAGACATTGGCTCATCCCCACAGTGTGTACAGTGACGGCCATTTCCCACGAACACCTCCCAATTTAGTAATAAATTTCCATCTGCATTGGAAGCCTTGGCTCCTTGCAAATATGGAGGCACTGTGAGTATAAAGTATGCTATTGTACAGTTATAGCTATCACATTTCATACCAAAACACATTCTATAGGAAAAAAGACCAAAAAATGCAGATAGATGAGTTCAAAATATAATAGATGGTCCTGGCTTCCACTCCATACATGATTTGCTGATGTTCTCCATTTTGTCATAGTAACATTGAATTGATAGATGGAAGCCCAATTGGCTATTTACAAAGAGTTATAATGATAATTAAGTACGGTACAATGAGAGCCAAGGCCTTCGGACGCAGATGGGAATTTATTACTAAATTGGGGGGTGTTCGTGAGAAATGACCGTCACTGTATATGCAAGCGTTGCAAAAACAGAAAGACCTAGGAGTTTCAACACTCAATTCGTAAACGACCCTCCTCCGCCTCTGTATTCATACCGCTCCTAATCCTCCCACTAACTCTGCGAAACCTCCGTTGCATCTGACTCATGATCAAAAGTTGACGTCGAGTGCAAGCGTGGATCTCTCTCACAAAAGTACCGTCACGAGTCGCAACCGTAGCACATGGAATCAGTACAGCTACAATTCATAGAATATATATTGATACAAGCAAACCTCTGAAGGTGTGTTATGTGGTCCTTTCCAACCGTTTCTTTACAACTTGTTACTGTTTTGTTCTGGCTGTTGGAACAACTCCGTACGTACGTACTGAACCTAACCATCCATGACTACACAAGCACCGTACACGTATACGCCGTACAGTACCTACCATATCACGCTCCGCAGAGATACACGAGCTCCCTCAGTTGTTCTGATATCAACTGAGGTGAGCTCGCAAAGTATATTCGGTTGTACCTATACTAACTACATTGTAGCTAAGCTATACGCTAACAGGTACATACACAATCTCAGTTGTTCTGATATCAACTGAGCTAAGCTATACGCTAACAGATTATGAGACTCGATCTCTGATTAAGTTAAGAAAATAACGCACGTACCGAAAATGTCAACTGGAAGTTTGGTAAACATACCGAGACTCCCGGACGAGAAACTGCTCGTCGGCGAGGAAAACTGGAGACCGTTCAAACGCGAAATATCGTTTGCGGTACAGTCGAGGGGACTCACAGGTTACATGGACGGGACCATCCCGAAGCCGACCCCAAGAACGGAGGACTACCCTGGGCCAATCTACCCGACGACGGCAACCCCACCGTACAGTCCCACGCCCTACCCAGAGGAATGGGAGCTACGCGATAGGCTAGTGGCAGGTGCTATAGTCTCTAATATAGTGGATCCAATAGGGCTGGGAATAGACGAAACGAAACGAGCCTGCGAAATCTGGCAAAACCTGATCAAAAGGTTCGAGAAGCGAGATGAACAAAGAATTCACCTGGCCGAAACAAGCCTCCGACACGAAGTCTTCGACCCCTCGACGGATACTATGGAATCTCACGAGAAGAAAATGCGAAACCTGCTAAAGAGGGTCCACGATCTAGGGGGTACCACGACGGACGCCCAATTCAGACGTATCGTAATCTTCTCCATGCCTCCAGACTGGAGACAAGACGTTCGCACAGTTCCCGGCAACTCGAGCGCCGACGCCTTCACGTACTTGCAAACGCTCTGGTACCAGAGAGAAGAGGAACGCAAGGAGGAGGAGCGTGACACCAAAAGAGTAAAAGCGCTGATGGCGGCGCACTCCCAGCTTCCAACTTTCAGCCAACCCCGAGATCAGAGCAAAGCAGGAACCAGGCCCGCAGTTATCTGCCACAATTGCAGCAAACCCGGGCACATCGCCAAGAAATGCTGGGCGAAGGGAGGAGGAATGGAGGGCCAAGGTCCGAGGAGCTACAACAAGCCAAGGACCAATGCTAGCGCGGCGAATGCAGTACAGACAGATGAGAACGAAACGAGTACACCTATGGCAACATACGTGATGTCAGTCAAGTCAGGCGCAGGAACGAGTACGTCCCCAACCTACCAGAGACCGAACCCTCACGCTGATATGGTAAACAGACAGAATTATCCCATTCTAATGGATAAGAATCAGCGTGAGGGTAACGGAGAGCGGGAAAGGGACGTACATAGCTTCGTAGTAGTCCCAACAAAGGACTGTACCATCTGCCACGGTCATACCTCTCTGTACTCACCACCTACACCCGTAATAAAAACGTTCCTCGACTCCGGAGCATCGGAGCACTGCTGGGTCAGACGAGACGATTTCATTGAGTATACCGAGGTCCAAGGCCAAGGCGGGAGTAGCGCAATCTCAGGTGAAGCGGGAAGGTTCCAAATAACTGGTACCGGAGTGGTACAATTCGTAACGCGTATAGGTGATAGCGAAAGAACGATACGGCTACGTGGGGTAAAACATACCCCATCGTTCGGTCACAACCTGATTTCTCTAACCACGTTGGATGGCATAGGAATGCAGGGAGATTGGGGCGGGGGAATTATGACCGTTAGATCCGCCGACGGACAGAAAATACTCGAGGGGTACGGGAAGGAAAAAATGTACGAGGTGGAGGTGCTAGAGTCAGGGAGGACACTGGTCAGCTACTCAAGGTATCGAGACAGACCAGCAGATATACTTACGTGGCACCGAAGGCTGGGCCATGTATCAATTCGGCGCATACTCCGAATGGCCAACCGGAACCTCGTCGACGGACTCAAAATAACCAAACGCGAAATTCGTGGCATGTGTGAGGACTGTATATACGGCAAAGCGACCAAACACCCATTCGACGAGGTGTTGACGCACGAGACGGAGATACTAGAGAGGGTGCATATTGACTTGTTTGGACCATCGAGGACACGAACGAGAGGAGGGGCCAGCTACCTGATGCTGTGTACCGATGGCAAATCATCCTTCAGAGTACCACACTTCTTAGATAACAAGAGGAAGGAGACTGGGGTCAAGGCACTACACGAGTACCGAGTCATGGCGGAGACTCAAACAGGCAAGAAGTTGCGGCGTATCCGGATAGACGGTGGCGGAGAGCTTAACAACGGTTTGGTGGACCAATACTGCGCAGAGCACGGTATCATTATCGAGAAGGTACCGCATGACTCCTCAGCAGCAAACGGCGTAGCCGAGAGAGCATTCAGGACAGTCATGGAAGGGACCCGTACGCTGCTGGAAGACGCAGACCTCCCATACTCGTTCTGGGGAGAGGCAGCATCCACCTTCGTATACACAAACAACTTCGTCCCATCTACTCGTTCCCCTGACACCGTACCAATCGAAGCCTGGACAAAGCAGCGGCAAGACATTTCGCACCTGAGACCGTTTGGATGCGATTGTTGGGCAACGCTCCCGTGAAGACGAACGGATGGCAAGCTAGGTAGGCAAGCCATTAAAGGGAGGTTGCTGGGATACATGGGTAGACGTGGGTACCGGCTGTGGGTACCAGAGGACAAACGAATAGAGGAATCCCATGATGTGACGTTCGAAGAAGGGGAGCCCCACAGGACACGAAAAAGAGAGGTAGAAGAGGACGACACAGAAGACGCATTACCCGATGGGAACGTTGGTCCTGGGAACCCGGGAATCAATAACGACGCGGGTAGCAACCCCGAGGACCCTGAACCTGGTGGAGATAACCCAGGATTTGAACCTGACCCAGACAGAACGGTGCCCACATCCGGAATCCCGACCACACCGGTACACCCAGTTCCAATTCCAACAGTTCCAACGCGGCGTAGTGAGCGAGGACATGTCCCTTCACGGAGGTTCATAGAAAGTGAGGAATATGAGGGAAGGGAAGAAGCCGCTAGGAGAAATGGAGAACAGTGGTCCACAGATCAACTCACCAACGAACCATCTCCACTAGCACTTATCAGCCTGAACCCCTACGCGTTCGCAGCTACATCCGGAGAATTATGGGTACCGCAAACATACAAACAAGCAATGAGAAGACCTGATCTCTGGTTCACACCAATGGAAAGGGAGTTCAACACCTTGCTGGACAAAGACTGCTGGGAGTTGGTACCGTTGCCGGCGGATGCAAACCTAACTGGCGGGAGATGGACATACGCAATCAAATTCGACGCCCAAGGGAATATCCTCAAACGCAAGGCCCGATACGTCGCCCAGGGATATACGCAGATCCAGGGTCAGGATTACGATAAAACCTATGGGGGGGTCGCTAGGATGGAATCTGTTCGCCTGGTATTAGCCATCATAGCAGTTCTCCGGCTGACAATCTTCCAAGTCGACTTTACCGCAGCTTTCCTCAACAGTCCAATCACACACGACGTTTACATGAAACAACCGGACGGCTTCATCCAGCCGGGCTCAGAACACTTAGTCTGCAAGCTCAAAAAATCCATTTACGGGACAATGCAAGGCAGTCACGACTGGCAGGAGACGCTCGCGGCGGGATACAACAAGGATGGTTACACTACGTCTCGAGCCGACCCCTGCATTCGATACCGGCGAACTGGAGGAGAGTACACCATCACCAGCACATATGGCGACGACGTGTGCGGAGGCTCGACCACAAAGACGGGGAGAGACAATGCGGTGGCAGATCTGGGGAAGCGATGGGAGGCGAATGAAGTCACTACGGAAGTCCTACTAGGTATGACTATCACCCAAGACCCACGAACAAAAGCAATCACTATATCGCAGCGGACATACTTCCTCCGGATGCTATCCAACTTCGGACTGCACCACGTACGACGCAGGAATACGCCACTCCCTCCCAACGTTAAACTCTCCGAATCGCCATCCCCACTCACCACTGAAGAGGCTGAGTTCATGAAAGACAGGCCCTACCGCTCCGTCGTCGGATGTATCATGTGGGGACAAGTATGTACGCGACCGGACCTCGCGTTTACGGCAAGCTTACTAGCAAGATACCAACTGAACCCCGGACGACAACATTGGGAATGTATCGAGTGGGCCGCCGGCTACATCCTACAGACCCTGCATTACTCAATCACATACCGTGCACCGACAATACCAACTCCACCACCCGGGGCGGGTCTGAAGCCCTACGCGTACGTCGACTCGGACCATGCTGGATGCCGAGATACATACAGGTCCACCTCAGGATACGTCTTCTTCATGGCGGGCGCCCCGGTCTCCTGGTGTTCCAAACGACAGGCAACTGTGGCTCTCTCTACCACAGAGTCGGAGTACATCGGGCTGTCTCGTGCCACACAGCAGGCGGTATGGCTCTCGTCCTTCCTAGCGGAAGTCGACCTGCCGCAGGAGGGAGCCATAGAAATGTTGGGAGATAACTTCGGCTCTGTCTGCCTTACAGAGAACTCGAAGAGACATGCTTTAGTCAAGCACATCGAGATGCGGCACCACTATATCAGGGAGAAGGTCGCCAGCGGGGAGGTGCGGGTCCAGCGAATCCGATCAGGGGAGAACGTCGCAGACTTGTTCACTAAAGCGCTCCATGGTACGGTCCACTCAAAATTGGTGTCAATGCTTGGACTCGATCGTACGGAGTAGGGGGGGTGTTGGAACAACTCCGTACGTACGTACTGAACCTAACCATCCATGACTACACAAGCACCGTACACGTATACGCCGTACAGTACCTACCATATCACGCTCCGCAGAGATACACGAGCTCCCTCAGTTGTTCTGATATCAACTGAGGTGAGCTCGCAAAGTATATTCGGTTGTACCTATACTAACTACATTGTAGCTAAGCTATACGCTAACAGGTACATACACAATCTCAGTTGTTCTGATATCAACTGAGCTAAGCTATACGCTAACACTGGCAACATATCACTTCAGCCGTACAATTTCCCGAGACCTAATTCCTGGTATATCTTATCGACACCCTGTTGAATCGCACGTCAGTTTTGATCGAGTGGTTCAAGGAACCAACTCACAGTCGCAGCAAAAATACCCTTCAACAACGAATCCAAACCGAGGCCACTGAGGAGACTTCCGAGGAGGTTGAGAACACCAGCAAGTAGCATTCCGACGCCGGCTACGATTTGAGTGAGTGGTTCTGCGGTAAGGCTTAGATTATCGAAACATAGGAAACATGACCGTGAAACTTGCGTCCAAGCGCGCATCGAGTAGCGGACCAAGATCCTTCTTTGCCTTTAGGAAGGCATTAAGCTTGTTTCGAGCCCATGCAATAGTCCCTCCTACTTCTTCGATCATCTGTTGAAGATATATATGAGTGCCCCTCGTCGATGAAATAAAATTCACTCACCACCTTCGAAGCCTCTGCGAGTCTCTGCTCCTCCGGGTTCGCCCTATGAGCCTTCTGATCGTTTTGTGCTCGTTGAAAAATCTTATTCTCTAGATCAGCACCTTTGATCATGCCCTGTATTTTGTTCATGATCTGTTTGGCCTTGCTGCAAGAGCGGTTTGACTTGTTGAACGAGCTTGCCCTCGTTCCGGTCTTCCATCCCTATAAGTTCATTACACGAACTAGCACCTTGCCACTTAGTGCTGGGAAAAAATAGCTAACGTCTAAAATACAAATAAATGTCTACTCAAATTCCTTCTTCGCGCATGCGGGAGAGCGAATTTGCACCCTCCACGTACTAGTAGCACTCGTATTGGTACCTCCAAATCGTAGGCGAAAGCTGAATTTTGGACCATAATTCGGAAGCGGATTCAGTATGTAGTCAGAGGTCATGAAGAGATGGATAAAGATGGTACTTGAATGGTTGATATCGCATCGGGCGAAGGAATAAATGTATGCACCATTGTACTGGCTGTAATACTACGAGGGACATTGTAAGAACAATTTCCCTGCCTGGAAGTTTCAGATTTGGTCAAGATGCAAATGAGTGCATGGTGTACAATACACATTCACTACATAACGGAACAGCGATACTTGATCACAACTTGGTATATTTACAAGGGTTCATGCAACAGCTCATGCGCAAGACCCGAGGTCATCAATCTAAAGTCGACGCCGATTTTGAGAAGAGAGGTGCGATCTTCGTCACTCAAACCACTTGCAATGCTACTACCATCGTCCGAGTCATAACAGGTAGACTCAAAATTGTCCAGCTCAAGTTGGACCGACTGTAAAGGCCGCACACCCGAACCAGCTTTCGCCCGGGCCGATATAACAGAAGACAAGACGCTCATATCGACACGGCGACATGTCAAGTCTACAAGCTGCGGGCATGGCGCCAAACTAGTTGACAATGAAGATGCAAAGGAAGGCCTACGATCCCGAAGTTTACTTGATATTCCGGCTTTTGGTTCAGGAGAGAACTGTTGCGGCCCTAGGGCAGTCAATAACGCTGAATCTGCATCAGACAGGTTGATTTTTTCCAGGCTGCTGAAGCGGCGCAAAAACTGAGTAAAAACTGCCTCGCTAGAACGAATGCTGCGTAAACCAAGGTAGTCAACTTGTTGCAAAGGAAAGAAGCAGGTTTCAGCATCGAGTTCAGTCGAAGAGACTTCTAACAGGGTGAGGAGGGTACTGGCATCTGATGAGCCAATAGGATCCACAATTGCCGCGACGTCCTCGAGGTCGAGTTCGTAAAGAGACGGCAGATGGAACAAGGAGAGCAGCATGACTGCATACTCTACATCCACGAATCCAAAAATCAAGCGCGTGAGTTTTGCCATGGATATGACACGTCTTGTGTCGGTGAAGGTTGCATCCAGCCTTGGACCCCATCCCACTATCGATAGCCGTTCCAACTCTGGACACGAGATGAGAATGTTCGTGAACTCCCCCAATGTAGGCAAGACGTCGTACGCGTGAAATTTGAGCTCCAGCTCGAGAAGATTCACCATTACGGACTGTCTCCAATCTACATGTACTCCCACCAATGCCAAGTCCCGTAGCGCTGGTAGACGCCCACCAGTAAACAGTGGAATAGGCTCTTTCAACTCCACAGGCTTGAAACATTCTCCTTTTCTGGCAAAATACGCGTTACATCTAGACAATGCCACGCTCTTCAACACGGGTAGATCGTCGATGTCCCGTGTCAGGTCCAGAAACGCGTGGATTGGCGCCCAGGTATCAGTGAAGAATTCGATGTGTCGCCATCGCTTGGAATGCGGAAGGATGACGGAGATGATTTCTTTCGCCGCGTCGTGAGTAAAGAGGTGGTCTTCTTCCTCCCAATCCCATTCTTCGTCTCGGAAATCGAGAAGTATGTCAAGGGGGTATGATCTCGATCGAGACAGCCAGGTGCGTAGATAGGTAAGCTGATTCAATGAATAAGGGAGGCACAATCTGATAGATGTCCAGAGCGAGCCTGTTGAGATGGACACCTTGCGCCAGCGCGAGCATGTATGTGAGATAGTCAAAGGAAAATATGCTGCTTCAGATGGGTCGTCAAAATCGCAGACCTGAATCGCGTTCACGAAAATGTAGGAAAGTATTTCGTTCGGAAGACGATGAATCCCAAGTCGTGCTGAAGACAAATCAATCGCGTGAACCGACCGAAGATTATGAGGGTTCCGTGAATGCATGGAAAAGCTGTGGTTGTCCTTTAAGAAGGGGGGTTCAAATTGAGGGTTGAGTGTCAGAGTGACGCTACTATTACTGTGCGAGAGGGATCCTATCCTGGAAAGAGAACTGATGTCGAAGCACGTTAATTCCATGCTATTCAGTTTAAGAAGACCTCACATCAGTGTAGGAAAGCAACAAAAGAGAGTAAAAAACTGAGGGCCTCCGCGATAAATAGGGAATGAACATGGTTCTCTCTTATATGCAGCTGTGATCGACATGTTTAACCTCGAGGCGAACCTTTGGCGCGCGCTTTGGCCCGATTAACACATCGCCGCCCTGTCCGCGTTATTCAGAAAAGTACAAGGACTTTACTCAAATAGGAAGGTTCAAACCAGAATTTGCGTCAAATTCTGCCTCATGTCGCCCGATTGCACCAATTAGGGCACGATCGATACATTTCCTGGGGCCTCATGTTAGATCGAATTGTGTGTCTTTGTGGGTCCCACCTACAAGATACTGTACTTTTGCACTCATTTATCAGGATTGTTGTAGGCGACGTAGTCTGATGGAAGACAAGCTCATGCCTTGATTTAATCACAACTCGAGAATATGCTTGGAACAAAGCATATAGGTCTTGTACAATCTTCATACAACCATCGTGATGGGGCCAGCTTGTGATAGGAAAGACAATGTAATGTAGTACCAATGTAGTGTTCATCTCGAGCGTTTGTGAATTGGCACAATTTGGCAGAATAGACAGTTTCAAGCCGCTGGAATCGGCTCAGTAACGGGAACGACAACGTCACGATGAGGACAGAAATTCAATCATCCATAGATCTCATTGATAACAGGATGCAAAATAGAATGAAATGACATGGAGACACACCTTGCCACCTTCAATTTATCATTGATTTGAGGCACTGTAGGTAGGGATAGGAAAGCGATAGCTACATGGGAAGGCAGGTGATTACTTACTGCCGAAAACAGTGCGTGGAATCATGTTCAATAACAAAAAAACTGTAGTAGGCAAAGTTCAGAAAATGTAGACTCACCATAGTATTGTGGTTGAAGAAGCGGAGTTTCTGACACATCCCCGGTTCCACAAACTTCCATGTTCCAATAGAGATCCGGGGAATATCAACGAACAAGGTGATGATTCCACTGCGAGGCATACGGCTGCGCTAGAGACGACAGCCCGCATGGGCATTTGGCATGTCTTGGATTTGGAAAGGAAAAGAAAGATAACTGACACGGTCCCATTGAGGAACCACCTGGGGCACACATTGTGCTTTATGTGTCCCACGAATGATCAAATCCAAGACTGCTGTGATCGGTGTATCAACACCATCACAAAATCAGATATGACCATGCTTATAAGATTACGAGCTTTGGGAAGTTCTCGAGCGCATGTTGACTTGATAACAGCCGCACGATAACCTGTGTGAAACAAACAGGTGCATCGCGGCTGATAGATTGTAAAGACAGAGAGAAGTGTTGCTAATTTGAGGTCGGGGCCAGGAAGCCATTCTGAATATTTGACCATGGGTCACTGGTAAAAATTGAGACTATTCATATAGCTCCGTTTGATCTATAGTATCATATCTTCACAACGAATAACACCACTCGAAGATTGAGCTTTCCTGAGGAGAGCGTTATGGCGCTCTGGTCGAGGTCGTTGACTCGTTCCCGGTTTGAGTTGGCATAACGGTATAATGGATGAAAAGAACAAAAAACTGTAATGTTAGACGCTGAAATAAGCGCCTTGCTATGTCTCTCTCCCTTTCACTGCCAACTTTTGACCATAGTTGGAGCAACTGGACCTTTTGAATTGAAAACTTGAAAACTGCCAAGAGCTCAAGGCTATCAATTATCTGAAGACAAACTGACGTAGGCTCAAGTTCTGGAGTAGATAGGAGCATTACTATTCTCCGTTTCATGGGAATCATTAACACGAAAGCCAGGTGTGTCAGCTTATGGCCGTGGATAGGTAAGCCTGTATGAAATTTCTTGTTAGTAACTCGAAGTATAACCCCGAGTCAGATCTGGCCTCAACCTGAGGGTATAAAATGAGGTCAAAAGTCCTATAGCAAACCCTTTATTCTTAAGAAAACCCCCAAACCTAACTCATGTCTCTAGCCCCACCTCCGTAAGTCTGTTGCGCGATTACTCGTGGCGCTGTCGATCCGTCTTTCCCCAAATCCGAATATGTTGGCATATGAATTTAAATTTTCCCGCTTTTTGATAGAACACCTTCCGGAAGGCTTATGATTATTGCAACCTTATCAGTGAAACCTGGAAAGGTATGTGTTTCTTCATTTCTCATCTCAAACATTCCAGTTCAGTTCTCGCATTCTAAACTCTGTACTCAACATCTGGTGATACTTACTATGGATATTACAGGAAGAGCTGATTCAAGATCTTCTAAAAGATGCACAAAAACGTGCAAACAGCGATGAAGAGCCAGACACTGTAAGTTGAAAGCTTCACTCTTTATGGTCTGTGGGAGGTATTAGCAAGTTGAGCCTGGATTGAACATTACCTGGATTCTGATTCCGATTGCAGTTCACTTACCATTTCACATGTCGCCTTGACAAGAAAGGAGCACATCTACCTGTCTTTGTGTCATGCCTTGACCATTAGCCATAGCTCCCTCCTTTGTCTTCATGCCCTGGTGACTACCAAGACAGCCCCAGTATCAGCCATACACTCTCACACTCCGCACTGATCCACTTCCGTACCTCCCCAAGACAGTACCATCTTCCTTTCGACACGAGCAACCCCCAAAAACCCCCCCCCGACACGCGTAAGAAGCCCCCCTACACCTACCCCATTAAGGTACTAACCTCGATTACATGCCTCATGGCCCCTGATGTCCCCTTGTTCACTTCCTGTACCTATTTAAGTAGCTCTGACATGTCCCCAAGCCCCAGCTTGGTATATTTTGAACACACACCCTTTGTATAGGTCCAGTCCCTGTCCCTTTGTACCTGCTAACCATACGGATTTCTCTTTACTCTCTGTTTCTCCATCTCTGTTTCTCTTTACTCTTGTCTACTGTCTCTCCGATCGTCTATACGATCAAATATACACTTTTACTTTGAGTCTAAGCCATCCGAGTGAGTCTCCAAGCTCCCCAATGCCTAAACGCTTGGGTGAGCTACCCATCCCCAAACCTCCCCGAGCTCCCTAGCTACTTCATAAGCTTCGGGACCTCGATCTAAGTAACGTCGAACTACGTATAGCTTCTCCGTCACCAGCTCCAATCACTCGAGGACATCCATCCTCAAGCCCAGTCCCCAGGGACCTACCCTCCCGGGCATATACCTTCTCGGGAGCTTACACCCTCAAGACCCATTTACATCTACGACCTACTCGATCCTATATTGACGTTCTAGTGAGTACAACTCCTACTACGCAGTATCATACGGTCCCGCACTCTTACCTAATCTCCCTACGCCTTAGGGACCTCCTTGGACCTCCTAGGAACCCCCTCAAGGGTCACCATTTCGTCGTCCCAGCCACTACTAGGTCATTCCCGTCCTTGGTTGTGGTTCCTGTTGTTGAACGCGGCTATGCTGTTCACATGCCACTAATATGATCATGTGTTATGATATGTCATATGTAGTCATATGTAGTCATTTACTATATGCGGATTCCTCTGTACTTCCTTATGTAATACTGTCATACAGTTATGTATATAAAGAGGCCATATCCTGTACTGGAATCCAACTCGCTTCTCTCTTACTTTTATTGCCTCACTGAGACACTAAGCTCTACTACCAGGTATGGTACTGGAGAGTGTTCCCACTATGCACCCCTTGCCTGCTCAACAGGTTATGGGCCCCGGATGAATGCTTTGCTGAGCTCTAAGCTCGCAGCGCTCTCTGGTCTACTGTTGTCATTGACGCATCTATTTGATTGCTGTCTCTGACACAGACCTTTACCTGGAACGTCGCCTCTGGTGCTGAAGTCAATATCGCACTTAACAGTGCTGATTATGACATCGCCTGTCATGAAGTCTCATGATGCGCCCTTTGATGCGCCATCAGCGCGGTGTGTTCCCATCAATCTGTTTTCACATGTTTATTGTACTTCATCACACGATCATCCCATTAGTTCCATTTGTTTCCGTACACTTCCATACAACTCATCCTTATTCATCGATTAGTTCATTATGGTTCATTATCGACTCATTATTACTCGTATATATTGATTCCTCACTCTTGTTCTATATTGCATCGTTATTTACAATTGCTTACTCAGTAGACAAGAGTAGTATATAAAGGACAGTAGACAGGCCCTAGTTCCCCATCTCGACCTCTTGGTCATTGGGCAACTAGGCAAGTACTTGTATCCTTTTAGATACTACCTATCTAACTTGGTCATTGGGCAACTAGATTCCCTTTTGATTGCTGGTGTGATTGGCCTTTGACGCTATCCCACTGTTGTTCGAGATCATTATTTCTTTCATCTGTGCTTTGTGCTTGTTTCTGTGCCTCTTCGCTCTGCCACTGTTGCTCCTAGGCATATCTGGACCTCTCGCCTCCTGCTTCCTGCCTCGTCGCGACATTAGGTCGAGATCTTCTACTCGTACCATCAGCTTGGTGAGCTGATCCTACAAGGCACCCACCACGTCTACCTTCGGAGTCAACGTTGATTGCTCCAACCACTTTCACGCGCTTGATACTGTAACTAACACCACTTGCTACTGGGACGCTGAAGAAGAAGAGTGGGAACCCTGCTCCAGACAACCGTGCCCTAATCGATACGAGAACACATTTGACGCAAGTCCGACCGACCGTTACCAACCCATCCACAGACCAGCACCACCTGCCAGGGTAGGACGAATCAGTACTCCTACTACTTCCACTCCTGCACCTCCGCTAACATCTGCGGAACCATTAGCTCCTGCTGTCACTGAGACCACAGCCGACCCCGATATCGAAATACAATCAATCCCTGAAGAAGACATGTCCTCAGCACAGGACGTTCAAGACGCTATTACAGAGCTTACGAAAAACCAGGCTAAGCTCCAAGACGTGGTCTCTGAGCTAGTAAGTGGCCTCAGCACTACCAAAAGTGTTGGCAAGCCACAGAACTACAATGGAAAGCAAGGAGAAGATGCCCGGCGCTTCCTAGCTGCCTTTGAGCTGTGGGCCAACTCCATCCCTGCTCTCTCCACGGATCGTAAAAAGAAAATCACATCCGCCATTACATACCTTGAGGGGGATGCAGCTATCTGGGCCACTCCTATCTCCGAAACAATTAATAGATCAAGTATAACTGGCTCAGGAGTACCTTTCCCATACGATACATGGGAAGAATTTGTTACAGCTTTCAAAACACGTTTTGAGACCACAGATGCCTTGGCCAATGCCAAGCAGCTCCTTAAATGGCTCTACCAGAATAGGACCATGGTGGGAACCTATGCCTCTACCTTCCAACAGTATGCAGACCGCACTGGCTACTCAGACAAAGACTTGCGAGACCGGTTCTACGATCACCTTGCAGATCGAGTAAAAGATGGTCTTGTATTCACAACCCGTCCCACTGGCTCCCTTCAGGAACTGATTGAAGCAGCCATCGACGTAGACAACCGACAAATTACTCGAGCATGGGAGCAAGGAAAGAAACTGGTCGATGATGGAATCCTGACCAACTTTAGACCCACCACTGTTGCGACCCCATTCACTGCGCCTACTCGAGACCCAAATGCTATGGACATTGATGCCACCACCACTCGATCTCCTGATGCCTTTCGTTGCTTCATGATAGGACGATGCTATGGATGTGGATCTAAGGAACATCGCAAGGCCGATGGCCACCATGAACGGGACATCTGTCGACACTGTGGCCTCAATGGCCATATAGAGGCTGTGTGCCGTCGTAAGTTCTTAGGACTCCCTGGAAGGAAGGCTACTACCATTAGTGCTACCAGCATTCCGGATACAACTCAGTCTGCCGCTCCGGGTACCATCATTGCTGCTACACCAGATCTTGCCGCGCTACTAAAGGAACTTGCAGCCAACCAGCAAGTTCTTGCTGGGCAAATTGCCGAATTACACAAGAATTTTTAAATTGGGAACCCGCCACCGCTGCAGCGTCGTTCCCCAAGTCGTACTCAAGATCTCCATCGTCTGTATATGCCTCTATCACCTCCTGTACTATTAGCGCACTAGAATTCAATGATATATCCCATTTCCGTGTGCCCATAGAGCTTAAAGGACGATTCCGGAGTACAACAAGTGCAGCTATGATTGATTCCGGTGCCACTGGTCTCTTTCTACACCAAAAATTTGTTAACAAGCATCATATCTACGTTCGATCCCTACCCCGCCCCATTGAACTCTACAATATTGATGGAACCGCTAATTTAGCAGGGCGGATCACTCATTCTGCTCGACTTCTGGCCAGGGTGGACCGAAATCAACCCCAGATCTTAGAATTCCTAGTTACAAACATTGGATCTGAAGACGTAATTTTAGGGCTCCCTTGGTTACGTAAGGTCAACCCTGACATCAACTGGCGTGATGGGCAGATCCAGATCCCTGCAAAGCCAAAGGTTCAGCATCATGTAGCTATCGAGGAGATCCCAGAGCCCAAAGAACCCAATGTGGGAGGAAATACAGAACAAATCCTAGAACCTAACAGAGCAGAATCAAATGGCCTCCCTCACACTGTTCCAAGAACTGAACTGGGTCCGGAGACAGCTGAAACTGGCACATCCTTGGAAGATGAGCTAGTCTTTGAGGAATCAGGAAGTCCACTGTATCGCCTGACTGGAAATCGCAAACGACGTCGTGCTTGGCTCTGTGCTGGGTTTATCCAAGAGGTAACAGAAGAGCTATGGTGTGCTGCCGGGTACACCTATTCCCAACAGCTTGCCGAAGCAGCAAATAAAGATAAGCCCCAGAAAACATTTGAAGAGATGGTGCCTGAGCCATATTGGCGTTATGCGAAAGTATTTTCCGAGAAAGAATCCGAACGACTACCTGAACACAAACCCTGGGATCACGCTATTGACCATCGAAACCTGGAATACTGGCGAACTGCACAGGATCTAAGCCGGCGACAAGCAAGATGGGCCCTGTGGCTCTCGCGGTTTGACTTTACTCTTACACATAGGGCTGGTAAAGCAAATGCACAAGCTGACGCTCTCTCCCGAGTCTCTCAACTCGAGGTTATGGATGCTGATGACAACCAACAACAAATAGTTTTACGGCCAGAACACTTCCTCCGAGCTGCTACAGCCGTCTTGTTCCAAAACCCCCTTGAGGAGTGCATTCGGAAGGCAAGTGAGCGAGAATCGGAGGTTCTTGAAGGACTACGTAGATTGAAGACACATGGACCCCACAAACTTGTGAATGGTCTAGCCGAATGGGAAGAGAAGGAAGGAATTGTCTATTACAAAGGCCGGGTGTATGTCCCACCTGATCCTCAACTACGCCGGGATGTCGTAGCACAGTGTCATGACGCACTCACAGCTGGTCACCCAGGAAAGCACCGCACCCTAGAGTTAGTTAGCCGACAGTTTTGGTGGCCTACGGTTCGATCATTTGTTGATAAGTATGTGGAAGGATGTGACAACTGTCAACGAAGACGTGTAAGGCCGCAGCCACAATCATCTCTAGAGCCTCTGCCTGTACCAGGAGGACCATGGCAGGACATCGGCGTGGACCTCATTGGAGAACTACCGATGACACAAGATGGACACAATGCGGCAATCACCTTCACAGACCATTACTCCAAAATGATTCACTGCTTCCCCACTACAACCGAACTGACTGCCGAAGGAGTTGCCGACTTCTATTATAAAGAAATCTTCCGACTTCATGGACTGCCCAGACGATTTATCTCTGATCGAGGACCACAATTTGCTGCCGACATCATGAAGGCCTTGCTAAAACGGTTGGGTATTGAATCTGCCCTGACAACGTCATACCACCCTGAAACAAATGGCCAGACTGAACGAGCTAACCAAGAAATCGAAAGATACATCCGGATGTATGTTAGCCGGCGTCAGGATGACTGGGACCATCTTCTTCCTACTGCCGAATTCGTTATTAACTCTCGAGTACATTTTGCCCACGACAAAGCACCATTTGAAGTGCTCTACGGTTATACCCCAGAATTCTCCATCCCCATAGGATCCTGGAAGGAATACCCTTCGATCACAGATCGGCTAGATGCACTCCGCCATGCTCGGGAAGATGCAGAAGCCGCACTACGTATGAGCAAACAACGGATCGCAGATACAATCGCAGAACACCCTAACCAACCTAGCTTTGAAGTTGGACAGCCCGTATGGCTCTCAGTCAATAACCTAAAAATTCGACGCAAAAGTGAGAAGCTGGGAAGCCGCCGACTAGGACCTTTCGAAGTTATTGAGAAGACAGGGGCACACACTTACCGGCTTGCACTTCCTACATGGATGAAGATCCATGACAACATTAATGTCAAGCGCTTGGCACCATGGAAAGGAAACGAAGTCAACAGAATACTGCCAGCTCCGCCGGAGCCGGAGGTCATTGATGGTGAAGAATTTTACGATGTGGACAGGATCCTGGACAGCAGAATACATGGACGGTGGAAAAAGCTGCAGTACTTAGTCCGGTGGAAAGGCTACGACGAGGGCCATGACACCTGGGAAAATGAGGAAAATGTGGTAGGATCCAGTGACGAAGCCATTAACGAATTTTATGCAGCACATCCAAATGCACCAAGGAAGATTTCGGCAACGATCTTTCACTCACTACCATGGCAGCCAATGGTCAACTTCACCGAGGTAAACAACTAGTCGCTGGGACATCGACTCTAAGGAAGGGGGTAATGTCATGAAGTCTCATGATGCGCCCTTTGATGCGCCATCAGCGCGGTGTGTTCCCATCAATCTGTTTTCACATGTTTATTGTACTTCATCACACGATCATCCCATTAGTTCCATTTGTTTCCGTACACTTCCATACAACTCATCCTTATTCATCGATTAGTTCATTATGGTTCATTATCGACTCATTATTACTCGTATATATTGATTCCTCACTCTTGTTCTATATTGCATCGTTATTTACAATTGCTTACTCAGTAGACAAGAGTAGTATATAAAGGACAGTAGACAGGCCCTAGTTCCCCATCTCGACCTCTTGGTCATTGGGCAACTAGGCAAGTACTTGTATCCTTTTAGATACTACCTATCTAACTTGGTCATTGGGCAACTAGATTCCCTTTTGATTGCTGGTGTGATTGGCCTTTGACGCTATCCCACTGTTGTTCGAGATCATTATTTCTTTCATCTGTGCTTTGTGCTTGTTTCTGTGCCTCTTCGCTCTGCCACTGTCGCTCCTAGGCATATCTGGACCTCCCGCCTCCCGCTTCCTGCCTCGTCGCGACATCGCCCAAGAGTGCTTGACACTGTAGATGATAAGCTTGCTAGACATATGTCGCAGCTTGTCACTACTGGCAATAACATTCATGCCATTTTATTTTCATCTGTTGTCTTGAGCGTTTATGAATTAAGTGCTGACATTTCTGTTGATTTTATCCAGATTACAATGTCCTCTGCACTGTTCACCGCTGTTACCACCACTCTTAAAGGTGATAACTACGACACCTGGGCCTCCGAAATGGAAGCCTTCCTTCAGGCTACAGGGCTTGATTCAGCAATTACTACTGACAAACCCAGTGAACCATCTCCACTTGTTGCGGCAAACGCCGCCAGTGTTGAAGCCTGGAAGAACTATGAGGTTGCTTTCAAAGCCTGGAAGGAGATTGACACCAAGGCTATTGGCAACATCCGCCTCCGCCTTTCTCCGTCAATCCGCATCCTTTCTAAGGATGAGAGTGACACAGCTAAGCAGCTTTGGAAATATCTAGCCAAGACTTACAATGTCAAGAGTCTAGGCGCAGTCTTTAATGACTTTGCTGCCGCCATAGCTGTCAAAATTCCATACAAGCAAAATCCACTGTCCTCTATGATGGAGATTGGCATGCACTTCACGCGTATGGAGGAAGCTGACATTGGTCTTGCTGACCACCTCGAAGCTCTGATTCTTCTATCTAAGCTTCCATCACGTTACTCTGTCGTTGTCCAAACCATGTCTCAGCTTGAGACTGCAGAGCTCAAGAAATTGACCTTTGCTAAAGTCCGTATCGCTGTTATGAACGCTTTCAGCGGAGACACCATTGGCAACTCCCAACCGCAGAACGCGAACAAGTTTTCGAACGTTCATCGCAAGGGAAACGATCCCAAGTTCTCCCAACAGCAGCATGGTAACGGTAGTAACCAGCAGCAGAAGGGACAGAATGGGAACGATGACAACAAGAAGAAGCGTAAGCGTGGCAGTGGAAAGAACAAGAAGGCTAAGAAGAATGCAAACGCTGCCCAAGCTGATGCAGACTCTATGATCTTCAGTCCGATTGGCAGTACTGTTGACTTTGGTCCGGTACGTACTGATCTTACTCCTTCTGTTCAAGATGTGCGCAAGCACTCCATCCATCCTCCTTACAATCCTCCTCCTAATGCTACATCCCTTCGTCTTCATAAGAAGACAAGGATGGCCATTCAACGTGCTCGTGATATTGGCGTCCGTGCGACTGCCGAAGTCATTCGCACCCTTGAACCGACTGGGCATATTTCGGAGTTGGACAGTGATGATGAGCAAGGTTCTTCTGATCCTCCAACGGAGTGCACCCGTGTGTTGCCTTCTGAGGATGATGTTGAGGATGGCAACAAGGCTCCTATGCCGCCTCCTCCATCTCCTCCTATAGACTTTGAGGTCCCAGGAACTGCCTCTTTCGACCCTGATGAGTTGATGAACTTCGACTTGGATCGTGAGATTTTGGCAATCACTGGATTCATGGACACCATGGGGTCAGTATCCTCCTCTGATCTTGATCATACAAAATGTACTAATGCACCTTCATCGGTTGCAGTGACGAAGACATGCAAGTCGGCCTTTGAGCCGGATCTCTTGTCCCGTTTGTATAATTACCGTATCAATGCCAAGTATATATCCAATGAACATTTTTGTGTACATGACGTTTCATACTCTGTGTGCAAGAAGTGTAAGGGTAAACAGAGAAATCAACCTAAATGGTGGATGAACGACTCTGGTTGTTCTGAACACACTACCTTTGACTTGAGTGACTTCATTAAGTATGAAGACCTTGAGGAAAAAGTGCTCATAGCAACTGCAACCACAACTGCCTACATTACTGGCGTTGGGACTGTCTTGATAAATTTCAAGGATGTTAGAGGTCGCATGCATTCGGCATGAATCGCTCCAGTATTCTATATGAAGGAGTTGAGTCATTGCCTTATAGCACAAGGACGCTTCCTACAAGATGGCAAAACTGTTTGCGGCAACGCAGACAAAGTTGACTTCTGGGACAAAGACAGTTTATTCCTGTCATTTGAACCACGAACTCACAGCGATACAATTTACATTCTCAAAGATTATTCGCCACAGCCTATGGCTGTAAACCTAGTGATCCACTCAGTGGACTACACTACCATGCATCGTCGCATGGGTCATCCATCGCGCGAAGCACTCACTCAACTGAGGAAACATGCAGAAGGTGTTCCCACCTTTAGCATTCCCCATGAGGAAGATCTATGTGAAGGTTGTGCCAAGGGAAAGATGACTTTACGTCCATTTCCGCCAACTAATCGTCGGGCATCATGTCCCTTCGAGATTATTCACTCAGACCTCAAAGAATGGCCTACCATTTCGTACCACAAGTACAAGTATACGATCTTCTTCATAGATGACTATACTTCGCATGGGTTCTACTGCCACTTAAAAAAGAAGAGCGGAGCTCTTCCGGTGATAAAGCAATTCATTGCCACAGTCAAAAATCTATACAAGACTAATGTCAAGGAATGGATGTCTGATGGTGGCGGAGAATTTCGATCCAATGCACTTGATGAGTTCTTTAAGAACGAAGGTATCAAAGCACAATGGTCATCTCCTCATATCCACCAGCAGAATGGAAGAGCCGAAAGGTTTATCCGGACTATTATTGAGAAAAGTGAACCACAGCGCTTTCAAGCCTGTATTCCTGATTCCTGGTGGGAATTCTCTGTTGCACATGCTGTGCATGTGTATAACCGCACTCCTATGCATCGTCACAAATGGAAGACACCATATGAGATTTTGTACAACAAAGTTCCGCGCATAGATCACTTGCGTGTCTTTGGCTGTGGCGCGTATGTCTATCTTCATGAAGAAATACGGACAAACAAACAATCACCTAGGTCAGAACTAATGACATATCTCGGAGTTTCTGACGGTGGACACGGAAATATCTACATGCGGTCGAACAATGCCATGTTCACTGCTACGCACGCTGTGTTTGACGAGAAATTATTTCCTCGTTGTAAATCCTCAGAGCGTCATCGCTCTACGCGACTACCAGATCGCAACCCAGATCCTAAAGATCCTATTCCTCCACCTGGTAATGATGATGTTCCCATCTTTTATCAACCTACCACTCCCCAAATGAGACAGGATCCGGAGCAAGACGTTGCACCGCCTGTGCCAGCTGAACAGCCAGCACAAGATCCTAGTCCGCCGCCACAACCCCGGTAACGAGCTTGCCTCGTTTTTGTGTGAAAGAGAAAGGAAGGAATCTAATGGGCACTCCAACCAACCAATCTAATACACAATATGCGAGTTCACTGCTATCAAATTTATTTAATAGCAAGGGGTAGCGTTGGCAAAGGTTCCGCAAAGCTTTGAGAGCTAAGTAAGAAGCTTTGATCAATCAATTTGAATCGTTCTAAGGATTTGATATATTCCTTTGATCAAGGTAGATTCAACACGATTTGTGCTGTGGTTTGTATTGATTTGGGTATATCAAGAATTGGGGGTTTGAATCAAAGTAAATTAAAACCGAAACACACAGACCCCTACGGAGGGCTAGAACTATGTGCTGGCACAACCACACAGCGTGATTTGCCCTTAAGACCAACGACTGATCCTAAGTTCGAAGAATACCCAACAACTGGATAGACTTCTCGCAGTCACAAGGAGCAGAACACGACGTTCCTATACTCACAAGTGCCGGGCCCGAATGGCTGCTAGCGAAGAGGTTTCAGTCTGGCGGGAGTGTGTCTTTCCTTTTTACGGATTAGCACTGCAACGTCGTCCCAAAATCACTTGTATTCCAGATACATCGGATCGCTATTTATACATACAGAATATAGAGTCGCATAGTACAATTAATTTAATACAATAAACGTTCGGAACCGCAAGGAAACTTCTACACTCAGTCAGATACCATTTAATTTGAATCTACATGTCCTTATTTGGTCCATATTGGTTCCAAGATTCTAGTATACCTCCAAACATAGGTAGGTACTTCAATATTCATTTAATTTAATTGTTTTTTGGAAGATGACTTGAATGGTGTTCAACTGTCATTGCTGTTCAACACTTACTTCAATTGTTTGTCACCTCGTCCGGAGGCAAATCAGCTCTCCTCGATCCTAATCCTATCAATCTGATTCATCTGGATTAAACTAATTGCTTCTCTCTTTCAATAGACACCCATTGTGCCTATACTCTATCAAGGGAGTTACGCATAGTATTCATTTAATTGTATTCTTCAATATTTTCTACGTCAGGACTCTTTGACATTCATTTGATATGCCTTCGGAGCCTCGCAGTACTTCGATCGTTCTTCTAGTCATTTTCCTCAACCATGCAACTTGATTGGTCAATTAGACTAAATCGCAGTCTTTTGGATTAATGCATGATCTCGTTCTAGAAGGAGTATTTGATAATTCCTGAGTTCTAGAAAGTCATTTCGAGTCAATCCTCGGTTTATGGTCACTTGAGTAAGTTCTTCCAAACTCCTGCCAGTGTAAGGTCCAATAAGAATACCCTTGGTATGTCATACGTGAATGGTCATCCTTCGGATGTAGTCCGAGTCTGGTATAATCCTGCTTGACAAACAGGTAGACTGCTATCCGAAGGTAGTATCGGGGATGGGTAAACTAACCAACTTGTGGTAGTATGGGTATATGGTCCCTTCAACTTATTAGACTGATTCAGTATTGACTTTGACTGTCAATCTGGGTCTCAATTACAGTCCTCTCGATACAAATCTATACGTGAAAATGTCACAATTCACAATATAGACGTCTAGCCAAAATTTAGGCGTGTCACCGGAATGAACAACCTCCTGCTGAAGAACAGTTGAGACGTTCAGGTCGTGTGGGGAGACCACCTACTCGTCTTACCGGTGACCCTAGAAGCAGCAGTAAGCTTCCTACAGAACAACAGGTAGAGAGACCAATGAGGGATATTCAGAGACGCGCTAAAGCTCCACAGCCAGGTAGCTCCTCGGCTGAGCAAGAATGCCCTGAGCCAGAACAGGTTCCCGGACCTAGTACTGAGCATCCTACTCCTGAAAATGGAGAACAACCCTCTGTCACTCCCGGTGACGAAGCTAATACCCTGATCAGACTATGTTGGGAAGGGGGAGCTGAATTAATATATTTTCTCATGGCTAAGGCCGTTCCCTTTGAGGGGGAGCTGAAAAGCTCTGAGAACGTCCGTGAATGGACTTACAAGGACATTACTCGCCTACCTAAGGCTGAGCGTGAGGAATGGCTTAAGGCCTGCCAAGAAGAGCTTGAAGCGCTCAAACGGCGTAGTACTTTTGAACTCATGGATCGTCCAGCAGACCAAAAGGTCATTAAGAACCGCTGGGTCTTCGACATCAAATCTGATGGTCGTAAGAAGGCACGCCTTGTTGTCAAAGGGTTCTCACAAATTGAAGGTCTTGATTATGACCAAGTCTTCTCTCCTGTAGTACGGTTTGAGACTGTTAGACTGTTGCTCGCCTTGACTGCGCTGAACAACTGGTATCTCACTGGACTCGATGTTCGAAATGCCTATCTATATGGCGTCTTACATGAGACTATCTACATGGAACAGCCTGAAGGTTTTTGAATCAAAGGCAAAGAGGATAAAGTCCTCTTACTGCGCAAAGCTCTGTATGGACTGAAACAAGCAGGTCTTGTCTGGTGGCGAACACTGGACTCATACATGAAAACACTCGGCTTCAAACGCCTGAGCTCTGATGCAGGTATCTTTGTCCGACGAGGAAAAGATGGCTCTCTAGTCATCGCCATCATCTATGTTGATGACGCACTCTTTGCTGGACCTGACAAGAAACTCGTAGATTCCCTCAAAGGGAAATTCATGTCACATTGGGAATGCAGAGATCTTGGTGAAGCCAAAGAATTCCTTCGCATGCAGATTAATCGTCGTGGCAAAAAGATCTATATTGATCAATGCGCCTACCTTGACAAAGTCCTTAAGCGTTGCGGTATGGAAAATGCTAAAATGGCTGATACACCACTTCCTGCAGGGTTCCAACCCGAACCCACCAAAGGCCAATCAAATTCCGCTCTTCGTAGCAAGTTCCAAATGGTTATTGGTTCCCTTCTCTACCTTATGTTGGGCACACGTCCCGACATCTCCTTTGCTGTTACCAAGCTTGCACAACATGCAGCTAACCCATCTCAAGAGCACCTTAACAAGGCACTCTATATTTGCCGCTACCTCCTAGGTACTAGATCATATGCACTTTGCTATGACGGTGAATCAGATATTGGTCTCAGCGCTTGGACTGATTCGGATTGGGCTTCCGATCCTTATACATGCCGGTCACAGACTGGATTTTTCATGAAGCTTGCCAATGGCATCTTCTCTTGGACCAGCCATGCGCAGAAGACAATCGCTCACTCGTCTACAGAGGCTGAGTATATGGCATTGTCTGATTGCAGCCATCAAGTGGTTTGGATCCGTAATCTACTTGAAGAACTAGGCTATAAGCTTGACGCTATTCCTATTGCTGGAGACAATCAAGGATCCATTTTCATGGCATCAAATCCTGTCACTAGCAAGCACTCGAAACACATTGACATCCAGTATCATTATATCCGTGAAGTTGTCAAACGTGGCCTTGTGCAGGTATTCTTCGTAGATGGCAGTAACAACCCTGCAGATCTTTTCACAAAGAATCTTGGACACATCAAATTTGAGCTATTCCGCTCAATGCTTGGACTTGAGTTCTACTCGTCCACCAATCCTTAGGCTGTCCGCCCTGCCTGACGCCTACCGCTATTGCTTCGAGCAAAGTACTTTACTGTGCTGCTCAGCAAGGGGGTGTGTTGAACGCGGCTATGCTGTTCACATGCCACTAATATGATCATGTGTTATGATATGTCATATGTAGTCATATGTAGTCATTTACTATATGCGGATTCCTCTGTACTTCCTTATGTAATACTGTCATACAGTTATGTATATAAAGAGGCCATATCCTGTACTGGAATCCAACTCGCTTCTCTCTTACTTTTATTGCCTCACTGAGACACTAAGCTCTACTACCAGGTATGGTACTGGAGAGTGTTCCCACTACGCACTCCTTGCCTGCTCAACACCTGTAGCTCCCTTCGAGCTCCAGCCTGCTCCTAGCACGCTACAACATAAACTCTCCTATACCAATCCCTACCATAAGACCCATTCCGACCCAGGTCTTACACTTTGTAGTCATTGTAAGTCCTTAATTGCCTCTAGTCATCATAGAATGCTCAGTAATCTTGTGTCTTTATTCAATATCTAGGAAGAATACGGTGGTAAGTGAATGAATATAAAGCAGTTGCCTCATTATCATAATGCCGCCTACTGACGGATGCTATCTGATCATTGTAGTCAATGGACTTGAAGTGCATATGGCCGGTCCACCGCTTCAGGCACTCATGGAAGCTTTTAAAGATTCCGATGTTTTGGATGGAGAACTGGTAATTGACTATCTTGATGGTTAGTATCACACACTTCCACATCCCTTTCCTGCTCCTTCATAATACTGATTGGCTTTTATGATATAGAAATCTAGTTAGAGGGTCCGAGAATACTTACTCAGTGAGACTAATAAGGATGCTACTACTTATAATGAATACATGATCTCCGAGATATTTTCTGGTCCCAGTGTGCAACTTCACCAAAGATATTCACTTTGTGGTGATATCTCTGATGAAAAAGGATGAAAACTGCATATGTCCTTGACTGAGTTCAATTCTACTTCATTGGATCATTCAAAGAGATATGCCCTGTACAGGATATACATATTAAATACACAAAGAGTGTACACAACCTGCCCAGATGATATAAATATTGTTTTGGCTACACCTTGAGCTTGAGAGACTAGTCTGATTGCAGATATTCCGCTGATTCAGAATGGATTATCAATTGCAACCACGAGGTGATACTTTCCATAGTGGCTATAGAATACCAAGTAGAGTCACAATACTATATAATGCAATGAAAGAACACTCACGCCGCTGCAAAGGATCCTGTGCCCAACAGCTTTCGATTGTGTGCCATATCTCATCCGTCAAACTAGCACAAGCCTCCACTTTTGGGCGGGAAGGCCGCATCCCTTGCATTATGTCCAAGACAACTCGGCCATAGAAGTGACGCGTATAAAATGGGACTTTGCCGGTATATACCTAAGTATACATGTCAGGAGTAATTTCGACACCTGTGAAATACACGGCACAGCAATGTACATACCTCTAACATCATCATACCAAAGCTGTATACGTCACTCATGGGTGTGGTCAGACAGTCAAAATTAGAGCTAGATATTGAGCGAGGATCCATAACTTCAGGAGCCATCCAACGTGTACCATCATTGCTCGGGGTCGTCCAGTCGGGCGGAGTTGGCAAGAGGCTCAAGCCAATCTCAGATAATACAGGGACACCATCATCTGTGATAAAGACATTACACTGTAGGCAATATGAGCATGCTGTACTATGTAGGAAAGAGTGGTACTCTTAACTCACACCCCTAACATCACCATGGGATATTGGAGGATTTAAGTGGTGAAGAAATCGCAGTCCAGTTGCTACGCCCAACACCTAGGAATCCGGAGGTAGCAAACACTTGAGCGTTAGTGGACAATGTGGTCGAGGCATGACCGAAAAGACTTACTAAAGCTTTTAGATCTATACACGGATTATTGGATACATAGGAGTTGATATCACCATTGGGATAGTATGGTGTAACCACAGAAGGTAGGTTGTTGAGGGTAAATAACAACCCATGCACGGCACCTATGTTCGGATGTGATAGGACTTGCCATGCAAAAACTTCTTGCTCGAGTTTCTGTATGCAAAAATACGGAATCAGCTTGGACACCAAAGAATCTTTCACAAGAGCACATAACTGACTCGGAAAAATCCTGTCCGTTCTTGAGAAGGCAATACAAGCCCTTCTCCTCGCCACACTTTCACACAAATGGAGCGGCCCTTATGAAGTCCTCGATATGTAGAAGACCAAGCATTACATTTGTCTGGTAAACTCTCCAGACAAACATTTGCATACTCGGCAAGCAGGGCTCTATCTCTATGCAGTAAACATTCGATCTGAGCGCAAAAGAAAATCATAAGTGGCAACTGAAAGAGCATGAATCAGATGACTTACAGGCTTATCCATGGATATTCCAATATTCAGCGCAAAATTTTGTGTCAGCGCAAGCAAATAGAGCTTCAATAGCAGATACAGAAAATGTTCCTTGAGTGGTCTTGAAAGTCCTTCACCAACCTTTATACGTATTTCAAGGCATTGCATGAAGAAAGACCAGCGCCAGTGATAAAATTGTACACATTGACACTGGTCAAGAGACGTAGACGCTAGAATATTTGACGCCTTGAAGCTGTCGAGTGGCATGTTGACTCATTATAAATTGAGACGTGCATGGGCGCAGTCAGGGCCATATGATAACGCACCTAGTTTCGAAGATTCTGTCCATTATTTCTCCTAGAGGTTCATGGTGAGCTTACAATGCACAAGAATATCATAAGCAGGTCGGAATGGTGATAGGTCACCAAAAGAGAAACAGTTCAATAAGCGCCGGCTTCACACCTTGTTTACAAGGTGCCTTGGCAATTCTGTGAGCCTTACTTGCATTCTTCCGGTGCTCGCACTTATCACCTTCAATATTTCCAAGCCGTGCGAGCGGATGTTCTAGAATTCCCGTATATGACCACAAAGACCCATTATCTGGGTGTGGGCAATCCCCTACCAAGTTTTCCGTTCTCACGTTAAACCTGCTTTGACACAGCACAGCCACCTCTTCGCCAAAGGTAGCATTCCTTTTCTCCATGACTGACCACTTGGTCAGACAGTGTACTTTAGCGATAGGGAATGTGTAAAATTCTAATTCAACTCGTTCTGTCGAAAAAAAACACAATACTTATCATTCATTGAAGTGTCATGAAAGCTTTTATGCTCTTAGAAGCTGATAGAAGAGATAGTAACCATACAAGTGCAAAAAAACAATTGACCATCCGAGTCGTTTTGCTAGAAAAAGGTATTTCCAGCCATTTTCGGAGCTCAGCTGTGACAGAATCTAGGTTTATTCGATTAAGGCCGCGGATTTCAAAAATGAATATAAAAGTAACTAAGCGCCCATTAAGCACAGACCTGACGCGTCGTAGTCGCGTCGTTGACCTCACCACACTCTTCGAAGATGTACTTTTCACTTGCGTATTGATGCAGAAGCTAGAGCGCGAGTTAGACCAGGCTTCTGAGCTAGGCTCAGCGCGTAAACGAAAGGTTTCGAAGGCGGATCGAAGGGCTCGAGTAGCTGCTGCCAATGCTGCTCGACGAAAATCCACCGGGAACCCTCCTCCTTCCACCATAGCCGATAATGACAAAGAAGATGACAACAAGGAGAATGATGTTGAGGTCCTAAAAGCTGAAAAGGCTGAGGTAGAGAGAAATGCAGAAAATCTTCGAAAAAAGGCTGGGTACTGGAAAAGGAAAGCAACAGTATTGAGGGAGGAGAGAAATAGCATGAAGGAGGAGGAGAAGGAGAAGGAGAGAGAGGTTGAGAGGAATAAAAAGGCAGAGAAGAAGAGAAATGAGGAGAAAAACAAGGAAACAGAGAAAGAAGTGGATACGTTGAAGAATGACTTGGAAAGGGAGAAGAAGCGACGCAAACTTGAGGCAGAGGCACACAATGTGATACAGGCCACACTAATGGACAAACTATGCGAGCACCAGAAGAAAATACATGCACTAAAAGCAAAAATTGGCCGCATACCACACCGCCTGGGTACAGCAATAAATCGTGTCGCGCAAACATATAATGTGAATGCGGACAAGAAACGAAAATACTTCATGAAGCAGGACGGCATTGTCACCGATGAGACTCGTGATATCTTCCTCGACCTCGTAGCCATTGAGGAAGTCCCAGCAAACAAAGTGACGCGAGTTTTCAAACGGATCGCTGCTGTGTTCGGAATTGATATTGAAGGGGAGGTTTCGAGGCGAACAGTGAGTCGGATTACGAAGGAGGGAGGTGTTGCCTCAAAATTGCAGATTGGACAAGCAGTACTTGACTCGAGTAGCAAAGGTATATATATTCATACGTGTTATATACGTCTATAGACACTAAACTGCATTCAAAAGGGGTCACTATATCCAGCGATGGGACCACTCACAAGAATGAAACCTACGAAACCAAACACGCAACAGTTATCCAAGCTGACCGGAAACTCCAATTCTTCCTTGGGCTGAAGATGGCCATAAACCACACTAGCGAAACCCAGTTAGGATGTTGGATCGAGACTTTGGAAGATATATTCCACTTACTCTTTGAGAGTGGAATGTGTTCGGAGGACGATGCCCGTATCTTCTGGAACCTTGTCACTGGCTTCCACTCTGACCATGCTGCAGACCAGAAGAAACTTTTCGAGCTGCTCAGGAGGTGGAAAGAAAAATGTGACCGTGAAGTACGTGGAGAACGAGCAATGAAACGGCTCACTGACCTGGAATATGCATGCCTAATTTTCCAAGGCTCGCAAACACTTGTACAACAGGTTGGCGGACCAGCTACCTGGGAAGCACTCACTACTACAGAACGTTCGCGTCGTCTTGAAGCTATGCGGAACCAGATTATACACGACATGGGAGAAGCCGAATATGCAAAACTTTCGGAAGCAGAGAAGGCTGAGGTTGACTTCTTTCTATGGGCTGGGTGCTGCATGCACAAGGAAATGAATGCCTTCAAGGGTGGGTGCATTGGTTTAGACGAGTTTTGGAAGCAGCATCCAGAGCTCGATCCACCAAAGCTCCTACCAAATCGTGATAATGCTGCCGCTATCAGTAAAGCTACAGGAACCGAGGCGGCTGATTGAGCCCTTGAACGTTCGGAACGAGGAGCTATCAAAGTAGCCAGTCTGGCGGGGGCGATTTTTCGACACAAGGATAGAAAACGGGGACAACAGGACACGTTGCGATTCTTCTTTGACCATAAGCTCGGTTTCAATATATCCTTCCCAGACACATCGAACACGCGTTTCCAGTCCCACGCAGAAGCTTGTGCTGTAATCATTACTTACTTGGACCTATTCATTGAGTTCCTCACATACGTGAAGCAGAACAAGGGATCTGGAAAGCTAAACCACATGGAACAGAATGTATTCGATGGTCTCCAAGATATCCCGACGCGTTATGAATTCATTGCCATCACTCTCTACTGGCTTGCCATCAGTGTCCCCTACATGCGCGAGATAAGAGGTCCATATGCTACCGAAGATAATGTACTCAAGCTCGGGCCTCTCCATCAACGCGTAATTGACCACATCGACACGTTGATAAAACATCCGGAATATCTGATTGGACCAAACGCGTCAGCTGAGATGGGTTCCCTTGATGGACGCGCTTGGGAACGACCTGAAGCGTTTTACGCGTCTCAAAAATATGCACCCAATCTTCCTCATTCGAAGGATGTTCTTATACACTTCCTTAAGAGTGCCCGAATACTTTGGGTTCGTTTCAGTGCTGAACTTCTTCCCGGTGGTGCTCTTGCCAATGCTACACCTGAGCAGATAGAGAGTGCTTGGATGGAGAAGACTAATGATCTGAATGAAGCTGATTTTGGGATGTATCGACAGGCTGCGCGTGCTACACCAACCATTTCTCTTGCTCAGTACAACGCACGAAAGATGTTCAAACTCAATCAGACTGCTGAATTCCTTCACAGTCTTAGTCCCGAAATGCGGCAATGGCTTCGAAAAATCACACGCACTCAGGATGCTTCAGGGTCTAGCTGCCAGCAGCGAATTCAGCTCGCGGAATATCGCCAGCGGGTTGCGGAGGACAAGACACAAAAGCAGCAGGAACGGATGGAGAGACACAGGAAAGCTGCACGCGAAATTGACGCGATTTCACCAATCCAGACGGTAACCGAGCTTGATTTTCGCACTTCATTGGCAGTTGGATCGAGTGGATATCTCACTGTACCGGAAATCACGAAGCAACTGAAATGGCATAAGATTCATGGTGTCAAAGAAGCTATTACTACGGTTGAGAGTAAGTGGGGCAATCGGACTGAGAAACTGAAACTTCTTCACTCTTGCATAGAGAAATTTGTGGATGCTCGAGCCTCTATTGTGCTTTCCGAAGGACCAAGGGAAGAGGAGGAAGATCCCGAGGTCACTGTGCAGGATTTGAATGACTTTGACTCAGATGGATATGATTCAGAGGAAGATTATTATAAGTAGCAGTATTATAGATTATGACACCCCTTAAGAATAATGTTTGGTGCTTTAAAGTAGTCATTTAGGTCAATTATCACTACCAAACGAATTCAAAAAGTTTCGGAGACGATTTAGGACGCGATTGGAGTAGACGCCCGCTGAGTCAGCGCACGAAAACTTTAGTGAGAGTGCCCATACCCACATTATCCTTCGTTGGCTTCCTACTGGTCGAAAATGTTGTGACCTAGCATGTAAAGTAACAGCCAACTCGCCGTCTGACATTCTGTCTGTGAAGCTCTTACAGTATAACCACCTGCTGAACCTTCCCATCAAAGATATTCGGCTTTCGGTTTTACCAGAGGCCCATCCCTCAAATAGCTGTTTTCGAGCATTGTATTACTTGTGTGAATCAATCCGCATTTCGTAGATGTAGATATATCTGTCAACCCAGATATCATAGAAGTGCAGTACAATCAAATTTCCATCGTTGATTAAGCTTTCACCAGCCTGAAGAAATCATTGCGCAATGAGACCGATCTATACGAGGACAACGGAATGGTGAGAAGATTGGGCAATGCAAGGTAAGTCCTCCATCAAGTGCAATTCTAGATTCAATCACATTTAAAATCGTTGAACGGAATTATCCAGAGGACGGCTCGGTCAGTTCTTATGCATGCATTGACTCTTGTGGAGCTAGAAGGAGTTCTGCTATGTTCTGTTCAAGGATGCTGAAGATAAATCGCTAAAGGCTTTTTCGGTCACATAATTCTGAAAGTACACCCTCGAAAGACACACTCCAAGATTGAACATTTTGCCAAGTAGGATATATGGTACATGAAGTAAAGAATGCTTCCTAGTCGGCATCCACAGGATTCCAACTAATGGCTCCTTGTTTGCCCTGGTCAAGTGCATCTATGCGCGCCATGTCATCTGCATCTAGTTCAAAATCAAACACCTGAGCATTGGAATGAATGCGGGACGGTGTAGCACTCTTGGGCAGGGGTACAAAACTGGGGGAAATCTCAAGTCATTCACTAGAATCAAAGCTACAAGAGGCAATGCACACCCTTTCTGAAGAGACCAACGAATCAAGACTTGTGCAGGATCATGATTGTGCTGCAGATAAGGTATTCAGCACGTTGGTATGGTGACTTATGTAGGATGAGCTGACCTTGACTGATATCGAATTGAAGACCTCATGATCCATTTTTCCTCGAATAATTGGACAGTACGCCTGAACCACGATAGAATTCTTTAGACAGTATTCTACGATCGGCTTTTGCTGGCAAAATGGATGAAGCTAGCGACAGAGGCGTGTGTAAACAAGTGTTCTTGAAATAGAATGACTGATATGATCGATGCCCACCTCGATCTGGTTCACCGCAGGCAAATCGTAGCCAGCATTTCGAATTTCCTCAAGATGCTTGACGTTACTGTTGTATATGTGTTATGTCCTGGTTTGTGATCAATCCCACAAAGATGAAGGAGGCGCATACTAGTTTGAGACCCCTACAGTCCTGATTTTTCCGGCTGTTTTGCATTCCTGCAGGGCCTTGTAAGTTGCGAGACGTTTCTCTGATCCTGACAGAGGGTCATGAATGAGGAAAAGATCGATGTAATCTAAACCTTTCCATTAGGTATTGTAGTATGTTCATTCAGAATATGAGTACTATACCGAATTGAAGCTTGCTCAAGGACTCATCTACACCGCTCAATGTACTCTCGTATCCATGACTGCGAGAAGCACATTTTGTTGCTGAGTATGCCGAGTATGCCGAATATCAGAGTCAGATATAAACTTAGATTTTCACTGGGGTCTCACTGATAAAGAGGTCCGACCTGTTGATGCCGCTTTCACGAACTGCTTCCCCAACAGCAGCTTCATTCCTGTACATCTGAGCGGAATCGACGTGCCTACATGTGACGAATTGAGCTGGAATTTGCAAGGGCATAGGGTACTCCAGCTTACCTGTATCCTGCCTTGAAAGCTTCAAGACAAGAAGTTCTCGCGTCGTAATTCTGGTACACTCCAAAGCCTAATACGGGCATAAGATAGCCTACAGGAAAAGTGAGCCTCGATTTGCGTATGATGCGTTCGGCTTGCCCGTAGATAGCTTAACAGACGAAGAAATCGAGAATACGGATGTCATGGTGCAGGTAAGAAGAAGTCTTGTCAGGCGCTAATCTACTTTATCCGCAGAAGTAGATTCTCAATTCCTGTTCACACAGGAACATATCTGATAAGGTAGCATGCTTATTATCCCACAAGTGGTATCTACATATTCGCGCGGAAAGATCATGCAAGGCAAACAAATCCTCCGAGAAGAGTGCTCATGACCATAGCGATTATCCCCGTGACTAACACTGATGAGAAACCGAAAGGCCGCAGAGAGCCAGCAGCATTCCTGAAGGTGAATAATATGCGTGAGTCATGAAAAGAGTTGCGCGATATACATCGAGAAATACTTACGAAGGTGAATGGGAACTCGTTGCGGTCGTTGTTGCTACTGTGTAACTCGAACTGCCGATCACTGTTGTGAAGCCGCTGGTTGCAAGCGCCAGCGGTGTCGATCCTGAGGCCGAGATATAGGTAACAGCTCCAGCTTTCAAATGCGTTGGGCTCGTTGAGTAATTCAAAACGGAAGCAAGAGCGACTTACATGGTCCCCAGCTTGTCGAAGTACTGACAGAAGGCGCCGAAGGTGAAATGACTGTGTAAACGGAAGTTCCTATAGTGGTAGTAGCTCCGGTGGAGGCGAGAGTCAGATCTGGTCCTCCTGA
Source organism: Lentinula edodes (assembly GCF_021015755.1). Classification (NCBI taxonomy): domain Eukaryota; kingdom Fungi; phylum Basidiomycota; class Agaricomycetes; order Agaricales; family Omphalotaceae; genus Lentinula; species Lentinula edodes. The sequence goes on from NW_025764307.1 coordinate 2,141,140, forward strand.
AGCTGAGATCATTGTGACGGCACCGGCTGTAAAGGATTTGAGACTTATAGCTTTTACACATAGACACAGTGTAGCTTACAAGGTCCCCAGCTCGTGCTCGTAGAAACGGATACCGAGGATGATGCCACAGATGTAGGAACAACGGTGTAAGTGGAACTGCCCACGGTAGTTGTCTGTCCAGATGCGGCGAGCGTAAGCTCTGGTCCTCCGGAGGCCGACATCATTGTTACTGCTCCCGCTGAGAACACAGTATGTAAGGCTCAATATTCATCGAGGAGCAAGAAACGTAAACTCACAGGCACCCCAGCTCGTGGACATGCTCACTGAGATAGACGATGGTGCAACCGTATAAGTAGCGCCATTCACAGTAGTAGTAGAGCCAGTAGCGCCGAGAGTAAGTACAGGCCCACTGAAAACTGAAACAACCGTTACTGGTGCGCCATCTTCGAACGAGATGAGATAACGCCTTTTTCTTTTGATAAAACAATTACTCACTGAAGTCCCAGCTCGTTGTAGTGGTCGCAGTAGGTGCAGGGGAAACGGTGTAGGTGGAACTGCCAACTACCGTAGTCGAACCAGTCCCAAGAGTCAGTGCGGGGCCTTGAGAGACGGAGACTATGGTAACGGGAGCACCGTCTTTGAGAGGGTATTAGATCTTAGCATATTACTTGCGAAAGATATATACACACTTATATCCCAGCTAGTAGTCGTGCTTGCCGCAGGAGACGCGCTTGTGGTTACTTAAAATAGTAGATAAGATAAACTGTCTCAACGGAAAAAACTTTCGAACTCACCGGAGCTCCCAGACGATGACCAGTGATGATTGCCTAGACAAAACTCTCAACCTTTGAATAAGAACGAATTTCGTCCTACACGGCACATACCATTCCATCTGGGTACCGGAGCCGTGAATACACCCGAGAGGTGGCCGAAGCAGAGGAAGAACACGAATTGGAAGGTGTTGAACGATGACATTTCCGATGATTCTGTGTTTGAAGGAGAACTTGATCAACAAGTGCTACAGTACTGTCGGATGCGGGGCTAATCCAGAGCAAGGAATTGAAATGCATGGCAGCCCTTTTTATATTCGCGGTGCAGCCCTACGCCCTGAGCTCAGGTAGCTGATGCGTATCGCGAAGCGACATTGATGAATATTTAATATTGATGGTGGCTGACTGAGAGAGGTGGGAGATACTTCCACGTGATGTACCCACCTTACTTCTCTCTGAGTATAGACGGTGTAGTCACGCCCGGATGACAGGCCCGGAAGCACTTCGCGCTTGCTAGCCACCCGGTGCCAAGTACAACATAGCCCGTCTTATAGTTCACGAACGCGTTATCCTCAGATATAGTAAACCAATCTCAAGCTCACAAGGGCTCTATAGCTTCAATCACTCCATTGCCAATCTTTCCACTCGCCGCCTCAACCTCAAACTCTCTGTAGACCGCGCGACCTACGTCGAAACAGAGCTACGGCTACACCTAGCTAAGCTAGAAGCCGAACTTGCGCTTTTGAGGAAGTGGACTGTGTCGCTGAGCGGGGTAACTTTTACAGGATTGGAGACTACTTCTGTTGAAACCGTAAACGGAACCACGGAAACTGCAGAATCTCTTGAACGTCGCTGACAAGTTATCATCCGCAAAGCGAAGGAGTATCAAGCTCAACTTGTTCAATTGAGCTCCACAAATCCCTCAAGCTTTTCTATGAATGTCAGTATATCAGATCTTACGCGTCTGCAGGAACAGAACAAAGAACGGGAGAAGGAGATTCGTCGAAAGAGAAAAAAGGTTGAGGCGTTTCGTGGATTGCCTGCCGTACGTTCCTATCCTGTGTTCGACCTCCACCGAAAATGCTCGTCGGTATCTTCTAATGACGTGCCATAATGTAGAACCTGGATCTTGCGCGCCTTACCTTGTTTCAAGCCACGCAGAATTCACAAGATTTGACTCGTGTACGGGAGGGGCTATTAAGAAGGATGGTCGACGATTGATTGCCTGTTCATTTGAGGGAGAGCTACGCATCCTCAAACTTGGACTTTGTCATGTTCATTGACTGTATGAGTCGGCGGCTACCAACCGGCGATTCCCAACTCCGTCTAAATCAAATAATTCGTGTGGAGTCCTATACACAGGTATACACTGTTTATAGCGCTCTAACGCTTATCGCGAAACTTTGTTACCTACCCTTGTCAAAGCATCTACGCCACTCTACGAAGTAGTACTTCCCAAGATCTTGTCAGAAGTTCGAATTTTCAATCTCACACGCGGTAAGATTGTCTCGTGCAGCATTTAGGGTCATACCATGCCCGTGAACCATGAATATACCCTGTCCACTTCCAACAATACTACGTTCCTCGATATCCAGGCTGCCGGTCACGCTCTCGATTTATTCACCCACATCCTCGGACCCATCTCCCTATTCGCAATCATTAAAAACCAAGTCCCATCCAAAATGCTCCTTGACTCAAACAACAATACCACCAATGAAATCATACGCAGATAATTCCGTGCTCTTCCCTTCTTGTCGTGGACCAGTCCGACCAGCATAGATCGCTCTCCCAGTGTGCCGTTCTTCGCGACCTGGGCCCTTGATTTTCTTCTTTCCACTTGCTGGACTGGGAGTGCCGCCTGTTTTCAGCATCAATCATCATCTATCATCGTCATTACACTCGAAGCTCACTCACCTACTTGGCCCTTCTTTCCAAACATTGGTCTGTCATGGTCTGCCAGTGTACAGTGCGCTCGAAGACTTTTCCCTCTATTTGTATTTCTTTGTTTGTCCAATATATTTTGCCCTAAAAAGGATTTTGGCGCTCTTCGAAGCCCGACCTATAGTCGCCCAAAAATGTATTGGACAAATAAGCAACTATAAATTCCTGGTTAAAAATTCATACAGGCAAAACAAAGCATTGTACAGCAGGATCATTCTGCCACATAACAACGGAGAAAGGAACTGATAACTATGCAGCAAACAGATATGTATGGAAGGATCCTGCCAGCCATCTGTCGGAACTTGGACATCAAAGCTCACTGCCCTGAAGAACAAAGGTAAAGTACTACCTAGTTGTACCCTTTGGCAAACTTGGATTGTTCAAGATGAGCCTGATGCTGTTTCCAGGCACCAGGGAGAAGCTACAGGGAAGTTAATGTGGTGGAGTTCTTTTTTTCTTCCTTTTTTTGTCTTCAGGGTACTAAGTCAGTATCTTCACAGGGTCCAGCTTCCTTTCTGAGAGCTGGGTTTCCCGTTTGAGAGATGAAAGCTGTAGCTTGGTATGGAACACAAATGTATAGTTCAGTAAGGTTTTCTCGCTTCCGCAGACATCCCTTACAATAAGCACTCTTTATCTCTACTGCTCTCTATTTCCTCAAAACCAAAAAAACATCGTTGCCCATCGTCTTAACAAATAAAAGTTTCATTTGCTTTCTACCTTCTCACACCTCGAACTTTATTCAATGAGTTGGAAACCTCACCTTCGTAGCCATCGGCGTGTGGTCGTCTTGTTAGTCAATATTCTGGCTTTTGCCTTCACATTGGCACCTGCTGTCTCGGCGGTCAAAAGGAACCCGCCATATATCACCGCATTGGGTGCGATCGGGGCAATCCTGTCACTTGGGTCTGTTTTCACCATTTTTAAACAATTTTAGAATTGAAGGCATGCCTTTGCTCGTACCATGTAGGTCTTCGATCCTTGCCTCGAGTCGGTCGTCTGCACAACTGCATCCCAGAGAAGCTGCTAGCTCGGGTACGGGCGTAACGGAAGCGCAAACGTCTGCAGATCTTGAGAATCATCTGCAACGAACCCGATTGCCCAAACGGCAACTCGAACAAATTCTTGCACTTGATTCTGGCTGTCGAACATCCTTTCGAATGTCGAACATGCCATCACGGTCACATCTTGATGTATGCATAGAAGAGGGTCATCTCCATGACTGTTTTGCTACAGATTTACAGAGGCAAACCGCTACACCTGAAAATTCAGGTCTTCTTTCTTTTTCGACTGAAAGTTTGCATTCTTCTACTCACGCTTCATCATGTTCTTCCTTCTATCATTCGTTCTCGCCTCCCTCATCAATACTCACTTCATCTGCGCCATTATCAACATTACCACCTTCATTATTATCACCTGCACCGTCTATTGAGTCTCCTCGAGCATCTACAGAATTGACTTTTCGTACTTCTTCGGAAACCTATCTACCACCTGTCGCTCTTTCATCCTCCTCACTACCACTACCTCCACCTTCCGAGTCACCCTCGCTGCTTACCGTTGACGTGTCTTCCACAACTTCTCATTCGATGTCCGCATTTTCTTTACTTTGCACTGATAATGTACTTTCTCCATCACCATTTCCATTTTGCAAAACTCATTTAACAGGGGTCGATGGACAAAGGTAAGTATCTACATTTGATCTACACACAATATCATTCATTCTGACCATGAAAAACTACTTCATAACAGGCTGAAGCAAATTAGACTTACTTGGCCTCTTAGACATCAATGCGATAGAGATTGTCCAAACTGTAGTTTGTGAGCGATCTGATTCATCATGGTTATTTGAGTTTAGCCTGCCCTGCTTCACCCTGCTTGCCATCGTTTCGGACACAAGCTGACAAGCAGGTTGAGCAGGGCAAGCTCAACTCACCTTGTCATGATTCTCAAAATTTTGGAACAACTTTCTCATTTCTTGTGACGGTACTTCTGTTTAGTCCCTCTACACGCCACTGGCCAGATAATGTATTCAATGTTGATATTGCTTATTGGGTGCTACTTGTACCATCATTTACCATGTGGATCCAGATGCTTTCCTCTCTGAACCCACCACCGAAAGAGAGAGGCTTCTCGATACTTGAAGGATGATAGCCACCTTAAAGAGATTGGTAATGAGGAGAGCCTTGACGAGGCTTGCAGCCGGATATATGTTCCGAATGATATCGGCGTTGATGCAATGGAATGAGTTATAATTACAGTGAAGGACGATAGATACATAGTAGTAAACAGCTGTGATTAGAATTTCAGAGTTCGGGCGTAGACAACTTCGGGTGTCCATAGATCCTGCAGTGTCATAAGCATCCAACTGTATTCATTCATCGCTGCAATGGCGTTAATCAGCCAACAGCCACGAGCAAGAGTATTTGAAAATGATCTCGCAATAAGCAAGTGATCCAAGCATGCTATCGCCTGCGGAAGGAAGTTCAGAGATAAGTCAATGACCAAGAAAGCAAAATACACATACAACAACGAAATTGTCAAATCACCATGCACTCGCGCTTTGATTTCCACGGCAACATCCAAGTTCAAATCGAGACGTAGCTTCAATGGCTTATCGCCGCCGCCTCCACCTCCCCCGCCTGCTACACCACCAACTAATCCGCCGACTGCATCGCCGACGCTTCCTACAGCGCCAGTGGCAGTATCTGCGACTTCGCTCACGCCTGGGAGTCCACCAACAGGACCGCCGCCGCCGCCTTGTTTTTGTTGTCCCCCTCCTCGACGACGATTACGAGGTGGTCGAGAACCAGGGTCACTTGCTACAGATGGACTTCGGGAAGCCCGACGACGCGAGCGCTGTTGAGCTGGGGAAGGTCCTGAAGAAGGTGAACGGGAGTTGCCGCCAGCCATGGTAGACGTTGAGCGCTGAGTGGGGTCGACAGATTGGAGGCGTTGCGAGAGATTATCCAGAATATAAAGACTCCAAAAGTATGACGATTGTACCTGATGAGCTCATTTTAATAAAACAACATATGGGTCCATGACAACAGCGATTTGTGCCTGGTCGGAAAACAAACGGTAGAAGTTGCCTCATACTCGCAATTGTGGCGTACAGATGGTGGTCATCCTATGATATCACTCTGGCGTCGCGTTGCGGAGCCCTCAGCTCCTGCGGCAGTTTAAAACGGTTCTAAACTCATTGAGAAAGTCATTCCTGCTACTCAAGAAAAATTAATCACATACACAACATGTCAGAACACGACTTTCGTCTTGGCCAAGGTCTTGATAACGCGCCTCCACCAAGTACTACCAACGAAGACCGCAGCGATGAGGAGAGAAAGAAGGAAGCTGAAATCGCAGAGCGACTCTCGCGTCTCATTGAAGATGCCAATTCGAGAGTGATTCCCCTCACTAGAATGATCCGGAAGGTAACCCCTCCGTACCTTGGTTTCAAGCATCGTTAATCTTAATCTGGGATCCACAGCACATCGAGGCTATGGATGCCCGCCCAGAAGAAGATCGAAACGAGAGCGAGCTCGTTCAACAAGTCAAGCCGCTCTTGCAGCAAGCCGAACAAATCATGAACGAAACCCAAGGGATGATCAAAGGCGCCGACCCAGAGAACAAGATTTCGCAACGAGCGCAGAACCATCAGAAGGCTCATAAGGCGACACCAGAGGAGCAGAGACTCGCAGAGGCATTGAAGGTGGTGAGTGAATTTCATCTCGTCGACGAGGGGGCACTCGAACATATCCTCGACAGATGATTGAAGAAGTGGGAGGAACTATCGAATGGGCCCGAAACAAGCTGGATGCCTTCCCAAAGGCAAAGAAGGATCTTGGTCCGCTACTCGATGCGCTTGGACGTAAGTTTCACAGTCATATTGCTACGTCAAAGATGATCAACGATAATCTAACTGGTACCATAGAACCACTCACTCAAATCGTAGCCGGTGTTGGGATGCTACTTGCTGGGGTTCTCAACCTCCTCGGAAGCCTCCTAAGTGGTCTCGGTTTAGATTCTTTGTTGAAGGGCATCTTTGCGGCGACGGTGAGTTCCCAACCACATCCTTTGTCGTTTCTTCCTTTTCGTTTAGTGTACACAGCTGATGTCCGATTCAACAGGGTCTCGATAAGATATACCAGGGATTAGGTCTCGGGAAATTGTACGGCTGAAGCGATATCCTGCCAGAATAAAACTGTAAAAATTATCATAAAAGTAACGGTCGCAAAGGACTACATAACACACGTTCAGAGCCTTGCTTGTATCAATATATGTTCCATGCAGTGTAGTTGTACTGATTTCATATACTCTGGTGAATGAATCCCAAAATTTATCGGTGTTTCATTGCGATTGTCAATAATTGAAAGCATAAGGTTGTTGACCATTTCTCACGTCGCACTACATGCAATCATCTTTCTGTCCGCAGAGTAAGAGGCACAGTTGTACACCCAAGTATATGCAGCTCGAATACAAAAAATGAATGACAGTGAATCTATGAGATTCGCTATGTATACTGTATATGAACCTCGATATTACAGCGAAATATACGATTACTGTATGAAAAAGATTCTAAATTGTCCATTGATGTTGATAGAAATGACCTCTGCCTAAAAGATGTAAATGTCATGAAAGATCCAAAGTCCATGCAAAGGAACAAATGGTAGCAAGCAAATAAACGAGCAAGGAAGGAATGGATCACATCATCATAATGCGTGCGCAAGAGCTCCAGCATACATCGAATCATGTCGATGGGTTTTGCAAGAAATGGAATGCAATAGTCGACCATTACGCCAATACCATTACACCCGAAACAATCCCAACCACGACTGCGCCCATTAACCCCATGCCCAAACCCTTCAATCCTACCGCTCCGCTCCCGCTAGCCTGACTAGAACACAACGAGCCAGACTTGCTCAACGCCTCCGCAGGCATCAGCACCTTCGGCAACCCACTGCTCGCACTGACACTCAAACTCCCATCTGAGCTTGGGGTAACTGTTTCACATGTCAACACATCCACAAGCGTCTCGCTCCCAGTGTACAGCCCTGCAGAGCTAGGAATGCTCCACGATACACTAGATGAGGAGCCTCCGTTCGTGAGGAGGGCAAGGAAAGGCGGCTTGGATACGGCCAAGGTGGACGTGGAGGATTGGGAGATGAAGGAGGCTTTGGTGGTGAGGAAGGACGAGTTGTAGGAAATAGCTTGTTTGCGAGCGGCGTTGAGCGTTTTGACATGGGTGACGAGAGGCTTGTTCTCTGTGTTGAAGCCAGAAAGCCAGAGACTTGCAAGACAAGGTCGTTAGGATGAACGAAGAAAGATTCGAGATAAGGGATGACGTACGCTTCACGGTTAGCAGGGTCGTTACCTCCCTGATATCCTTGTTCCTGACCGTAGTAAAGAATGGGAATTCCATCGTTTATAAAAGGCCATGTCATGGCGTTTTTCACGATCTGCATAGTTGTTGATAAGCATATCTAAACACTCCAAGAAGAGATTCTGGAAATCTCACTGATTGGTCAGTAACGGTCGATTGAATCCTAGGGTTATCCTGGTTCTCGACGAATGACCCAACGTAGAAAGTACCATGATTGTATTGGTCCTGAGCCTGGGTAACCATTTCGGTGATGACGCTCATGTTGCCGGAGGTGCCATTCGTAAACGCGTCGTAAACAGCGTAGTAAGTGGGATAGTCAAGAACACTATCAAGAGCCTCTGCGCGAACAGGGGTGGTCAGACGAAGTATAACCACTCGGTAGAACTTAAGAACCCACTAGTGTAAGGCGCAGCATAAGTAACGTTGCCAATCAGAATCTCCCCGACAGTATACACTCCAGCGTTGGACGCGAAATCAGGCCAAAAGTCCTGTCTGATGTGCTTTGCAGTGTCAACCCGAAGTCCATCAATGTTATAATCAGAGACAAGGTTCTTGATCCAGCTGTACATGGTATCTACTACTGTGCTGTTTTCCGTGTCGAGATCGAGAAGAGGAAGACCGGAGTCACCCAACCAGCATTGCTCGACATCAGTCTGGTTATTGTAGTCGTCGATAAAGCATTGAGTGTGAAAGGAGTTTGAACCACCAAAGGGTTGTAACTGGGAGTAGTCGAAGGTCTCGGGCCAGACACTGGATGTATTGGTAGGGTTTGCCACGACACTGGTTTGAAGAAATTTTAGAAACGCGAAAGGATGAAGCGAATTGTAGACTTACTGGTTCACAACTACATCCACCATGAGATACATGCCCTTGCCATGAAGAGCGCTACTCAAGCTCTTGAGGTCATCGGCAGAACCGAAATTGGAGTTGAGGGAATTGATGTTTTGTGGCCAATATCTGATACATATCAGCTTGAGGCATTGAGGGACAAAAGCACAAGTAACTCACCCATGGTAAGCCTCACCCTCAGTCGTCGTACCCTGAACATTTTCTACGACTGGGGATATCCAGATAGCATCGAAGCCCATACTCTGGATATAATCCAGATTATTAATGATTCCCTGCCAGTTTCCGCCACAGTATTTCTTCTGACTCGTATCACAACTCGGTGAAGAACCATTGCCCAAAGCGAATCTGTCAGTAACGACCTAGGAAAGAAAGTTATGAGGACCTTGCATCCCGTGTTGTGTTTGTGCCTGATACTTACTTGGTAGATAGCCCTGTTTGTCCAGTCATCTGCTGAAGCTGCGAGGACCGTATTTGCCAACAGCGAACTCGAAGCCACAGCAGTCGCGGCCCAAGAATACTTCATTATTTTCAAGGTAAAAGTGCTGAGAGAGTGGAAGTTTGCCGTTTAAAGGCAGTAAAAAATTGCCAAAACGTTGTCAATGTGTTGATAGCAAGGAAGAAAGAAAATGTAGGAGCGGCGAGTTGAAACCGCAAGAAACCGTGTGGTTGAAGATAGGAATAGAATGCTGCAGCCAGCGCGGCGCCCAGATGTCATTGAGAATCCAGGTCGTCTGCGGCATGGTGAGTGCCGGATGTACAGTAAAAACTTTTCGCGTGATTAACAATTTAAATTTGTTTTTCTCTATTTGGCAGAAAGTTTACCTAATTCGGACATATATCGCCGCTATTACTCCGTGAGCCCGTTCAGACGCTGTATCTGTGCATAGAGCTCCACACGAATTATTCAGACGGAGAGTAACATCGGGACGGTATTGGGAATTGCAAGCATGATTTACGGTGAAATATCACCTTGATATGAGAGCAGGTGTCGGGATCTCGGGTAGCCGGCAACTCAGACACTCATCAACATGACAAAGCCGAAGTTTGAGGAGCATAGAGGCCTATAGAGGCCTTAACCGTCTACCATCTTTCCTAGTAGTCCCTCCCGTACACGAGTCAGATCTTGCAAATTCTGCGTGGCTTGGAGGAGGGTAAGGCGCGCAAGGTCTGGGTTCTACGTTATAATATCAGAAGATATGGGCGAGCTTCTTCGGTCGAGAATGAACACAGACGTACTGCAGGCAATCCACGAAAGGCCTCAACTTTTTTTCTCTTTCGACGAATCTCCTTTTCCCGCTCTTTGTTCTGCTCCTGCAAACGCGTGAGTTCCGATATACTGACATTCGTGGAAAAGCTTGAGGCATTTGTGGAGTTCAATTGAACAAGTTGAGCTTGATACTCCTTCGCTTTGCGAATGATAACCTGCCGACGACGTTCCAGAGACTCTGCAGTTTCCGTTCCGGCTCCGGTTTCAAAAGCAGTTTCCGATTCTGGAGTTACCCCACTCAGCGACACAGTCCACTTCCGTAAAAGTGCAAGCTCTGCTTCCAGCTTAGCTAAGTGTAGCCGTAGCTCTTTTTCGACGTAGATCGCGCGGTTTACGGAGAGTTTGAGGTTGAGGCGGCGAGTGGAAACATTGGCAATGGAGTGATTGATGCTGTGAGCTTTGTGAGTAGATCGATTTACTATTGGAAGTGTACAATCATCGTACCCTATAATAGATGGCTCGTCCAATCCTAGTGCTTCTGCTGTCCGCGCAAGCAACTCGAGGCGCGATTCGAGTACCGGAGATAGATGGATACCTTGTAGTGCTTGAAGATCGTCTTCCATAGTGCAGTCCTTGATCGGGCCTCTAGTCAAAGTTCACGAAGGATTACGCGTTCGTGAACTATAAGACGGGCTAGTTCCAAGTTACTAGCAAACGCGAAGACAAGGTGGTGGGTGCATCACGTGGAACTATCTCACACAGTCACGCCTGCCTGCAGCCTCTCTCGCTCCCTGCATCGAGATTCGAATGATCATGATTGCTTTCACCCAACAACGTATCCTCTGCCGAAACCCAAATCTCTGGAGATGCTACGCCTCTTACCGACGCATATATTTGAGCTGACACGTTGAACCAATGCGAAATGAACTGAGATCATCAACTCATAGAGTTGCAGAGCTAGTAGTATACTAGTAGTACACGATTCTGCCACTGTATTGAGGAACCCTGAGGAACCTATAGTCCCCCCTCATTCAACATACATGTTCTACTCATGTTTTACGCAGCTATCATGAACACTATCGCTTTGATAAGTAGCGAAGAGTTCTTCATCATTCAGACTCACCTGAATAATCTACCTCTACAGTGTTTGATTTCCACTTTTACCAGCAGTGGTATCACAGGTCGCCTTTCTGCAGGTTTCCGTTCCGGATAGATGGCCACAAATCCCTGTTGCAATCGCGCGCGATACAGAAGAACGGAGTTTGCCTTTTCTTATATCGAACCTTCCTTGGATTTCCAAGAATTCATAGCAGATGTTACGGATACCGCGGTCTCTCCTACTACGGTTCTCTTTTCCATTGCTTTTTTTGAATGAAGTTTATTGTATAAGCAGTAACTCACCGTTCTTGAGACGAGTAAGGCTTTCACTGCATTTGAACCTTGCCCGCCTACAGCTTAACTTGTACCTGGTATTTCTAAGCCTTAATGTGCATATCTTTTGTCGAGACTTGTTCACGCGAGCACGTAGTACGTTTTTTCCCAACTTCGAACTTTTTGTGTTCGACGTGATTCGAGGATTAGAGGACTCTTCGTTATTGGCCTCGATTCTACGATGCTACGTTCTTAGGCGCCGACTGGTCCATGTATAGACTCAATCTGTTGAATTATTCTCCAGCAGGCTCAATCGAAACTTAAATATTACAATGTTGTGTGAGTAATTTCGACTCACCACCGCATGCCTATGCACATATTTCGATATCTCTTCGCAGGACATTATCCCCCTCTCTCACCTATTTAGAGAATAGAGATACCAAACTTAAACACGTTCGTTGGCTTTCGTTTATTATATGCTCAGTCTACTTATTTTGAAATATCTGAATCACACCCGTTACTATTCCCAGCAGGCTTTATTCGACCTGCGATAATCGCATACTTCTTTCACTAGTAACAAATTTCTCAGGACAAAAAAGATTTGCCTGTTATTCTTCGTCTCTAATTGTATTTTTACTCGTCTCGTTATCAGATTCCTTTGTCATGGATAAATATACCTCAAAAGTTCAATAAAAGATCGCCAAATTTCACAACTTCAACCTTCGACCACCACCACCACCACCACCACCACCACTCGAACATATAATATACTGACTACCCATGGCACAGAACCAAGCTGAAGTCGATGCGTTCCATAAATCTGCTTTTCCTAATGCAAACGAAATGAGAAAATATCTCACTACAGAGTCGGAGAGCTGGGATAAGGTCTGGTAAGGAGCATTCATTTTTCTATACTCTCCTCGTACTTCAGTGCTGATTCTCCATACATATCCTGTGTAGGTCTAACGGTCTTACTCCCTGGGAAGCGGGCACATCCGACATTCAACCTCCACTCAGGTGGCTTGTTGAGTCGGGCGAAGTGCCATTTCCCAAAGAAGGCAAAGCGTTGGTTCCAGGGTGTGGCAGGGTATCACTATCTCTCTGGCATTTTATCAGTACAGTAGCTAATTATCGTTACATTGCAGGGGTTCGACACTATATACCTGGCCTCTGCTTTAGGATGGAAGACTGTTCTAGGCTACGACGTGTCGACTACCGCTGTGGCAGCTGCTAATGAGTAGGTTTACATGCTGTTTATATCATAATGTACTATGTTATATTCATTTATTTCATCACAGCTTTTTAAAAACCAAGGGAGTTCCTCCCTCCGTGGCTGCCAGCGTCAAGTTTGATGCTGTTGATTTCTTCAAACTTGACCTGCCCGACGAGGAGAAATTCGACTTGATCTACGATTATACGTGCGTTTAACTTGAAGTATCTTTTGTATCATACTCTTCAACAGATATACAGGTTCTATGTCGCAATTCCTCCCTCCATGCGCCCAGCATGGGGATCGCAGATGCAGTCACTTGTAAAACCGGGAGGGTATCTGATTACTCTGATGTTTCCTCATGTACCAGAGCCATACAAATTAGGTCCACCATTTTGGTCCTCGTTTGAAAATTATGTCGAGGTTTTGGGTGAGTTTTCACCAGCCATAACCTATCATCATTATTGTTACTTTCAAGCTCATATATGTAATTCCAGGCGGCTCGAATGGATCAGGCGGTGCCAATGGATGGGAGATCGTTTACAACAAAATACCGCCCCTGGAAATACAAAGCGAAGTACACAAGGGCAAGGATAGAATGGTCGTTTGGAGACGGGTTTGATTTCCTTGAAGTGGTGCTGTCGTACTTACTCTCCTCCTCACGATTACCTCTCCTCAGGTATTCAAAGGGACTCAGCTACTGAAGGGTTTTCCGTTACAACGAAACCCAGTTTGGCTTCAACATGCCGGACAAGTTTTGGCTTCAACATGCCGGAATTCGCCATGTATGTCATTATTGTCCTTAATCCCAAAACCCGCCCATACAGTAGGTATGGCGGGGGTAGCTTATCTGATATTGCGCTTTTTTGGTCTTCGAACAGGGTTTGCCTCAGCGCTAGTGTCGACACTCTATGCAAATAAAACTGGGTAATCAGCGTTGAGTATTGTAGGGCATCGAAATCTGTGTACACTTTTGGTTTGGGCCAACCACGCAGCGATGAGGCAACAGACCTTGAACTTACTAGATGGAAGCAGTAATGTTAGAGTCCATCTGTAGGTATAAGTCCCCTTCTACTGTTTCAAGTTTCAAATAATAATTCTTGAGGCTTTTGTATACATATCAGTATCAGTATCAGTATGCTGCATGTTGTTTCATTAACAAAGAAGTGCCACTAAGATATATTGAAAGAAATCCATTACTCATTCCTTATACCCTTGCTCTTCCTTCTCTTCCTTTCCTTTCTTCCCTTTCTCCCCTTTTTTCCCTTCTTCCTTGATTTGTTCCCCTAAAGCCGCCTTCTTCTCACCCAACCTCTTGATTGAAGAATATTGTGGATACTCATCCCTCACAGGACAGTCAGCTAATGCGTGCGGGAGACCGCAGCATGGGCAGAAACGGGATCGAAAAATGGAGGAGAGGAGTTGTTGGGTATTTGGACTTAGCGTGGGGTTGGGGTACGCTAGGGATACGGACGGGGTAGCGGGAGGACGAATAAAGGAGGGTAGACCAGTTCTTTTTCTTGCTTTGTTGAATATCTCGCTTTTGTTCTCGCTTTCGTTCTGGTTCTCGCTTTCATTCTGGTTCTTGTTTTCGTTTTCGTTCTTGTCTCCGTCTTCAGAGTCAGGAGGAACAATCAAAAACTGCTCTCTGAAAACCTGGTCAACAAGCATCGCGAACCGCACATCGCGCATGGTGACTCCGGAAATAATAAGGTCTTCTGGGAAGGCTGGATATATGTTTGATGAGATTAGGATTGGTTGGTACGTTAAAAATGTATAAGGAGAGATAAACATAGACATGGAAATAAAAAAATAGAATGAAGCGTGCAAACTTACGAGTAACATCCCTCGCAGGCACTGTTGGCCGCAAGTCAGATATCTCCTTAGGGATATACGCCTGGTGGGTGGTTATTCGGATGTTTACTCGTGCTGCGTACGGATTTTTTTCAATGTCCCCTTGTTTAGAGTCTGAATGGCGGTAGACGTGCAAGTACTCGGGATCATGCTGTATAGGAAGATTAAGATATTGAATCATGGTGTACGAAGGGAGACTAGAAGTGACCTTCTCCACTCTGGCGATCCTCTTCACCTCTGCAACGAACTCATTCGCGGATTCAACGTCTGTGAAAGTGTATGTCATCATGAAATGGAGGCCGTTACCAGGATCCAGTCGAAGTGCCGATGTTTTTGCCTCAATCTCAGGAAGATCCAACACTGGAGCTAGTCTGTGCCGCCACAGCTTCTTCTTGATAATGGAGGTAGGAAGCGCCTTCAACGGTAACAGCTCCTTCAACGGGAAAAGGTATTCCTGCATTTCAGAAAGGCTCAGCCATGGCGTCGGCCAGGTCGTTGGTCGGGCTGGGAGAGGAGGAAGGGAGGCGACATGGAGGGGTGTTTGCGTTGTAATATGTTTAGGAACTAGGGTCGGCTTTAACGTCTTTTCAGCATCGTGTGGTGTCCTTCCCTCCACTGTTTCCTTCGGTTCTTCTTCTATAGCACTACCTATAAAAGGAAATGAAAGACAGAAAGCATATTAATTCTTGTATGAACACGTACTACTTCTTCTGATTAAAAGTAGGGACTTTGGCAGTATAGATGTATGACCCGGAGATATACGAAGCGCGCGAGTTCTGTGAGTGTTGGTTCTCTGCGGAGTAACACGCGATATACGCGTGACTATTGACAGAATTCGGGCCATGAACTATCCAGCAATCAGAGACGATGATAAGAGCAGTAAATGGTAGCGTAAATGTGGTCTGAATCATAGTGAAGATATGTCCTGTCCCGGTCCGCACAGCGCTTGGACTTGTTTGGTTCCACCTCCATTGTAATGCAATGGATGTGGTGCCGAGATAGCTTAAAATTTTCAGGTCGTCGCTGGACCTCAAGTTAAGTAAACCCAATCGTTCTTTATCATTCAATTTTGTACATAAATCATTCTTTTTCACGAATTTCTAGTTCCGATGTGCTCTTCGATGCTACCGAATCAGTTATAGTCGTCACCACTGGACCCTTGAACCAATGGACACCTCCATAGACAGGGAAGAAGTAGTAGGCTGTCGAAAAAAGCATCACGCCTCCCATGACGAGCACAGTATAATTCATCGTCGCAGGACCAGAAAGGTTGGGTTCGGCCGGGAACAGCAAGATGACACTCATGAACAGCATGAAGGAGTACGGCAAAGAGTGATATAGGAAAACTCTACATAGAGTGGCAAAAAATGGACGGAAAGACGAGTTAGCGACAATGGAACGGACTATAAGACATCGTATGCTGTACTCACCAATACACCCACATGGAAGGGCCCCTTTTCGAATGCCGTGCCACCAAGCCACCGTGCCATGATAGCTGTAGAATAGCAGATATACTGTCCAACTACCCCCATAGCAAATATCGCTCCGCTTGCAGCATTACCTGCAAGCGGAATCAATCCAAGTAGTATTGCCACAGTAGCGGAGAACCACACGCAGCGTATGGGGACTGAAAGACTTTCATTGACGTAGTAAAGATATTTCGAGAAGGGCAATGCTCCTGTGAACAAAAAACAATTATGCAGTCCACGCTTCCATGTAAAAAGATGATATAATGAACGTACCGTCGCGACTGAAGGCGAAAACTTGTCTGGAAGATGACACAAACTACAAGAAGAGTATAAACTCAATGGCCGTGATGGTCAATTTCAAACCTGCTTACGCCGCTTGTGCCCATCATGACCTGAGTGATGATTAGGATAGTCCAAACGCCCAAGGTACCGCGTTGACCGAGACCATTGAAAAATATCTAGAAAGGCTTTAGTAGAGAAACGAGATGGCAGGATAATAAAGGGGATTACATACAGTAGCTAAAGGTTGTCCAATTTCGTTGGATAATATTCCGTCAGTGTCTGTTCCCATGTTGAACGCCAGGGATACGTTAATCGCTGGAAACAAGAAGACTCAGCATGATCTAACTCGGTAACAAAGAATCGGAAGTATGCACCCCATCCTAAGACACAAGAAACCGCCGTGGAAAGCATGACGGCCCAAGGTATAGCGGTGCTCGCGTTTCTTGCTTCTTCGCTGATATGCACGGTAGAGTCAAAGCAACCGACAACCCACAAAGGAGCGAGGAATCCCAAGATGAACGCAAATCCATCTGGCCAGGAAGACACTGGAATATAAACATTAGCCGAAAGAGACATGTGTGATAACACTTTTCTGGAAAGTCACAGTTTTGGATATTCCCAAATGCGTACTTTGCGTCGTTCTTGAATTCGGAAGGCGTATTCGCAGGCAGTCCAAAAATAATGGCAAAGCATAGGCTACAAGATTAATCTTGTTAGACAATTACTGGAGGGCTTCAAATAAATATAGTGCTACGCACCCGATATTCACTAGGATATACACCAATTGCAGTCTTGCGATGATTTTGGTGGCAAAGCTGCAAAGCGTGGCTTGCAAGACAACAAGTGCTACAAAAACACCACTAAATAGTCAAGGGGCAGCTTGATTTACTACGTGTACATTGAGGATGCAAAGGTTATTCGCGAACTCACTAGGTTTGAAAAACGTTTGCCTCGAAAGATAAATCAGAGCCGATACTCGCGGCTGCCATGATTTGTACTGCACAACCCCAGTTGATACCCTACCTTCGTGAGTGGAGAATGACACCTAAGTCGGTTTCACTTACTGTTATTCCAACGATGTATGTTATAGTGTCGATATCTAGCACATACCCTTTGTTGGAAGTCACCGGAAAACTAGAGAGACAGCGGCTACGTACATCCCAGAAGCCATGAAAGATAATTTCGATACTTTGAAGACGAAAAGTGAAATGTCCAGTAATAAACGCCTCCGGAAGTTGGCGCAGAGGATGCCAACTCAGCCATCGCTGTAGCGATGGACATGAGGAAAAGCGAGCATACAGCCCATCCCCATACCATACTGACGGCGCCACCATATGGAATAGAGTACACTAGAACCGACCTGAAAGATATTAATGGGATCGGTTTTATCGACGAACGCAAGATATCGCTCACGCTATAGAAGGCAAGACGCCCTGAATCGAAAACGCTACCCCAAAGAGCTCCAATAATCCGAAATCACGTTTGAATTCCTGTTTATACCCGAGTTGTGCGAGTAAAAGTTCGTCTTTGGCCTCTATTTTGGACATGCTCACGAACTTCAAGGTGGGTCTAAAGGAAGAAACGACCGTTATCGCGTCTGGTCACTATAAGTAGGTGGCTGCTTATCTTCAGCTATTGAGCTTTGAGCATACGGCAAGACACGTAACCCATCCCACAGGCTATGACCTGCATACTGAATGGAATGAGGAGTATGAAGTGATAGATGAACAAAATGGAACACTCACTTGGTGATAATGACATGTGTTCACTTTTCTCTATACAGCTCGTGAGATTGAAAGGAATGAAACCAAGCCTTGATTCCACCCGGAAGGTGGTCATTTGCGCTCCTAACCCAGACGAATAGTGGCCAAGTTTGTGGACATATTGTGGTCAACCTGTGCATTGGCTTTGATAGACGGAAAACCACAGCTTAATTCCTCCCTCAGCATAGTATAAGCATTCCGGTTCTGGATGTCTGTGATGCATTTTTAGGAACGGATTAACCTTATGAGGTTTATCTTTACATTGTCAGGCATTTTACGGTTCACAAACTTTGACCGGCGCGATGCATGTGTGAACTTCAGACCAACTCAAACACTCACCTGAACATACTGCCGGCGCCAAACTTCTACATGCTATGTACTGTAGACAGTCCTTCAATTAAAAGTATGACTCTTTCAAAATTTGAACAATCGTGAAACTCACCGAATAGTCAACAGAGCATCATCAAGAGATTCTCAAGGCTTCATCGCCGAAGGAGGCCATTATATCTTTCTTCGTTCAGAGCTTACACTTACATCATGATCTGCTGGCTTCGCTTAAACTCATGCAAGACAGAGGTACTCGTTTGGAATATGAGAGGTTGAGGTTTTAATGACCGGACCGTGCAGTTAGATTCGCAACTTCGAGGAACGTGAAGAGAATCTTCAAAGAAGGATTCAAGGAGAATACGTTCTGTACAATAATCAACTTGTCATTTCCAATGGATAGCTCAATAGAGCTCGACGTACACTGATCTGGTATCACTGATGCCAGGAAATCTTGAAAGGTTCGACGACATGAATTTGTACAGATATATAGACAGGGACTAGACATAGACTTTGATTTCGTGAGACAAGAGTTTATGCAGGTAGGGCGAGGACAGGATCCTCCACACTCATTATAACCCTCGTTGCTTCCACCGTGTTCGCTAACAGAAATCTACCATCTGGAACAATCCTTCAGCGCGAATTCAACGGATATTCATGAAAACGCGCGCTCACTAGGCATGTCGTTTGCTTCTGCTCGCCAGACTGCTTCTGCAGGATCCTTGGCTACACCACTAACCAGATGTCTTTTAATTAGCCGTTTCTGTGCTTCCTCGAAATCTAGTTCGAGATACCAACGCTCATCGAGTAAAAGCGCAGCTTCTCTCCAAGAATCGACATCCAGAGCAGTGTAGAGACCTTCTATGATGACGATACGATGTTGGGGATGAATTTGCACGGCATGGGGCGTAGGATCTTTGATTGCATGGTCAAAAGAAGGCGCTGTTATGATTCGCGTTGTCTCTGGCAGGACTTCTTCGCGTAAGTTTTGCACAAATTGTAGGTAACTTGGACCATCAAAGGTCCAGTGGCTGCCTCGTCTGTCTCGGGCAAGCTTGGGGTCAGGAAACTGGTTCAATTGGGCACGACTAAGGTGCCACCCATCGAGTGAAACGAGAATGGCTCTGACGGAGTTTTGAGGATCATTTTGAAGTAGATTATCGGTGTATTTGTACAAAAGATCCGCAAAAGTTGATTTACCAGAGGCAGGTATACCATAGATGCCAACTAGAAGGCGTGAAGAAGCAGGTTTTCTGCGAAGAAGTGAGTAGAAGGTTATCATGAACAGTCAAAGGACGAACTTTGCTAGTAATTCGACCAATACCAATGCTAATTGCCTAGCCTTTGTGTCCATATCTGTCAAGTGAAGCAAAATCAAGTCAAAGCAAAGTTCAGCGTTGTTTATGTGCTGTTTGTCTCTTGAACAACCACCACGATCATCGAAACAGCTAGTTTATTTTGTTCAAAACTTGGTATCGCGACTATGGATGGTCAAGATGGTGGTCGCGTATTGAAACGGTAATAATCGTTCCCAGCATATATATCCGACATTACCTGATTTATCATCACTACGGCAGCGCGGACCCTTCAACCATTCAGGATAAATTTCTTGTAGGATACCAAGGATGGTAAGTTGCCCAGTTTTATCTCGCTCTGGTCTAAACCAAATCTTCAGGTTCACTTGTGCCGGCGACGGGGAGCCAATCGACCCAGGTATAATCACGCTTGACCTTCCTTACAAGCCTTCACGATTCTCACCAATCTCTTAAGGCCATCATGGATGGTTGCATTGGTTGAACTACCCAATACCTAATGGTGGAAGACCTACTATTGATCCGTGGCCTGATGTATCGGAATACTCTCCTTCAGAGTTATATCCGGTTCCAGGAGTCAAGTCTCCTTCTGGAGAACCAGCTACCCTTTTCTCTTCTCGTCACCCAAAGACTGTCCAAAGGTATGATTGTATTGGCGTCCTTTTCCTAGGAATTAGCTGATCTGTGTACGAGCAGACATTTCCATTGGATGGCGCGCCATGGCATCGATGGTGTCTTTCTGCAAAGATTTTTAGGACAATGCGATACGGAACGCGGGAGCAAAGGTATACCGCGTCTTCGAGATGAGATTAATGATCGCGTTCAGGAAGCCGCGGAGAAGGAGGGTCGTGTTTTCGCAGTCATGTACGTTTTGTTTATGTTCTGTCCCAGCATCCTTTGCTTAGTATGTTCTAGGTATGACGTTACAGGTGTCGAGCCCGACGATGTAATGAGGATTTTCACGAAAGACTGGATTCACCTTGTCCGCGAAAAACGTATACTAGAAAGTCCGAATTACCTCAGAGAAAGAGGGATGCCAGTAATTGGCCTTTGGGGTCAGTATTGTCGGTTTCTTGAGCTATTTTTCTCGTTCTTAACTTGGGGTGTCCCTTGTAAATAGGCTTCGGTTTCGATAAGAGAAAGGACACTCCTGAGCTGGTAAGGGAAGTCACACGCTTTGTGAGAGATGTTACTCCAGGCGGGGCCTACATTATGGCTGGTAAGCATATTCTATGAATCGCGGGTGTAGTCGATGACGTTCTCGATTTAAATCAATAGGTACAGCTACCCATTGGCGAAGGTCTACTGAAGACGCGGATCGCAATCCTGCCTTTCTCGACGTGTGGCTCAAGGAATTTGATGCTATATCACCCTGGATGGTCGGACGATTAACAGACGAAGAACATGTCGATATATATGCGGAACATTACATGAAAGCAGACATCGAACTCCTCCGAAAGAGTCACGAGGAAGGTGGAAGAAAGATTGACTATATCCCTGTGATATATCCCGGCTTTTCCGTAAGCACTTTCAATTGGCGTTAGAAAAGGAAAGTTGGTCGACATTGTCTTTTATCTCAAGGGTTTAAACCTAAGCGAGGGGAAGTGGAAATTCAATCAAATTAAACGCAACGGTGGCAAATTCTTGTGGCAGCAAATCTTCAATGCAAAGCGACTAGGCCTAAGAGTCATGTATGGGTATGTACCCTGGATCTTGTATAGTAAATACCGTTCCTAATCGCCTTCTATCAAGGGCTATGTGGGATGAGTACGGTCTTACATATCTATCCCCTTCCACTTTGAATATTGATCCAATACCCGCGACGATTTAGATATGACGAAGGCACCGCTCTCATGCCTGTTGTTGAAAAGAGCCGTTTGTTGCCCCGTTCCGACAAATACTCATTCATGGCCCTCGACGCAGATGGTTATGATTTACCGGCAGACTGGTACAGTCATTTGTCTGCATGCTCTTATCCTAAAAAGGTATTAAGTGAGCTTCTTTTACTTTTCAGGTATATGAGGATTTGTGGCTTCGCTGCAGAAGGTCTGCGTAGCGAGAGAATGATTCATGAGACGTTTCCATCCAAGGAGTTACAGGATTATTGGTCCACGCGGCCGCGGTTTGAAGAAATAAATATCAAATCTGGAGATTTTGTGTCTGGCTCTGCTGGGGAGTTAGACGGCGGACAATCGTATCAGAGCTGGCTCGCCGCCCAGAAGGACAGCAAAGACGAAGTACCTCCGCCTCCATACTCCCTTGAGGCTGAACATTCCACTACTACTTCCTCTCAAGCTCAGGCCAGTGGTCAATCACAGCCTGCTGATGCAAGTGCAAGTTCATCTCACCATGCTCAAAATGAGTCAATAGTCGCTTCTGGCCTCTCTCAGCCTTCTCTCGCGAACGATACGACAGCGTCGTCAGTTACGCGGCCGCCTCTACATCCTTCCCACCCTAGTCGAAGTTCATCTAGTTCGAATGCCTCGATATCACCGCCTACTCATCCCTCTCGTTCCCGTCCTCCCGAACCTAATCGTTTGTCTCGACCACAGTCAATTTCAGCTTCTCGACTTCAAACTCAGTCACAGCCCCAGTCGCAACCCTTATCCTCGACTCAGAATTCGGATCAGGCAGCGCATCCCGCTGCCTCACCTCACTGGCCTCCTGCAGAATGGAATGCAGATACCAATCGACCTCCTACTTCGATGTCCTATCAGCCGTATCGACCAAATCGAACCCCGTCACAAGCCTCGCTTACTATACCGCAGACGTCTTCTTCGAGGCCAACCAGTCCTTATGATTCTCAGAGTGGGATCCTACACCCATCCTGTGAGCTTTCAAATCGACCTATTAGTCCACAACCACCAGTGGCTTCTGTGGGATCACCATTGTCTTTTCCTCAAGCTCGTGTTTCTGGACCAACAAGTGCTAGTGATCATCGAGTTAGTGGCACAGCTTCGTATACACCTTCAGGAAGCCCATCGTTTCCTCCTGGACCCTACGGTCCGGCTGCGGTTCAAGAAGGCTCTTCGCACTCTACGCATACCCCGCATCCGAGCAGTCCTTCCTTTCGTGCTGAATTTTATGGTCCGACGTCGTCTCAACCACCCACAGTTCCGTACACTTCTCATCCTTCTCATCCTTCTTATTCTACCCAGTCTACTTTCGGAAGTCCTTATCCGGGCATGAGTCCCCCGCATAGTCCATCTGTTGGAGGGTTTCCAGATCCTTATTACAATGGACATCCCCCGCCTCCGTCGCAGCAGTATCAGATGCCAGGCTATCCTCCTTCCCAAAATACCTTTCCGCAATCGTCGTACAATAGTCCGGGTCAGTGGTCCACCCCTCCATCGATCCCTCCCCGTAAGCACACTAATCTCCCGGTTAATCTGACCCTTTCAGTCATCACTGAACTGAATCATCATCCTTCTCTTCTATCAGGCCCAGCAAACCTGACTTCGCCAACCTCTCCCCCAAATCAGTATCAGCCTTACCCTGGAAGTTATTCAAGCTATCCTCAGCATATGCCATCGGCACCGTCGTCCTCAAGTTTCTCAAACTATGCACGAAATGCCGTCGACAAGGTGGCTGGACAAGATACTCGACAGCAATTAGAGAACAAATTGGGCAGCCTAGCGCAAAGTAAGTTCTTTTTTCTGATCGCATTCATTGGCACCTCGTGCGAGCAGAACTGATATCTAATTATCTTTTTCGTGGCAGGTGGCAGTAAGCTATTCGGTAAATTCAGTAGGTAAGTAGGGTTGTACGGGGATAGGGCTGTCATCATAAATATACAACTGTACATATTTTGCACTTGGCCAAGCGCCTTTGTTGCTTAACTTGCTATTGAGCCGCTTTTCCTTCTTTTCCCCGGGCCCTTCCTCTGACGAATTGAGACAAATCAGAGTGGGTATAAAATGACCGAAAAATTCCCATACACGAAGATCAAGTTGAGTCACAGATGTCGCCTCGTGTTTTCTGTCTATGGAAAGGTCAGATCAGCCAAGGTTCTAATCTGTCCTAATCTGAGTAGGCTGCGGGGGGGTTTGAATCTTGAAGGTTCTTATCGACGTTATCGATGGCAAGAAGCTGACGACGATCGTAAAAGGTTGTACATACAAACGACCGTCCTCAGACATCGCGTTCTGGGCCGTTTCCCTTTCCCTTCCCTTGACGGCAGCTTGCATCTGGGATTTTTACAGTAGCGGCCTATTTTGGTGTCATAGCATAAAACCTTGACCGGGTCCCCATCGAATCCAGACCACTAAGATTTGACCCTCATCACCACGTTTCGACGAGGAGTTTACTCGGACGTCGTGACTGGAAGGCGCGTTCAGAAGCCGACGAAATTTTAATCTCGCCTGTAATAATTGGCTTTAGAAAGCCGAAAGTAAAGTCTACTAAGTATCCGAAACAGCTGCCTTGACTTTGGCTCTACGGATGATTCTGTCAGGAAGATTTTATTTACATTATGATTGATAGGTCGAAGGCAAGGTTGTGGACAGTGGTCAAATTATGAGCAAATTCCGGCCGTTGCGACGTGAAGGAGTGAGTTTCAGAAATCGGCGGGTCATTAGCGTGAGGTAAAGGAAGCCTGGTAGTCAAAGCTCCGCGCCGAAAACCAGTGAGCGCAAGGCTCTAAGTCTGTGCGAAAAACATGAGCGCTTTGGTGAATCGTCAATAGCAAAGGCGATCGAAGCTCAAAGTGACCCGAAAGAGTGGGAAGTAAGGTGACCCTCCTCAAAGAGATGGGACTATGATGAGCGAATTCCGATAGACTCAGCTGGACAATGGTTCTGTGATGAATGCCATGAGGAAAGGAAGCCACTGCTCGAATGACTTTTGAGTTATGTAAAGACCGTCCGCGAAGATATGGAGGCCTAGCAAGTTCGAAAAGGTCAAAGAAGAAGTAAGTTCATTATTATATATAACACACCGTTCAGACGGGTTGTGAAAGATTCCCCTTCTGCTCCATGCAAACTCATTATTATCCCAACGATCCCTCGACTCTCTTTTTCGCGGAGAATACGACGACATATGTCGATTATCCAGTAGCGTCAGCAAGCCATACAGGGACAACTTCCAGCCATGGCTTCTCGGATGGATCACCGCCGACTGGTTATCCAGATCACGAGTATCCATATCATCTGTTTGATGGTGGAGGGACATCGACAAATGCGCTGTCGAGCTCCTCCACATTGTTGCCAGTTGCCAGTGTAAACCGCGCCACCGGCTTGTCAGAATCCGCGAATCCATCATCAGCACTTTGTAGCGACGTCTATACCGAGGATGCTCATCCTTATCAGTTGCCTTGGAATCTCCCCTCAAGCCACGGACATGCGCATGCACGTTTGGCAGACTCCGCCGCTTTTGGTCCTGTATTTTCATTTAAAAGCACTCCCTACACGGGCTCTGTACCATCATCCAGTACAATCAAAGTTCCAACACCTTCCGAGATGGCTATCCTCATGAGACCCGGCGGAGCATCTTCGAATGATATCTCTCCCATCGTTCCGCCAACACCTCTGAACATGGCCAGTGATCATCTATCGGCCGTACAAATGTCCTCAGCTCCACCCGAGGAAGATTTCACACTTGCGAGAGAGCGAAAACATGCTTGTTCCATGTGTCATAAACGGTGGGTTATCTTCTCTTTTGGGTGTCTCGACTCCCAGTACCTTGAGCTCATACACACGTTTTTGTTATGTGCCCAGGTTCGATCGTCCCAGTACCCTTAGAAAGGTAAGCCCTCGCCACCAAAGTTTCGGCGAGCTTGTGAAAGATGAACTGACTTGAGAGTTAAAGCATTTGTTAGTACATACGGGAGAAAAAGGTGTGTTGATCGAATTTAACTCGTTCATCGATACTAATGAGGTCTCCATTCGGGTTGCAGCTTTCCAATGTGAGACTTGTGGCCGACGATTCGGCGTGGCATCAAATTTGAATCGACACGTTCGTCGATGCATCTTGAAGCCTGTTAACGCGATGCAGTCTCCACCGACCGCCACAACAGCGACGGATTCGTCTCCAGAACCTGGCACTCCTTCAATGGAGCGTTCTCGCACTGTGACTGTTACCCGGACATCTACTTCCACCAGTCCTCGGCCTCGCGGGTCGCAGTCTCGTTCATCTAGGGCACAATCCCAATTGCCTTCTCATTCCACGTGTAAACGCCGTCGACGTGCTCCGTCTCCCTCTCATTGGATTCCTGACTCTCTCCGTGGATTCATCCTCGAAGAACTGCACAAAACCACACCGATTCCTCTGCCACCTGTTGTACCTTCGGTATACGAAGAACGAAACTCGTTGGATGAAAACGTAGGTATAGCACCGTATCATCCGAGAGAATGGGTGTTCAAGCCACAACTTCCTGGGCCTGGTATGAGTACCTATATCTTTGGGGGAAAAGACGTTAGGAACTTTGGAGGTAGCGGCCGTGAACAGATGTTGGGCAGGGTATTAGTATTTTGAGTGTGTAAACTTCTTGCAATATTGACTTTTGTAACATACCCTGAGAGATTTACCGTCATCGCACACTTGCCAGACGCGGGTTTGAGTCTTAAGGTTCTGCTACTTTGATCATCAGAGATATAAGGATGAGCAACACGTAGTAACAGGGGAAAAAAACGCACTGATTTTGCAATGAAGCCATACTATCATTACGATCTTCTGGTACAGCCTCTGATGGCATTTATGGTATTCATTAGCTCCTTCATGTCCTGGTCGGATGCGTACATAGATCAGCCGTGCTTCCCGAGGAACTAGAACGATATAACCGTAGTTACGCTTAACCTCCTGCTCTACGTTCCCGGTTCCGCGATGGGAAGAAACCTTCATGTGCGGCCTTGTAAACAAAATCATAGCCCCGGGCCTGTGTTGAGACGGTCAGGTTATGGGCCATTCCACCCAGTGCCGCACGCTTTTCTGAAAGTGTCACATATATATGTGAACCTAGGCCAGGGTAGGTCGGGATGAAGTGTTCAAGCTGTGCTAATAGTCAAGCTTGTTGTGGCAAGTCAACCTTGGAGTGAGATTACCTGAGGCCTTCGACGACGACGTACTCGTTTAATTCTTGCAGGGTTGTGTCGAAGCTCTCAGGCAAATATGTATATGACTTCTCGGAGAGCACTGTTATCGTCTGGTCTTGTGGTATTGGCCACAGTAAGTACCTTGTAGTGGTTCTTTTCAAAGATATCGCATCGTGATCTGGAGGCGTAGGAATGCGTTGACACATGCACTTCTAAGTTCTTAAATGCAAGAGTCTGATAGAAGTACATTTCATTGAAAATTCGACAGAGCAACAATGTACGTATGCATGTAAATAGATATATATGAGATAGCCAGCCTCTTTGAATCTCGAAAACTCTTGGGGCAAAACACTGTAAGCACTATATATGCGCAAATGAAGAAAAAAACAGAGATGCATACGAGCCATGTGCATGAAAAGTCATTAGCCGACTATGACCAGAAATAAAAAGACGGAGATTTGAATGGATTGAACGCGCATGGATTATGGGTCTCCGAGACAAGACAGAAGAAGAATGGAGAGGGTATGCCGATCTGTTGTGTACTCTGAAGTGCGTGGTGTGAAGATAGAATGTAGCAAACGGCAAAACTCTTTTTGATAAAATAGACAAACAAATGAGAGGGAGAAAATAATTACTGGTAGTACAAGAAGTCGTCGTTCGACGCGGTCATCCAATTTTATTCTTCGACTGAACATCCATTATTCATCGAAATGCACTTGCACTTCGCTTTCTTAATGAAGAGGGAGGAGGGACGACTTGTAGCATCATTGCTCAAAGCCGCCGCCTCCTTGTAACGAAGCCATCCAGATACGAGTTTTGTAGAGCCTAAACGGTAAGTGGTTTAGACAGTCAGCACATGTGGCGTTCAAGAATGGCCAATTAGCGCACCTAAATAGCTCCCTCACAAGCTCTCTGAAATCAATCCTTTTATCCGCCACAAAATAGAATGTCAGTTTGCGTCGATCCCTGAAAACCCATGATCAGAAATCCACAGTGCTGTAAAAGATAGAAAGACCGACCATTGATACTCAGCATCTACCACCTCCATCGGCAACTTCTTCGCACGCACTTTACTCTGACAAAGCTGCAATGCCTTCATCTCGTCACTCATCTTCGCCGCCAGTAAACTCGCTTCCGCTGGCCCAGCTTTGCCATAAATCTGTTTCGGGTTGATTTCCTTTTTCGATCCCGCACTCCCTGCAGCACCAGGAGTAGAATTAGGGTTACCAGGAGGTGGAATACCAGCATAGACGCCAGTAGGTGAAATCGGGGTGGGCATAGGTGAGTCGCCCCATGGCTGGTTTGGCTGTTGACTCGGGTCAAGTATTTGGCCGGAGGAACTGCGCCCGGCATCCAACCACGCCTCTACTTCATCTACAGAAATGTTGTCGTTGACAACCCGACCGAGGTCTCGTCCTCGATCAGCTTCGACAATGACCAGGTCTCCAACTTTGATTGGATAGGAGTCGGCCTCAGCACCTTCCGACGGCGCGCGAGCAGTTCCATGCCCGTTCGTTTGCGCCGCAGCGTAGCCAGCTTCATTCCTCATGATCTCCGACTTGATAGCATCAGTGAGATAGAACAGATCTGTACGGCCTGCTTTGAACTCGACGATGAAAAGCTTCCACGTGTGCGGGACAGCAGAGAGTGGCACGCCACGACCAAGGGCATGTTCAGGCTGAGGTTGTGATTGTTGATGCTGGGGAAGTGCATGTTGCCCATGAGGGTGAGTCTGATGGGGATGTTGTTGGTGTACCGAACCAGGATGATGACCGTGAGGTCCAACGCCATACGACATATCCAGAACGGGACCACTCCCGCTCGCGTTCGATATTCTCCTTGGCATTCCTACTGCATGAGCTTGGGGATAAGTCGGCCCTTGTTGGGGCTGCGCTGAAGGATGCTGAGAATAAAATCCTTGCGGAGGTATTCCCATCCCACGACCCATGGTAGGCGACGAACCACCTTGCTGCTGGGACTGTGACGTCGATCTGGCTCGAGAGGCATAGCTAGTTCCTGCGCCAAGGCCATTGGGTCCCTGAGGTAGTTGGTTTCCTGGTGGAGGAGGTTGAGTATGTTGCTGAGGCGTGTGCTCTTGACTAGCATAGACCGAATCTTTTTCGTGGTATTGATGCCCTGGACTCGAACCTAACCCGTCATGCGAAAGACCACCGGCACCGGTACCGGGAGACACGGAGCCGCGCCTCTGGTGAGGAATTTCAAGAGCAGACTGTTGCTGCTGTTGGTGCTGATACAGCGATTGGTTGATGTCGTTCAAATTCATCATGCCAAAGTTGCTATTCAAGGCGTCAACAGGGTGCGTCCCACCATGCATCCCCATACGCAAATCAGGCATTGGCGCGCCTGCATCCAGGAGATCTTCGTCTGATATCATCAACGAGCCTCTGCCTACTCCTGCCCTACCAGAAGAGGAGCCTACATGAGGATGAACTCCGCCACTCATTGATGCTGTACGTCCCATTCCTGCCATACCGAGTGCCCCAAAACCACTGCTGCCATTCCTTTCTGAGCCTAAGCCACCCTGAGGTTGACCATATTCATACTCGTATTCGTCGTCAACAGCACTCCCAGCGAGTTCACCTTGTAGCCCACTTCCACGTCGCACAGGCTGAACAACACTGACACTATGCCGTCTCGATGTAGCTCCGCTTCCAGGAATATCCTCCAACTCCGTCGTTCCTCCGCCGCCAGGATAAACACCACTTCTAGCACCCGAATTAAATCCACCACCACCGGAATATGCTCTTGACAGGGAATTCCTCAAGCCCAAGCCCCGTGGTGCATGTGCACCTCCAGCGCCATGATCCCACAACTCTCTGAGAGGACCGTCATCTCGCATGATCTGACTGACATCGCGCAAGAAAGGGCTTTGGTTCGAGTTATCGTGCAATTTGTCTCCATAGTCGCTGTATTCATTATAAGATCCATATCGAGACCGAGAAGAATCTAGACGTTCGCGGAGGAGTGAAAAGTTGTGGTCAGAGTCATTGCCATTCCAAGATGCCATAGTAGAGCCGAGACCAGAGGTGTCTCGTGAGTATCCGTGTGGGTTATGAGATGGTACTGTGTGAGTATTTAAGTGTTAATATTCACGCAACATGGAGAAATCTAGGGAGACAAAGGGGAGGAAAGAGGCTGTTCGGCAACGAGATAGTAGAAAGAGCAACAGTCCCATGCTTCTATAACAAAACGAATCAAGTCATTCACTCTCGGCAGGAACCGTACAGGGTTAAATCATCCCAGAAATCCGTATACTCCGTTCATGGTCGACGTATGTGGATTTCAAGTTCATGTGGCCAACGAAGTATTCAATGAAATAAATAGCATCGAACACTTACATCCATACATTCCGGCTGCCCCAAGTCCGGCAGATAGCCTGCCCACAGTCGTGGTAGCAAGGCTCTGACTCCGACTCCGACTGAGATCAGGAGCATATGTTCGCCCTCGTACATCGTCTTTCATTATTTGCGATGCAAGACTAGAGGAAGTTGAAGATCGAGGTGAAGGAGACATCAATGGAACAGTTCCTGCAAGTAGGAAAATGAGGGAATAATAGACATACGATTTTGATTGATGCTTACCAGGCAGTTGCGAAGGACTCAAAGAGCTCGACAAGGACGGTGGTAATCTTCCTCCTCCAATACTGTAACGTCCTGCACCACCACCTCCTGCAATTCCTACCCCTCTTCTGGAATAAACAGGCGAATCCGAATATTCATCATACGGATCGGCGGAGGGTCTTATTCTACCAATCATAGCATCTACGTCGTCGTCGTCTACACCGTCGTCTTCAACACCATATTGCGGATTGTCAAGCAACGACTCGTCATCTTCAAACGTTGAATCGAACCGCGAAAAATAGCCAGGGCCAGCTCCGCCTGAGGAACCAAGGCCGGAAAAAGAGTGAGATTGGGCGCCAAGGCCAGCGCCGGAAAAGGAAGAACTGCGGGTTTGAGAAGGCATTGGGATCCCGGACGTACGTGTTGGGCTAAGATACCTGTCACGCGGATGTTTTACGGACGAACTCTGAGATTGGGACCAGGGAGACCTCGGAACAGTGGTCGGACTAAGTAAAACAGTGTTGGAAGCGGTTGAGGATGAGCGCGGAGGCTGAGAGGCTGCACGTGCAGAGGGGTGATTTCCTGCTTCACCAGCAGTCAAATTTGTAGTAGGTTGATTCAACGACGGCGCGGCAAAACGATTCTGACGTTCTTCCGAGGTCGGAGAGGGCGAAGAGTGTTGCAGGGACATCCTGAGGGACTACGAATGACTCTGAGCAATCGTCAATGTGAGTCAGGGTCGCAGGAAGTAAGTAGAGATCCGGTCAGTACCCATGATGTGATCAGAAGACACCGGGAAGACGCTCACCAACTTCTACCCAAATCGAACGTAATTTGAGCTTTCGGCGTCGAGTACAACGTCCAATTAACAAGAAGGCTCAAACGAAGGACAGAACAGATCCCTCGCTTGGATAATGATTCTATGATCTTCTCCAAGACCTTCCTGAAAGTAATGTAATCTCTATCAGTTCTCTTCTACGATAGATTGTCAACAAGATGGGCGAAATGAAAAGAGTAACTGCTCACAAGACAACTAAGATCTACCGGGAAAGCTACAAGATCCTTTTCAAGGTTTCGCAAAGCGTATTCCGTCGCCAATTCGTAGCTCGAGAAGTTTTGGAGAGGTGTACAAATGAATGAGAAGGGTATTCGTCTAGAGTTGTTGTACAGGTCTAGGGTGAGGTTCTAGTACAAGAGCGCAGATTATAGGTCCCTTTTTTCAGCTCTATGGCCTTCGGCAACGGCCGCTCAGGAGAAGTTCAAGGCCAGTGGGAACTGCGTCGAACCTCGTGGTTCACAAGTCAATGGTGCAAACTTGTAAATGGACTGAGTCCAACGACGGTTTGATAAATCAGTCACCGGCCATTGGTCACCGGACCCGACTAAACTACGCCCCACATTTTACCCTTTTTGGTATCGACTCACAGCCACTACGCGCGCTTATTGTAAGCGCGGGTCAATGTTCGGGTTTGTCGGTAAGTAATCGGCGGATGTGTTGTAATTCTCGAAACTTGGTATATCTAGGATTGGAGGAATTGAGAGGTGAGAATCAGCACGTAAACTTGGCTCCTATGCAATCACCTCAACCAACCGAAACGTCTTCCTTACCTTGCTTTAGAAAGCTTTAGAAGAATTGGCATTGCGTGCGATACAGATGCGATATGTTTACAATGGAGTTAGTATAGTTCAATGGCGCCGATTGAAGGTGAAAAGGCATATAAGACTGAAGACGGACGGCAATGTATGAGCCCGAATGTACTAAACTTAGCTACTAGGATATGCACTGACAAAACCTGACAAAACCGGATTCACCTTGACATGCTTCGCTTAGGCCGCAAGTTTCAGAAATGGGTACTTCAGTACAGTGGCCAACACGACACTCAGATCAAAATCAAGGCACTGGGTGGTGCGATATATCATTGGCCAAATTTTCAAGGTCGAGGTTGAACAGGGTTGAACTTCTGCGAAGGATGGCGAGTAACCCCAGGGAACAATTTGGAAGCCTTATCGTCCCAGCATGAGACGGACCAATGTATGATACATTACTTTGAACCAGTTATTCGGGAGCATAGATACACATATACAGCAAACCTATGCATCTGAGGGCGCAAGAGTTTCGCATACTGATTTGATTTGGCATATCCTGCAATTTGTGTACATCCGGACAAAAGCCTATAGTTTGGGGGGTGGCTGAGAGATCTAAGTGCAAATCTTTTACTCTTTACACGTTCGGCAAGAACTAGGTTAGTTCCAAGCCCTTTCAAGCCTCGCGCTAGTAGTATGGGACCCCAAAGTCCTTTCGCTTGTACGCGCCGAATGGGACGTTGATGGGTTAAGGATGTAACAAGCTTGTACACGAGTTAGTGCCTTCAACGACGTATGAGATAACGTGTAACATACCTTGGGACCTATGTATAAAGAAACCTGCAACGAGCTCTCTTTGAGTCAACAAGCTCGAATCTCCAGGAGTATTTTTGTTCTTGAAGCACCAATCATTAGAGGTAGTAAGATTGTTGATTATATTCGTGGAGGGTATGTAGATTGAAAACGGAGAGAAAAAGTGAAAGGCACGTCAATAATGCCAAACATAAATCCTCACTGAAGAAAATCAGCCCGGGTCGTCCACCGATAAGCCCGCCGCTCCCTTCCTTTCCCTCACAACCAGGATTTCAACCGATTTCAACAGCTGGAATAGCATGGCCGTCCTTGTCCGCCTTTACTTCTTTGAGACCACTGTCAATTCGCTGATAGCGCCGTGTATTCTATCTATCTTCCGAAGCCGCTTCACTTTCCCGAAGTTTCATCAAATTCAATAATTTTTAGTGATTCTGCAACACCATAATATCAGCGATGGCACTGCCTCAATAGAATTCGAGTATGCTTAAATACCCGGTGGCGAATACCTGGATAACCTAGCTAGCCTCACCCCCTTCCTCATTCTCTGTAGGTGTCCGCCGGGCGGTCCCGTTCAACTGAACCTTTGTCGTAACGCGCAACCTTCGCTTGGTCGATTGTTCGCAGTATCCTCAAACCGCACAAAAGTTCTTTGGATCGAATTCAAGTTGACCTTGAACCTCACTTTCACTCCGACACGCTAGATTCCCCGTCTTCATAATGTTCACGTTCATGATTGCGTCATTAATTCTCGCATTTGCGTCGTCGTCGTCGTTGGTAGCAGGGATGGCTATCCCCATTCGAAAGTCGTTGGAGGATAAACGAAGTGTCACTGTGACGGACTTTTCAGGAGGAAGTGGTGATGGTACGTGTCGTGAAATTGGTCTTCAGTACACCTGAGTCGCTAACAACTGCGTTCAGGAACATACTACGATGCAGGGCTCGGAGCTTGGTGAGTTTGTTTTTTTTCAGTGTAAAAAACAAACGTGCTGAAAGCATGGATCAGTGGGATTACTAACACAGGTTAGGAATCTGATTTTGAAAAACATGAACATGCTCTGACTGAAGTTGTGATAATTCAGACACAGATTATATTGCAGGTTAGAGCGTTCGCGTATAAGAGTCACTTCATCCTAACTTCAACTTTGCGCACAGCGATTGGAGAAGACTTCTTTGACCAATATGCGTATGTATCCGTTGTCTGCTCTATATATGATTAGAAGTTCATCCTTCAAATCCTCGACTTCCAGTATACACATGGGTGTCACGTCTGGAAATCCCAACGAGTATGAATTTATTTCCACTTTCCCCGGACCACTCATTGATGCTCAACGCTCACAGAAATCCAATCTGCAATAAGAAAGTGATTGCAACCTGTATGCTGACCATCATTTTTGTCATCCTCTTGTTCTAACCATTCGTTCTTTCGATGTAGATCAAGGCAAATCAGTCACAGTAGCCATCACTGACCGATGCGGAGGCTGCACGAATCCCTATAGCTTGGACTTCACCCCGACAGCATTCTCTCAACTTGCTGATCAAAGTGTCGGTCGAATTACTGGGATGACTTGGGTTTGGGCCGATTCAGACTCTTCGGGTTCTGGGTCAGATTCCGGGTCATCCTCCTCAAGCTCGTCATCCAGTGCGACTGACTCCTCGCCTACGGACTCGAGTAGTGGTTGGAGCTCTTCAAGCTCAACTGCAACTCCTACTGATGTCGATACCGCAGCTGGGACCGCAGTATCCACTGCATCCACAGATACTTGGACGTCTGCAATGAACACCTGGACTTCTGCTCCAGGTTCACCCACCGGTACATCCACCTCAACTTCCTCGACCAGCTTCATCACCGCCGGGGCTGTGGATAACATTGGCAGTCTGAATGTTCCATCCATCTCATCCGGGTTCATCACTCGCTCGTCTTCGTCGGTTTTCCCGTCTGGAACGGCTCTCGGGGGTAGCAATCCAGTGACGACCTCAGTGACGACGCAGGCTTCGAAGCTAAGCAGCGGAGCAAGGAGGTCGATTCAAAGATTATGGGAGTTTTGATTTTCTATGATAAAGTTTGAAAGAGAATGATAAAAATGCCTTTTATTCCGTCATTTTGTCGATTGGAACCGGTGTCCTTGAAGAATTCATGTTACATTCAAAGCAGGAACAAAACGCTGCCCAAACAGTGGCTGAGCCCTGGGTAAGCTTAAACTGCCGCTCAACAACATACAAGTAGAGATTCCTTGCCGATTCTTCCGTGTAATCCGTGTCAAGAGTGATTAAGAGATAATCGACTACCTGCCTCATCAGTATCCCGTATTTTGGTAACTTACGGATCCGTTTTTTCCGCTCTGGTAATAGGTTAGGAAAGGTATTTGTTGAATCAAACGGCATGGTACAAGATGTAAAAACCGCGCAGTCCAGGGATTGGATACTTATTTAGGCTTGTTCAACCCATCCAACCGAGCAACTGGTCCTCGGTGAAGAGGAGCTTGGAAGTAACATCATACACTGGCATGCGGTACTGTAACATATCTTGTTAAAGTAATTTGGTACTGATTGCCTTCGAAGCTTCACTAGCTCCACCCACCAACAGTGAGAAATATCACCTATATCCTGCGTTTTGCCATTTGCTCCTTAGCTCCTGTCCGTCATCCCTCGCATGAAAGATACCCATGTATTGTGTTGCAAACACTCACGAGATTGAGTGGAGGCCATGCGCATTCGATCGAAGCTCTCAACCTGTTTTCAGCAGCCTGAGCAGAATTATGAGCTCGGTAGGAAGGAAATTCTACAAAAGCCCGAGGAAATTCATCGTAACTATCCTGCATCAACTCACAAAGCTGACTTCCAGCCTCTAATAACTCCCAAAAACAAGTCATGAAGCTCCTTCAAGTTATATCGATCACAGCTTCGCTGACATTTGGACTTACATCAGGTCGTACGTTCACAGTAAGCCTTCTCTGTCATTCGAATGTCAAGGGGTACTTATGATTTCATCCTTCAGGTTTTCAATGGGTGTCCGTTCACGATGTGGCCCGCGGTGCGTTTATTCTCCATGCCCCCATCACACGAAGTGGATTCTCATGGTACGGTAGATGTTTACTGGCGTCGGAACTGCACCTGATTTCCCGACCGGGTGAATAAGACTCAAGATACTCCTAAAGTTGAATAAGTAGTCCTGAACATAAATATTTGCAGATGGGAAGCTGCGGAATTCACTTCAGTGACCTTCACTGTCCCAGACAACTGGCAAGCAGGGCGTATTTGGGTGAGCGTCTGTATATTCCATAACCGAAGCTCTGATCCTTCTCTTCTTTGAAATCCCAGGGTCGTCGCGACTGCGACTTTACCACCAATCCCGGACCAAATTCATGTCTAGACGGTGGATGCAACGGAGGTTTAGTTTGTGATCCTGTTACCGGCACCGTAACAATAATCCCTCCTATGAACGAATGTACCTGCTAACTACCGTCGTCTTACAAGGGAGTACCTCCAGCCACACTTGCAGAATTTACACTCTCCACCGATGCCAGCATCCCCGATAACTATGACGGTAAGTCGTCGGAACAGCTCTTGATCAGATGTTCATTCTATCTAACTCTTCAAGTTTCCTTGGTCGATGGGTATAACCTACCCCTGAGGTATGTCTCCCCTCGTTATAGATGCAAGGTTCTCTCCAAGTACAATGTACACTTCATAGCATCACCAGCAATGTGAACTGTCCTGTGGCGTCTTGTCCTGTGGATCTCGGACCCGACTGTAAGTCAGATAACTCCAACCACTGGCATGCAGTTCTTATGTTTCCCTTTGTGTAGGTCCTGCGCCATTGATAGGACCCTTCGATTCGACAGGATTCCCTGTAGGATGCAAGTCTGCATGTGTGAGTGGTCTTCTCAGGATAATTACTTGACTTCACCTCACATCCAATTAAAGGATGCCAATTTGGATGGTGATCCAGGTACAGTCATTTCCCAGTTCTAAACTTACTCGTTCGGTCTAAAAATGCACCTGATGCAGCGAACTCACCAAATTGCTGCTCGGGTCAGTTTAACACGGCTGCCACTTGCCCTCCCTCTGGTGAGATATCTTTGACCCTGCCAGTTCATGTTGTCGCTGAATACTTTGTGATATCCATTCTCAGGGGTTGAATTTTATAGCTACTTTAGTGAGTGGGCTCCTTGGATTCATAGCCGCAGAATTGAATGCCTTGTTTTTAGAGAGTAATTGCCCCGACTCGTATGCCTATGCCTTTGATGAATCAAGTGGAACCGCTTTGTGGACGTGTCCTTCGACACTTGCAGCAGACTATACTGTCACCTTCTGTCCTCCGCCCTCTTAGCTATGTTACAAAGTATTTTCCTGTGTAGAATACCGGCAATGTTCCTTCCACATATCGCAACGGACTGGTCAATCAATTATTTGTTTCCGGCAATAAACGATGGCCGTTTTAGGTAAACTTTCTACCAAATTAGGAAGTAAAGATTGCACCCATTGCCAACTGGTGATTCATACTCGCTCACCCAAGTCTCTTTTCCTTTCTCTTCAACCTTTTTCTGAACCAATCAAGGTCCTTTTTATTTCAGCTTCTTCAGGACGATGATGTGCCTTTGGGTAAATGCGGGAATGGTAGTTTTAATCACAATGTCGTTTACAGCAGCATTTGCAGCGCCGGCAGATGAATGGACGAAGAGGTCTATTTACCAGGTAGCTAGTTCAACCATGGTCGGGATCTCACAAGCTAAGATATTCATTTTGAGATTGTCACAGACAGATTCGCTTTGGGAAACGGCTCCTCGCCTAGTTGTGATACGAGCGAGAAGAAGTACTGTGGCGGAAACTGGCAGGGAATTATCAGCAAATTGGATTACATCCAGAGCATGGGCTTTGACGCTATTTGGATCTCCCCCGTGGTTGAAAACATTGATGGTGCAATGTCAGGCGACAAGGCTTATCACGGGTGAGCTGCGCTACTGATCTCTGTTGGCCTTGATGTTCATGTTGGCATAACGCATAGATACTGGACGCAGAATATCAACTCGCTCAACGCCAACTTTGGGTCGGCCAATGATCTGAGAAGCCTTAGTAGTGCTCTCCATGACAGGGGAATGTATCTTATGGTAGACATCGTCGTAAATCAGTAAGTCGTTTGTCAGACTCTCCTCACTCATAGTCGACCACTCTTTTATTTGCCTAGCCTCGTCGCCAATCCCACATCGGATAGTCAGCCCCAAACATTTGACTACTCACTCTTGCAGCCATTTGGTGGAGCCGATTGCTTTCACTCTGAATGCTTCATTTCCGATTACAATAATCAGACCAACGTCGAGCAATGTTGGTTAGGCTACTCGGGTCTTCCTCTTCTTGACCTTGATACGGAAAATAGCACTACAGTGAACATTATGTACAATTGGATCAAGAACCTCGTATCGGATTATAGCATTGACGGACTGCGGGTGGATACAGTCAAACACGTCCGAAAGGACTTTTGGCCGGAATTTGCGTCGAGTGCTGGAGTATATACCGTTGGTGAAGTTTTGACTGGCGAGGTTGGCTACGCTGCTCCGTACACAGGTAGCCTTTTTCTCCCAACTTGTAGTGGCTATCTCTGACACTGTCATGTTCACACAGAGGGTCTCGACAGTATATTGGACTATCCGACCTACTTCGCCGTCCATAAGGCTTTCACCAACGGCGTTTCCGGAAACATGGCTGCTATTGCGGAAATAGTCACTGAAGCTCAGAACCAGTACAATCACGGCACCTTTTATGTTGGATCTTTTGTTGAAAATCATGACAATCCTAGGATACAGTCAACTGTGTCTGACCAATCGGTGAGCTTTCCTTTCTGAATCTCGACCACTGTTACTAACTGCTGCATACCTGATAGATTGTTAAGAATGTCATTACCTGGCCATTCATCAACGACGGCATCCCTATCCTCTATTACGGGCAAGAACAAGGCTACCAGGGAGGGAATGACCCCGCTAATCGTGAAGCGTACGTGAACTACCCTTCCACTATCTTTCAATGTGTTCAAAGTTCCTACCTTGTCTGTAGACTCTGGCTTTCTGGCTTCGACGAAGAGAACAAGCCTCTTCTTGCTCAGATCAGAATCTTGAACGCCGCTCGTAAACAAGCCATCTCCTACAGCCCGTCATTTCTGAATAACCAAGTCACATTTATTCCGCAAGCTTCGGCAAGCTCTACGTTGGCTATTTCCAAGCCGCCCTTACTCGTCCTTCTCACAAACGGAGGCAGTTCCTCCACTGAGTCATGGAGTATCCCAGGTTCGGCTGGGTTGTATAGCCCGAACGAAACTCTTGTGGATGTATTGACGTGTGACACGGTGATAACGGCTTCGGATGGAAGCTTGAGTGTTACAACGAGCCAGGGATTGCCAAAAGTCTTGATGCCTGCAAAGTCATTGAGTGCGACAGGTTCACTTTGCAGTACTGAGGTGGAGAGATCGTCTGAAGCCAACAGGGATTGATCACCAGTAGAGTGGAAACATACGCAAGCAAGAAAGGAAACATGATAGGAATATTTATTACCTTGGAAGACATATGTATCCTGGAATATGTACACTGACGGAGTTGAGAAGCCGCGTTCGAAATCAAGCTTCCTGCTAACACTGGGATATAGACCGGTGTAGCCAGTAACAAGAACGATCATTGTGCAGTCAAGAAAGATTCACGATGCGGATGTATACTGTCTGAGTCATGGTGTGTACGAACATCATCAATAAAGAATCACAGAAAATAGATATAATCATGTATGGCGTACACGCAACATAGTACTGATTATGACCCCGTTAGAATCTGTTGCGCTTCCTTGAGGGCTTCGCCTCTGCTTGTGGAGCCCTGTTCCCATTACTCAGTAAGTACACCAACCGACAGCAGATAAATGTCGAAACTCACTTGCGGTTTTTTCCTTTCGAACCACCAGAGACTAAGCCCTGTACTTCGGGCTCATCGACATCCATCCGATCCCCGCTTCCCGTTGTGTTCTGACCTTGCAGTCTCCTCGTCCCTGAAGACAACGGGTAAGATGAATTGGATTCCTTCTTATCGTTGACTTCTTTGATAATCTGCTGGACGTGGACTTCGTAGTCCTCCTTTTGCTTCTGATCGAAGTCGGTTTGAGCAGATATTGTACTGATTTGGGAGTCGAGGGTAGCAAGGACTGCGGATGTTGTCGAAGCCCTGAGAATCGAGAGGGAATCAGAACTAGCACGATATTGAATTACAAACTGACTGTGTGTACTCACCAGTCTCTGAGGGCATTCAACATTGCTTCAACTTTCCCCGGCTCCAAGTCTCTTCCCATCGTGTATTCCACTTCAAGTTGAGACTCCTTCTGGTCGAGCTTGCCGCGTAGAATGTCAAGATATATAGCATCGATGATGAGGTCTTCAAGGTCCCTAATTGTAGACATCGCAAGTGAAGACATGAGTTGTGGGTAAGGAAGTATCTATTCGTATCTGATTAACAAGATTCTTGTGAGCAAAGATACAACGATGAGCCCACCCGTCTCTCAGTAGCCATCGACACAATCGAGAGATGCTTCAGCTTGATGGTCTGAGCTTCATTGAGAGCAGGTAGCTGGTCTCTGTTTTCTGCAAGGCTTGCGTTGACCAAGACAAAGCGAGCAAAGCTACTTCGGTGCTTACCAAGGTAATCCCAATAAGTCTTGTACGCGAACAATTGGAGAAGCTTGTACGATTTGCTGTGTTGTTCATTCTTCTCAAGCTAAAGCACCTATTACAGTTGATATGAAGTATAAAGCAAGAGAATACTAACATCCCGAATCCCTGGAAGTTCGAACAATTCACCAAAGACAAATACACCGGGGGCAGAAGTGGCGTCTTGGATCAACTTCGCCGCGGCCGCGCCTTTCATGCTTTTGCCCATCAAAAGATATGGTTCCAATTTCGCAACAAAGTTCGAGCCGAGGTCCATATTGTGAGTAGGTGTATGAGACTAGCAGATGGTGGTTCTTGAAGACGTTGATCAGGCGCTTAGAGTATCAGCTGTTGTCCTGCTGTAAATGATGTTATATATATTGATATCTCTATACAGGATTGATTTAGCCCCCCATTTACATTCACATTGAGGATAAGTCTACTGTATCGCTTCCAACCGGTACAGAACTAATCTATATCTCTCCATTAATTCCATTTCCATATTCTTGTTACTGACAATTCCCAACATTGTATTCATGATCGAGATGCGCTCCGGAAGTTGGGGGAACTTCGCTATGATAGCCCTCAACAACATTACAAGCTTTATCCCTCCATACTCAAAATATAAAATTGGATTCTGCGAAAGGCTAGGCACGCAATCCAAAAGTGCTGTGAAGACCTCGATATTTCCCGATAATGCTACATCAAAGGGAATCCCAATGGCCTCCTTTTTGAGTATATTCTCGGAGGAATGGATATCATTCTTCAAGACTCTTCGAATCATCTGTTCAAGAATTCGTCTTTGCTGATGCGTCGTAGCCCAAAAGAGCAAAAGCCGGTGTAACACAGTCTCACCAGTAGTGGGCACGACAGTGAAAGATGGTAACTTTTCCTGTCTAAGGAGATACTCCAACGAAACTAGGTTCCTCTCCGTAGGATAACGCGCCATTTCACCGAATACAGTACTCTTTGGTGACTTGGCCTGGTGAACGTATGTGAGATCCAAATTTGCACCATAGTTGAGGCACAGATCTGCTAACTCGAAATCCTGTCTTCGAACGGCAGAGGCAAAAGCCGGTCTAGATACAATCGAATCATCCGAAAAGACAAAATCGACTGGAACGCCTTTCTCGAGAAGGGCTTGAGCTATATCAATGCCTGCTCGAGCATGACGAGGCCGTTCAGCGACAATCTGAAGGAGTGTTCGTTTTCTCTTCTGAGATGGAAAGTCATATACTGCGAGAGGATCTGCTCCGTGATCAACGAAAAGTCGAAAAATGGACCCACGGTTTTCCTCGACTGCGGAAACAATTGGGAAAACATCCGCGTATCCCTTTGCGGAGTGCCCTAGCTCAAGTAGATTCCTGATAATGTTGAACCGGCCAAGAGAGGCAAGTCGTGATAGCATGATAGCTGAAGCTCTTGCCGCGGAATCTACCTTTGCTTCTTTATCTCCCTCCTTGAACAACTTTTCCCTTTCGTGGAGCATCCGCAAAGTCGAGGTCAATGCCACCTTGTACATCGGCCCAAGCCGCGAGGCTCGACGATCCACAGAGGTTGGATCTCCTATGGTAACTCGACAATCTAGCGCCATCTCCAGCATCTCGATTTCTGAGAAAAGCCGAATTGGTTTATCATGCCCTGCGTCGACATGATCAAGCAATGCTTTAAGTATATCCGGAAGTGTCAAAACCGCTGCAACAACAACCGGACACACTGAAAGACCAGTTTCCGGGTTCAAATTCTCACGCAATCCTTCCAAGGGATCAGCTCCAAGAGCCAAGAGAGCTATCACAGCGGGCAAACTTTCCATCATAACCGCTCTAGACAACGGAGAAGCAGGAAGGAGCAGAAAATTCTCATAGTCTGATAAGACATATTTCTTTCGTAAATCTCCCCGCACTGAGGCAAAGCTTGGGTATCGGGGGGATGTTAGACTTTCACCGGCTTGGACAAGGCGAGCGGCAATTATTGGGATTTCATGTGGTCTGAAAGAAGATAGCCAC
The DNA here is from genome assembly GCF_021015755.1 of Lentinula edodes. Classification (NCBI taxonomy): domain Eukaryota; kingdom Fungi; phylum Basidiomycota; class Agaricomycetes; order Agaricales; family Omphalotaceae; genus Lentinula; species Lentinula edodes. The sequence continues at coordinate 2,183,551 of NW_025764307.1, forward strand.
CATAGTGGTCTCTCTAGGCTATGAACGTCTCCTCCAGGTGCTGCGCCGAGGTCGAGGAGGTACAGTGCACAAGCGAGGTGTCCTCCTCGACAAGCAAAAATCAAGGGAGTTTCTTGACGAGATGTGTTTGGTTTATTGATGTTCAGATGATATGTTTCGACTAGGTACTTCAGTGTATCCAGGCGTCCCAGACCTGCGGCCATATGAAGCAAGCCATCTCCTCGACTATTGACATAAATTTCATCAATAGACTTAACTCCACGAAAAGCGAGCTCCTCTTGGATATCTCGCTGTAGCGCCTGCGTATCTTCCATATGATAGGTTCTTCGCAACGCGAGGGGAAGGAAAAATGACATTCCGACACCGCCACTACCAGTAAATAGGATGTCGCGCGCATTGATGAACGCTTGCTCCCAGAAGGAGCGCGATTCGGATTCCGGTATCATAAGCTGAACGAGCGACTCAGATTCTGTAATACATTTCCGGTGCCCGTTGATGATTGACCACCGTATCCAATCTAGCAATTTGAGGGGGTCCACATCCAGAAGGACATTGTAAGTAATGTGGAATCTCCAGCACCAAGCGCGCGCGAGATTAGCTTCTTCGCATTCTTCGCTGGAAGCGGCCAATTTAAGCCAGTGACAGGCTTTCGCGCTGCTCAACTTGGTTCCAAATTCGTGGCATTGGCATTGGAAAGCATAGAATGCTGCAATGGCGGAGTTGATTTGTGTGGGCGTGGAGGGCTTGTTGGAACTTTGAGGTTCAACGGAAGCGACTGCTTCCAATTCACGAAGGATGGTAGTTTGTCTCTCCCAATCCAAGACTGTTTTGAGGCGAGAAGGCTCAAATACAAACTTCAAAGGCACTTCAGCAACGAGAAATTGAATCAAAGTGAACTTTCACCTTTCCCAGAGGTGGAGGGCGAATGGTGCGAAAGCCTCGTCTGAATGGACATTGATTTAGTGAGATGTTTTTGGAGTGACTGAACGGAAAGAGTAACCACCCTGCGCTTTGATAATCGTAATCTCCTGTATTCGCATTCGATGCTGCCAAATAAACGCCGAGGGAATCTAATGTCACTCCGTGTGTTCCCTGCAAATTTAATGCGCACGTAAATCCACTGTCCACAGCAAGCATAATAGAACATACAGGGACTTTATTCACAAGATACTCATCATATTCTTCATTCTTTTTGGCCCCCTTTTGTAATAGATCCTCTATTTCAGAAGCACTGGTAAGGGTGTCAGTAACCAATTCGATGATGACAGATATTCCACTCACTTATTTACTTGTAACGCGGCGATTGCACGAACAAGGTTCCTCGAAGACGGGTTGGATTGAATGGTATTTTCAAACACACAATGCAGAATTTCAACAGAGTTGGGGCTCGGTTCACAGTGTAGTATGTTTTCCTTCGCTATAGCTAGCAGTTCGTTTGAGCGCTTGAGTTCGAAGATTTGTGACTCGGACATAGGTTCTGCATTCGATTGGGAAAGCTGGTATGGATTTTTACCGTTCATAATCGTCCTCCACACCAGAAGACCGAAAGCGTACACATCCGTAAGTTTCAACATCTCCTCCGGCATAACGGTATTGGAGTATAGTTCGGGAGCCGACCATGGTCCAGCGGGTGCGGAAAGCAATCGTGAGTCGGCGACACCTATATCCATCAAAGACCCGCGAAACTCGGAAATTTTGGCAACGTGCTTGACCGAAGCATGAGGATCACGATTGGGATAGATGAGGACATTTTCATGCTTCAGATCACCATGAATGACGCTGCAGGCGTGGAGGATGGATATCCCTTTCGCGACGTCCCAGCATAATTTTTTCTTGACATCAAAAGAGAGAGTCCCGATTGAGTTCGATTGAAATTGTGCGAGTGTCCCCAAATCAGAGTACTCAAGGACCAATGCTGGGAAGTTGGATCGCATTTCGTCTACTGCCCCCCAGCTAATCCCTAGTAGTCGAACAATGTTCGGGTGGTAGCGGACGGGTTCATGGAGGAGCACTCGGACCTCAGTTAAAAGCTGTTTCCAACTGACCGCAGTACGAGCAGCGTCTGTGTCATGACAAGTATATTTGAGCGCGATGAATTTGCTCCATCGTCCCTTATGTTTACCCTTGAAGCTACTATGATTCCAGCCTGCCTTCTCTACAAAACAAGTTGCGGAAGAGGTAATGATCGTCTGATTCGGACTGAACTCGAAGTCTACGTCTAGAAGTATCGGGTCTTCTTCGGTATGCAAGCTCCGCTCGAGGTTTGATACGAAGGCGACAAAACTTGCAAAACAACCAGACATAGGCAGTTCGTTGGAAGAGCAGTCGTTGAGAGAAACAGTTGAACGCGCCGAAGATGATGCTGTAGAGTCTACATCCAATTGACTAGAGGTTGAGGACGAGTTTGACAACGAGGACGCTGAAGATGACATTTGATTGGATGAGCTGAAGCATGATTAAGCAAATTAGCTTCATGGTCAGGCCTGTCAGGTCGGTGTAGAGCCAAATCCAAATACAGCAGCTGGTCACGCCCTGGACGTGCCAGTTAGTTCTTTAGGAGGGCATACAGTGATGTATGTTCGAGAAGCGGTTCCCTGTCTAGAGCATGATAAGATCCGGTTCATAGAACCTGGAAATAGTGATACCTTGAGATAGCGCTTGAGATTTGACAAAACACGCACGCGAGCGCACGCGTCGAATAATCGATGTCACGGTGCGTAACATCATTGGGTCACGCTTTCTCACAAATAACCGCGATGTCCAGTCGAAACTCGCTACCGGTTCCGTCTTCCTCTTCCTCAGTTCCTCCGCATCTTGCTGCTCTTGCTGCTTTCTCTGACCCGCCAACGCGCCATGTAGACGGTGCCATGATGGATTACTTTCTCATAGAGACTGTCAATGCTTTAAGGCAATCATCAAAAATTGCCCTGACTAGAGAACGAGAGCGCGAGAAAGAGATGATTGAAGCCGGCCTTATACCTCCTCCTGCACTGCCTGTGAAGGACACCAAAGATTCGGCAGTGTCTGCAAGAGATTCCACTGGTAGTCTGGCGTCTACGAAGGGAGGTAAAGTCGCAGCAGCCGGACCAGTAGATGAAGAGGAAGAAGCGCTCAAAGTGCGGTTAGAAACAATTGGGATACATGTTGGAAGTAATTTCTCTGAAAGGTCCGTTATCTTTCAGCAGATCGACTTGTCGAAGTGATCCAACTCTGTGTCGATGCACTTTAGATTATGTCGCGACCGCGGATTATTCACGGAAACGTTAGATGCCATAAAATTCATCTGCAAGGATATTTGGGCAGCGTGTTGGGACAAACAAGTGGACAATCTGAGAACGAATCATCGGGTGGGTCGATTCAAACATCTTCCATTTTCTTCTCTGATCCGCAACGTAGGGCGTCTACGTCCTCCAAGACAATTCATTCAAAACTATCTCTCGGCTCTCATCATGGCAAGGTCGACCGGACGCTGTGAGGAAGGCGAAAGTGGTACATTTACGTTTTATTTGCTATCAACCTCTTTTGATTCTGTTCATACGATAGTACGTCTCCATGCCTGCAGGCATCATCAAAGGTGCACTTGCTCGCCTGGGATACAATGCTACGGTATCACCTGAAGTGACGAATCTACCTCAATGTGAGTAAACTCGAGACTTATTATACCTGCACTGGCACTTTTCTCCCTACACTCGGTTCACTTGTGTATGCAGCTCAACTAATATATTCCGAATTTCTTCTCTCGTTAGGTACCTTCCAGGTCAAGTTACCAAAGGGATCTTAGGTTTACTTGTGTCCTCTTAACTTCGTACACCGTTGGACCCCAGGATGCGTGCATGGACTGCACCCTGTTCGTCCGTGAAACACCATGACAATGTTTCACTTTTGTTGGCTACACGCTTCTCAGTGGCCATCTAACTGGTCCAAAGAGCAGTAAGGTTTGCGAGAAGGACGCTGAGAGGCTTCTCAATGTGGACAGGGTAAAGGTTTTCATAAGAAAGCTAACAGGAAAGGCTTGATGGACAAATACTGAGCCTAGGCGTGTACTGAATCATTTTTTTGTGGTGATCGAGGCCCGAAGGTGGAATCAGACTGCTTTCGAACGTTGGAGGTTCCAGGGAGGTTCCATTCCGAGGAAACTTATTAGAGAATGAATACAAGCGTAGATCCTTGAAGCTACTATCATAGTAACACGAAGTTGGAAATCGGATTTTTCGTCAAAGATACTTTATGGAGCCACGCTATCGATACTAAGAGGTCGAATATCTCGGACCAAAACATTTTTTCTCCATCGCTTTGATTTCTGTCCATGGTTATTTACATCAGGAGTCTCAATATACCGAGCAAAGTATTACTTACGAAGGGCCAGATATTTGGAGTGGGAGCGGTCCATAGAGAAGTTGCCTGTTTGAAAAGTGAGCCTAAAAATTGTAGAAAGATATTATCATAACGAAAAATCTTACCCATAGCATACCACAACCCTGGAACACCCATATCTCTCCAAGATCCGCGCATCTCGCCCTCAGCGTTGAGTCCCCAAACATCTTTACACTTGTTACCTATTTCATCCCCACAAATCTTGCGAATGACGGATCGAGCGTTTCCATAACTGACATGGTAATGTTAGCGTCCATTTGGGCTCCCAGGATCTATGATTTACCCAGTAGCATACACAACGACGTCCGCAGATATCTCACTTCCGTCTTCAAACTTGAGTCCTGTGGGGGTAAAAGACTGGAGCAGGCTATCGTTTTTCAGCTTGATCTTGCCGTCTATGATTAGCTGCGAAGCTCCAGTGTCTATTTCCATAGAAAACCAAAGAGAACTTAGTAATGGAGTAATGGTTTCTCGATCACTTGAAATCAGAGGTTACCCAAATAGTACCCTGATCCAATAGTTAGGTATAGCACCATGGCACCCGTTCCTTCGATTCCCTTGTTCACTCTAAAACCGCGTCTCAATAATCCTTCAATCAACTCCCTAGAATCAGCAGCCACGTATTGGTTGAGCAATAAGCTGAAGAAGACAGAGCACAGCTAACTTGTCCAATCCCGCGATCAACTCCGTCGTGCGCTGTGCAAAGCCGACCGAGAAAGCATTAGGGAAAGAAGCACTGATCAGGTCAGCGACTTCTATTGGTGGGCCGTTTTCTGAGTAAAGAGCTATACAAACGTGCAATCGGGAGATGAGTAATGAGGAGTCGATGAGAAAACATTGTTTCAAACAATCACTCGCCTGAGAAATAGACTTGTAAACCTTTGGCTGCGGACATCACATATGTAGAACTTCGTTGGTACATCGTCACATCTAAACGAAGGGGTGACATTTATGTAGCATGGATGAAAAACGATACATACCGATGCCCGCATGGTAAACATCGGCAGTAATATCATGAGCTGGGATGGAATAATGGTATTTAGCTGGAACGAGGCTTCCGAGGAAGTTATAAGGGTCGAGTTTACCTGAAGTGCATGCCCCTATCACAACTACTTTTTTACCTGCAAAATCGGAAGCCATTTTGTACTGGCTCGAGTGAATGATCTGTCCTTTAAATGAATCCTAGATAGAGCTTGTTGAGACGACTACTAATGCTCGAACAAAACCACCGCCTACCGTGCCAGGATACATCGGAATTTTCGGCTGATTACCATTAAATCCTGTGGCAAACACTAGATGTTTAATGTTATAAAAGGTGCGTTCCTTCCTATCCGAGGAATATTCGACAATGACAGTCCAACTGCCACTCGCTTCGTTGCGAACAGCTTTCGTTACTTCGCAGGACGTCCATACATTCAACTCCATCGCTTCAGCATAGTATTCTAGCCACCCAGCGATCTGTGTGAGCGAAATACATAAGTCAAATTCAGGAGTAAAACAAGTCGGCAAGCTAGCCTTATCAGCTGGACTGAAGATAGGCCAATTGGACGGGAACCTGTAAGGGCATCGCAAGGGGTCAATAACTCATGGAATTCATTTCACAGAGGGGTTGAAAAACGAGGCTTACGGGAAGTATGGAAGTTGGTCACACCCTGTAAAACAAATTTTCAACATCAAGGCTGCCATATTTGCCAGACTCGATCCACTCACAGACAGGATCGTGCAAACACAGAGCCTTATAGCGATTCCGCCAATTGTCTCCAATTCGCGGATTTTTCTCCACGATTAGTGCAGAAACACCAAGCATCTTCAGCCTCGCAGCAACAGCCAATCCGCCTTGACCACCTCCGATTATCAGAGCGATAGGTTCCTTATCTTCAAACGCCGCTGCTCGTTGCCGCTGCGCTGACCAAAGTCCATGATCCATCCTAGATTCTCGCATCTCGCCGACTTTCTCCGGGTTTCCTTTCAGTTCTTCAAGATTCGTGAAAATAGTGTGCGCTTTCCAGCTTCCATCACTTTGAGGCATCAAGCGACCAACTCCAGACGCCTTTCCAACATCCCCTACTTCAAAATCAAACAAGAAGCCAATCCATGCAATATCTGGGTAGGGTTGCTGCAGTTCAAGGTAATCATCTCGAAGCTTGAACATTTTGGCCTTGGAAGCCGACAAACGATCTCTGAGGAACTGCTTGATTTTGTCGCTACCAATGAAGGTGCGGAAGTCCCACGTGAAAGCGAGGACGTCGCGCCAGTAGGACTCTGACATGAACAAACTGAATAAGCCTTCGACGTCACCAGCTTCAGCTAATTTGGCGAATGCACTGAACCATTTCGACACTATCTCTTCCGGGTTGACGTTGGGTGATAGCGAAGCACCTAGACGGTCAAGAGTGGGCAAAGGAAAGCCGGACGGGAGTGTCATGGAGAAGAGCGAGAGCAAATAAGAGACAGGAAGTTATATAAATGTACCCAGCTGTACCCACACTATGATTCCACAGTTGACACTCAACTTGACATTGAGTGCTTGAGTCAGATGGACAGATTCCACTTTCTGCTGATATCGCGAGCACCAAATGGCACACTGGTGATTGCTTCTTCGTTGGACCTGTGCCCCAATACGCGAAGCATATAGTGGAGCGAAAGAAAAACACGCGTAGCGATCTCCCGGACGTCGCGTGACTTCGTGTGACGTCTTCTTATCTGCCGTACGTAAGCTAGGAATACATTTGGCTGTGCAGCCTTGTCCTGTTTATCTGCATTCGGCAATTATATATGGATGTCAGTGGTTATGAAATCTTGCTTTCTCCCTCTCCTCGTTGAAGTCAAATTGCCACCATGTCCGTGTCTACTCCTGGAGCTGGCTTCAGTGACACCGTGCCTATAATCAGCAACGAGAAAGATTACTTTGATTTTGTTCAAACCCTAAATCTCGCCGACAATTCGAATAATTCGGATTCAGATTCTTTACCAACCTCTTTCTCCGAACCAGAAATTCAGAATAAGACCTCTGTTCCAAAAACAACTGATCTGGCTACAGCCATAGCCAATTTTCGTCCTACCCCGAAGGAGATCATAAATGGTATTGCACCGCACGTGTTTGACGAACGACGAACAAAGTCGAGGAGAAGAAGAAGCTTGAACAGGAGAGGAAGCCTTGGTCGTGGTCGTCCTTCATCAGTCAGCTACGACTTCTACCATCCAGGCTTAGCTGGTATGCACGGTAGCGCTGGTCATCCGACCCACAGTGGCCTGTCCCGTCGGTCGTCCAGGACATTCGATGGCGCAATACCCAGACCAGCGACAGCCCCATACTACTCCTCAAGCAGCATGAAGCCTGGACTTTCTCCACTGCGGATATCGGCGGTGATTACCGTAGAGAACATCGATACACTGCTGGGTGGGTTTAGCTCATTCGTTTCCATGCTGATATTTTTGTCTTCCCTTCTTCCGTCATACCGTTTGCCAAATGCATCATTTCCTATCAGCTCATACAACTCATTCATCCAGGCACAGAAAGCGAACGCCAACAGATTTCCGACCACAAAGCGAAGAACTCAGAATTTCCTCAGGACTCCCTTACCTTGCCAACTCTCGGTAGCAATGTAGAAAGAAAGAGTAGAATGCCTCGACTCGAATTAACTCTAGGCAAGCGCAAGACAACGTCTGATGAGGGTACCTCCTCGTCGTCATCATTAGCGGGAGATAGCAACAAACGGACCTCCACTCGAAAGGCGAAGTGGCCGATGATACGTATTGACATACAAGTACTGAGGTATGTACTTTTTTTCGCCAATATCAATCTACTGACTAAACACTCCTACTTAGGTCGATCGGCTCGAAAATTATGTAGGCCCCTGCCACTTCTTTCGCGGCTCAGGATGCTTACCTTTCATCAACTGGCTCTATAGGACTCCAAAAAGATCAGGTCCTTGAACCGGGAACAAGGGATCTTTCCTGCCCACTCAGCGTAGCTTCTCGTTCTTCGTCTCTATGTGATCCGTCTATCTCAGCTTTTCCGTTCTCGTCATTTTCGTTGCATAAATCAAATCAATGTATCCTCTTCATCAATTGCCGTAGTTTGATTGTACTTAGATTTTTCCATCATCATCTTGCATTCCGCTCATCCAACTTATCTTGGTCGTGCTTTCGTCTTGGAATATACTCACTTAACCGCTTTATCATCTTCGACTTATCGTTGCCTTATCACCTCCCTCTTAGACCCTTCTTGATACCCTCTTGCCTTTTTGCTCCACCTCTCAATCCGCCCTGCTTGAAACTTCATCCAACACAACCTCCGCTTATCTTCATCTTGTCGTCATCATTCTTGCAAATTTTCCTCTTTCCTTCTCGTACATGATCTTAGTATCAAATATTTTCCTTCTAGAATATATTCTAGATCACTTCCCTAACTAGATTTTAGTTTGGCTACGTAGACTAGTAGTGGACTCCGAATAGTTAATATCAAAGCATCTTGGGAGCCGTCGCAACTGATACCAAGATCAGTCAGTTTTTGCGTGGGCAGTCGTTATGTGCGGTGTGTATTTCCCTCGCGTTTACTACTGATACGCACTTGCTCCCTTTTGTATATAGGTTATTGGATTCCTCTCTGTGGGGACACACGCGTAAGCTGCTTGAGTATCTTGATTCAAGAATAGGATCCCGCATATGAATGTCATGCTGTGGAACTTCAAAAACCTTGTTTTCCATCAAGGTGAACATTTATCGGCCAACTTCACAGTTTCTTGAGTGCACTTTTTCGTCTTTTCGGCCAAATACGATATTCAGTTTCTTGTGTCTGGCTATCAGTTTCTGGAAATCGTTGCGATCGATAGATGCATCCTGATCATTCCAATCTCCCTTTCAACCACGAATCTTATCTTTCCGCAGTCTATATAGGTACGCCCGATAGTTTGGATTTTGAATGTTCTAGGTTTAACCCGATGAAGTTGACCCACAGGACTTTCTCTCCTTGTTGTTCAACCTTAGGGCTCTTTGTTGAGGTAGGAATATCTATTTGTCTGTTCAAGCCTAACTCTAATTTAGCTTTCTTGACTGACATGATGCATGGTAACAGCCCCCGGACGATGATCATTGCTTGCAGGCGGTACACGTTGCGGAGCTAGGCAATAAGGGTAGTGAACCTGTATAGTAGGTTCAAAGCAAGTCGAAAGCAAGGTTCTCGAGTGACTTAGCTTACTCACCTGTAACTCAACGGTGTTGTCTATAAAGGTTCATTCATATCATCCGCTCCTTAGATAGTACTGATTAGTGCAGCCTGCTCTTCCAGGTTTCTATTTCCGGAGAATACCGACATGGACTTACTACAAACCTTGGCGCGTGAGAAAAAACCTTCAACCTCTGCACCTAACTGGACCTATTTCTACATGCTAGGTAGTCTCCCTCCACCTACACAGTGTTGAGCTCGTTCATGTTTGTGTATGCGGCTTCCTCTATGTAGGGATCACTTGCTTCAACAGCCGGCTGCGCAGCGTAATCCGACTATCGTGGTAGTTTCGTCCAGGTTAAATTCTAGAACGAGATTTACGAACTTTCCGAGGAACTTGAGGATACATATTTCCTTGGCTTACAATCAATGACATCGGCTTCTACATCACCAACTGACTATTTTATTTCTCAGACTCGCACCAGAAGTGTGTAAGTTCAACATCTAACCTCTAATCTGGTATCAGCGGGTACTAGCTCAGAATGAGCTTTCGATTTCTTCTCATCTAGAAGACCTGGTGAAAGAGCACGAAGACATCCTCCTCGGACCCAGTGTGGCCATCTGTATCCATTTTCTCGGTCGAAAGTTGCCTTGTTCTGTATACAGTAATTCTAGTACTATATTCATCTCTTCTCATTAACAGCTTATCTCTTCAATTTCGAAGCTTCTACTAGTATCGAATGATGCAATCTATGTAGTTCTTCTATCTATTGATAGCCTTATTGAGGCGAATGTAGATCACCATCGTGGACTCGTGGTGGATCGCGTTCGTTGGTCTGCCTGAGCCTCGATATACAATGCAGTATTTCTTATGTAGCTCCTATGAAATCAACTCTTATCGCTGAGCTCATGGTTTACCGATCCATGCTGGTTATGAAGTCCAAGCTAGTCCAAGATCTCGCACAATACGTTATTGGCTCTTATTCGCCCCGGCTCCGGTATTATGTATGGGTACCCTCCGTCACCATCGAATTCCCATATTCCATCCTGATAGAGACGTTATCTTTACGATTAGCCGTTTATGTCTTGATTCATGAAATCTCGAAAGCTCATCGATGGTCATCACAATTTTCGAAGCCCTCGACGGGTTCATCGATTGCGCATGCAATATACTGATCAATTAAGGTAGGTCAAAGGGATGATTATTGGATTACATTGTCAGTTCGTCTGCTCTTTGTCGAAATTTCCTGTGATGTATGAATCAAACTGTGATGTGGACGATGCCGAATTTCTGTGCTTCCCATTGTTTCCAGTTCTACACTTGACTTTTGATCTAATTATTCCGAGCCAACCATAGCTCCCAATGACAACACCATTGCTATTTTACGTCCAAGTTTTGCGCTTGCGTCTTGAATTGGGGTGATCATCATATGTATATATACAATGAAATATTTACATCGATTATCGATAACAAGATTCCTCCGCACTGACCGTTCAGATCGATCGAAGAATCTTGATTCATACGATTACTGGTTATAAAGCGCTTCCGTCAGCAAGGGCTTTCTCTTTTCTTCTCTACATCATCTAATTCCTTCGTCTCCAGTTGGTTTGACTTTAATATGGTGAGCGTTCATTACAATTTTCTCAGTCAGTCAGCGAGGCAGTTGAGTGTTCATTTCGACTTCTTGATGATGGATTTTTTGGCTGGATTGAATTGACCGGGCAAAGGGTAGATAAAAGGGTTGCAAAGGAAGTGCGATGAAGTCGATGTGAGCATATATCGACTTGTTGGCTCGTCCTGTACTTCCTGGGTACACGAGGAAGCTATACAGCCTCGCGATGTCACACGATGCATGCGATTGCATGGATTAAAAATTCGTTTCTCGTTTTCTTTTCAAAATCTTATTTGTTATTCTAGGGCGTCACTATCGACACTATTACTGCCGGCGATGGTGTCAACTTCCCTCAGAAGGGCGGTGAGTTTAGAAAAACCTCTCACAGTCCTAATCCATATTGATCTCTCTTCTCCTGCTCTCTGATTATCCGATCTCACTCGATCGTCAACGAATTTCTTGCCGGCGAATATACAGACACTGTATTGATACACTACATTGGCACTTTGGTGGATGGGAAGAAGTTTGACTCAAGTCGCGATAGGTGCGTTCTCTGGATACTTTATGGAATACACGCGATGCTAATTAATTCAATACATAGGGGCGAACCATTTGAGACGGAAATTGGTGTAGGAAAGGTCATCAAGGGTTGGGACGTGGGTGTTCCGCAACTCTCATTAGGCCAGAAGGCGCTTTTGACTGCGAGTTCCGATTTTGTAAGTCGTCAATCCTCTCATCATACCGAAACTTGATCAATTTTTTAGGCGTATGGTGCCCGCGGCTTCCCCCCCATAATACCCGCTAACTCGACCCTCAAGTTTGAAGTCGAACTTTTGAAGATCATACCTAAGTCAGGATGAGCGCTAAAATCGCATCTCTTTTTCTGTACTGTTATCATCATCAATTGTGGGTAGGAAACGCGGATGACTCGTACTCGGGTACGACCTTTCAAGATTCTCGTTTCTTCCCGAAACGAGCTCACGGGGTTGTATAGAGTGCGATATGGGAAGGATTCCGGACTCGAGTCGCGCGCAACGGTTGTATGTTAGGGTTTATTGTTTTCTTTTTTAGCTTGTTATATCGCAGAAATGACTTTCATTCAATGTTCATACCTTCAATGACGATTTTCAAAATTTTGTTAACACTTGGAGCTTGGAGGGGTGACCTGTAAGGGTATATACATCAATGCCGTAACCGCCGTAACCGACCGGGTATTCCCGCACCGGGCAATCCCCTCAGGCCTCATCTTCAAAAGGTTGATAGTATTAGTACACTGGAGAGAAGAACTTGGTCAACCAAGATGTAGGGCCCCAGAGGAGTATGCTAGTAGTATTCCTCCCTAGTCCTCCTGTGTCTGGAGGTATTACCCAATGGCATTGCCAGCCATTGCCTTTCTGACCCAGTCTGACCCTCATTTTCCAGGTTCGCCTGCCAGGATCCACCCGAAACCTTCAATGGGTAGCAACAGACCAGGCACAGCATAGCCTGTATTAATCTGGAATGCGACATTATGGCATACTCCAGCCTGTCTTTCGAGTAACTTCAAGCAGCTTCAAGTTCTCGCGATTAATGTAATGGAGTGTAATGGTCTAGAGGTTTGTGCGACTCGGCAACCAAATAATATGTTGCCCTCGCCTTCAACTTAACTTCTTACTAGCTTTGGACGCAACGGAGGGTCTGCCGAAATTTGAGAAGCTTGAGTTGCGGTTTTTTTGCGTAGATGACTTCCTCAAGTGACGATGGCCCTCTATGATGACGACTATGCGATGCACGAAACTGCGCAATACTGCACGACGCACGTCGGATAGGTGCTGATGCGGCGGTGCCAACAGGGAGCAAGAGACGACTCGGATATTGCAGAGATTGAGGAATTGAACAACCCTGGCCAAATATCATGGAAAACAGACTCAAGGATGAGTAGAGATTTACGTGGGGCGAATGCACTAAAAACTGAACTTTAGGGAATCCGTGCTACTTGGATCTTCGTTTGACGTAGTAGTTGGAATAGGACAGGCCCCTTGCGTGAAGACCAAGTTATTCTCATTTTTTTCTTCATTCCGATGGAACGTTTCCGTCTCCGTCTCCCCAGGCTCCATGTATTCCCTCACGCTGGGCAATGGATCGACTACCAGATCTAACTAGGGTCGGCTGCCAGCATATACAGACCGGCCATACCAGTGCCACCATCTTTTTTCTTATTTTTTCACCCTTTACGCAAGTTGCTTTGCCAGGATCCTGGATATATAAGGTCGTCTGGGTCTCTTGGAACCCCACACTCAGTTCCTAGTTTGAGTTCTTCTCGCTCAGTCTCGCTCTCAATTCCATCCAACGCTGGTCGTTGGTGTATTATATTTCTTTCTGGTCAAAGGTAAAGTAACGCGAATTGATATCTAGGATACGTCGCGATTTGACATTATTTCATGGTAGATCCCCAGCTCTTTGTGTTCAGCCAAAAAAAAAAATTCGTCATCTATTCCGATGTACTTTCATCCACGTCGTTCCGGCACTGCAGGCTGCTTGCCCTTCAAAGTCTGTTCCGTTCTCATACTTGGACTCGTTTCCCTGGTGTGCATTGCTGCTCTACCCATTGTCAGCACGGTGAGTTATGTTGATTTGCATTCTGGCATCTCACTCTATCTCTGACTCCCACGATTATCTATAGGATGAACTCGACGATCCAGAATCACACCCTCATCTGGCCCGCAGGGATATTTCTATTTCCTGGGATGTCGAAGTCAAATACATGTACCGCGACGCACAACACCAATCAGAAACCCCAAGGACAATCCGAAAGCATATTGAAGATGAAATCCGCTCTCATGTATCCCCACATGACACAATATCTATCAAATTTGCGAGCAACGGAATTCCGGAATTAGTGGACGACAAGATTGAGTTTTACATCACTTGGATCTCGAGAACGATGGCGCATGGCAGAACTCTCGTGGGGGGCGAAAGAGGACCGGCCACGACCGGAGGATATATTCACTTTGTGGGGAATGAGAGCCCGACTCTGTATGTCGTGAAGATACGCCCGCCTGTTAAATGGCGAGTGAACGTTATTTTCGAAGGTGATAGAGCTCGCGGGTTTTCGAAGGCACAAACAGAGCATGTCAAGAAAGTCGTGGAAAAAGCGTTTCGCGATGATGTAGCCCAATTATGCGAAGTTGACACTGTGCAGAGTGTGTCTTTCCCTGAACAACGGCTTAGCAGCTATGATCAAGAAGTGAAGATGCATTTTCATATCGATCGGAATGATGAGACCCGGAGTACAGGGTATGTGCAGTATACGGCGAGTGAAGACCAGCCGTATGTGGTGCATTTCAATAGAGATTATGTGTCTATAGCCGAACACGGAAGTGTGAGCACCAGCACCAGTCGCATCCCACAGATCAACGTTATTGAAGTATGTCAGACAGTCATAATTTGATTATTTGCCTTATATTGATGTTTAATAGGCATCACCTCCAATTCCGGGACAGTGCGTGCTCCCTCAATTTAAACACCAAAGGAGGACTTTGGGATAAACACACAATTGGAGGTTGAAGGTTTGGAATTGGAGATCATGTCTTGCTATCTTTGATTCCTTTTTTTGGTGTGGTTGGCGTAGGTTGGCGTTGATGGTCTGTGTTGGTGTCAGGCTGTGTTGGTGTCAGGGCTTAGTTCTGTTATGATACGAATTACTTGTGTCGCTGTGATCTTTCTCTGATCTTCCTTTCTTTGAATTTATCATACATTTGGTCAGGTTCGGGGTATAACAACATCGATTCAAGGACAATCTTACCCTGACTAGCAACTCGGTCTCTAATAAACTGTCGAATCGGCTTCGGACTTGTCTTTTGCCAAATTCCTTGTCCTTAACTGGGTCGACGGTTCACTTAAGTTTTGCGCTACAATTGCGTCTTTGTAGTTGGAGACAACACAGATTGTCAAATATGTCATAAAGTCTTGTCACAGCGACGACGAGAGAAAGCAGGTAGTGAATGAAGACACAATGAATAAGAACTGTACTGTAGGTAAGGCCCCAATGAAGAGGTGTCAAGACATGGGTTGAAGATTTGGGCGACGACTCGGAGGGACTCGGGGATGATAATATGATCCTTGAAGTATCTGCAGCATAGTCTTATTTGGCTGCCGCCCTCTCTTTTCCTTCATGTCCTTATAAATAGAAGGCCATTGCACATAATCTTCCCCCCACAAGCCAGGCAATACTGGGTTTCCCTCCTTGCCATACTCTAGTTGCATACTGATCATCATGAGAGAGAAATAGTCAAGTTCGTCCTCGATGATCAATTGACTAGCTGCCCCTGATTCACCCAGATGTTCGAATGCCTTCTTTGTTTCTAAAAGCAGTCGATCAATATCAATGAACCTCTCTACTACAACCTCTTTGATTGGTGCCTCATTGAATGTGGCTACAAGGTCAGGTTGGCCCAATTTTATGAGATAATTCTGGTCAATGGTATTCAGTGCCCCACTGCGCAGAATATCAAGTTCCTTGACTGATAGTTTGGGAGGTTGTCCTGAAGTTTCATCATCACGAGAAACCTGAAAGGCAACAAGTGTTCTGAAGACCAAGATCAGGTCATCGTCTGACTGAAATGGGTGTGGGGGCCTGTCGCGTCTTCGAAGGGTCTTATAACCACTACCTTTGTTCTTGACTGCAATCCTGATGGGCATCCTTGTACTCACTGGAAATATGTTTCATCAGAGGGGTCGTGAAACAAACTCACTTGAACCTACTATGACTTACCACGAGTGTTGACTATCAAAGGACTGGTGCGTGTAGTAATGAATCCGAGGATGTCAAACAGAAGAAGAAGGAAGAGGCTCAAAGGAAGGAGCATATTTTAGAAATGGTGACAGGAATGGTTCAGGATTTACTGATTGACTTTGAGCTTTGAGCAGTGATATGCAGTGGCAATGCAGGGAGGGTGGGCACGTAGAGCGATATGGGGAAATTGTGTTCGCGTGCTGTATGCGATATAATGTCAACATTGGAAGCAGTAGCATACTGACCAAACGAAGAATTCAATTCGACCCGCGAATTTATCCAGTTGCAATATGATTTGGGCGTTGTTGGTTTTTTGAGTTTGCAGAACTATACAAGCAAAGAAAATGAGTCTCAGTGTTATGCTATACACGTCGTTGCAGGGAAAATGAGCAAGGGATATCTACATACCGAACCGGCGTTGAGAAATCTGCCTTTGTGGTTCAAAAACTTTGCCTCTTTATAGCATCGCAGATGGTTCCGACATTCGGTTAAGCCAAATTATTCAAAGCTTGAGCCTATTGGACAGGTAGAGCTCAGGGCTGGAGTTGGAGTCACCATTAGATGAAAGGGCTGCATCCAGATCCCTTTTGTCTTATAAGGCAATGATGTCATTGATGTGACCCTGTTCCGCCGTCGGAATGGAAATAGACAACTCTAAAAGGAAATTTTGCACAATGACCATTGCAAGCAAAGTGATTGCAGAAACAATGGATGACTTCCCGTAAGATTATTTACCGAAATGACAATTTCTTCCAAACTTCGCTTACAGTGTGTAAAGGTCCTCGAGCTTATACCAGCCAATGTCAAATCGTCGGCTTTTGCCCTTCAGTAGAGTGTCTGTGGAGGTTTGCGAAAATGTAATTTTGCAACTTCAAAGTTGAAGCTTGAACCTGTGCTCCCATTAAATTTACCCTCGCCCTTTCATTGTTTCACCACAGATCGACTTATCTTGACCCTGTGCATACCGCTGCAGAGGACGCTCGTGCCCTTGCGATTCCTTTCCCTTCACCTCCTGCAACTCATCCCGCCTTCAATGACCCCTTATGTGTCGAAGACATTGCATCCATCAAATCATACCTAAAATGTACCACCCACTCCAAGTCTGTTGGTGTCGATGCTGCCACCTACGACCTCCTCATTGACATCGACAATGATCGCCTCCTCTTTTCCAGCGTGCCATTGAACAATGAGATATTTCTTCCTCATGGCTCACCTCCACCATCATTGCCCTCGCCAAACCTGGTAAAGATGCATCTAAGACCTGCAACTACCGGGCCATTGCCCTCGAGAGCTGTGTTCTCAAATTCGCCTCCCTGCTGGTCCATCATAAACTGTGCCGGGCTCTAGAGCAGTCTCACACCATCCCACCTTTGCAAAATGGCTTCCGTGAGGGGTTTCGCACCAACAACAACGCCTTCATTCTGCGCACTGTCATTGAGAAAGCGCACTCTCGAGGCGAGACCATCTACGCTGCCTTTGTTGATATCTCCAACGCATTCCCCTCTACCAACCAGAGTTCCTTATGGAACAAACTCTCCGATGCTGGCCTTACTGGCAAGTACTTTGACTGGCTTCGGTCACTGTACAACCAAATGACTTACATCATCGCCCATTATGGTCAATTGTTTGAAAACTTCCATGCCTTCAGTGGTGTCCTTATGGGTGATCCCTCCTCACCCACTCTCTGGAACATATTCCTCTCCACCTTCAACCTGTCCTTGGATCCTGAGGACGTGGAGCTTGCAAGTGTCATGATATCACACCTCGAACATGTGGATGACATCGTACTCATCTCCCGTGGTCAAGTTGGGCTTCAACACCATCTTGATTCTTTCGAGACTTGGTGCCACAACAATGCTCTCGAGATAAGCGCAGACAAATCATGGGTCATGATTTTTGGTCACCTGCCTCATGTCCTCCCCCACTTCACACTCTCAGCAGAGATCCTCAAATTCCGCGATGTAGTTCATTATGTCGGCACCTTCTTCCAATCCACCCATCGCAATATCTTCGCCTCCCACTATACCAAAAAACGCGACTCTGCTATTGGCTCTGCACGCGCAATCACGGGTTGTGACCTCCTTGTTGGGAATCGCCGGATGCCTCCCGCCATTACCAGGCAGCTGTACATTGCCTTAGTGGACTGCCACTTGACCAACGGCTGCGAGGTCATGCGTGACACTGATGCCGGCCTGCTGCAGATCTTGGAGGACATACAAATCCGATTCCTTCGCCGCATGATTGGCTTGTCAAACAACTCAGTCATCACACCACTCTATGGTGCAGTTGGCTTAGTCACCACTAGTTTTGAACAAGCGGACTGACACACTCAAATTTCAGTATTTTTCTTATCTCTCTTACAGAAAGGCTTATAATAGATACAGAAAGAGAACTGTAAGAGCAATTTCTCTCAAAGTAAAAATTGCCAAAGTAAGCTACACACGAATGGCGCACTTCCTAATTGGGAAGTGATTAGGGTTAGGGTTACCACACTCTACTGCACTAAGGGTCAGCTAAGGGTGTCTCAATGTCAGCTCCTTTTGTCCATTCTGATAACAGGATATATCATCTATACATTGCATCGGGGTGCCAGGGACTCTAGAATACATCAATGAGCTTTATTCCTCTCGGAAATGCACATAAAACACCTAAATCGCATCTATAATTTTCAAAATTTTTTCCAAACCCCGAATGGCGCCTGTCCCAAATAGGTGGTGACTAAGCCAACTGCACCATACACTGAAACAGGTATAATGCCCATCCGCACCTGCTGTGCAACCCTCTGCCTCCGATACCTCAAATACCTCATGGACCTTCCCAACACCCATTATGCCTCACTAGCCCTTGAAGAGAACATCAAGCTTCATAACTCAGGCTCCGCTTGCTGGCTCTCAGACTTAGACTTCGCAATTGCCCACCTCCCTGGGAACCACTGTCTCCCTCCACTCCACACTCTAGATGGTGACCGAATCGACAAACTCATTAAGGCCGTCGACTTCTTGTCAAGTCCATGCCGCGGGCCTCCATTCCGCCGCTCGGTACTCCGAAGATCTGCTCGTTATTGTAATCTCACTCTTATTGTTCTTTCTCGCTACACATATCCTTTCGTGCTAGTCTCTCCTTATTGTCTTTTACTCTACCCTGCAGGTACTACTCGTATAGCTCCTAGTAGTTAGTCTGACGCTCCGCACCGATGCGCCGTTCCGAAGATATAAATACTGCCTGTACGCTACTGTAGTTCCTCAGTTTAATTATCAACTTAGATCTCCCTTCTCAACTTAACTCTTCTCTAAGTCTTCAGGCTCAACGCCTCGAAGTACGTTCTCCTCGACCTTAGGACTTTAACGTTCTCTGGTCCGCTCCTCGTCACCGGCGATACCGCCGCTCCGACCTGGCTGCTACTTAGCTCCTCTCTCTCTACTCTCGCTCTCCGGGGACTAACGGCGTAACGGCGGTGTTGTTAATAACTTCACTACTGTCCCATTCGTCTTCCGCACTTAGACACCCTGTGGCCTTGGCACGGTTACACGGTGTACATGATCTTAACAGTATAATTAAACTCAATCCGTTAACGTCGTACTGACATATCATTTTTTATGCCTCCGAAAACTCGAGCTCAATCTAGAGCTAACTCCGAAGAAAATACTTTCTTCACTACAGCCCAATCATTTGCCCCATTCTCCGACTCTATCTCTGCCATCGGTCAACCACGTCGCCGTAATCGCGGTTTCGGTCCAGCTACAGTTCCTACTACGTCGACTCTTCCTGAAGCCATGGAAGAAGAACAACAATTCGAGTACAGTACATTGTACACTGGTGACGGACAACCTGTCCAAGTCCTGACCCCTCGCCGTGGACAACCCCCTGTGGTCGCTCCGGCTCGGGGCCGTTCAACTACTCGTATTGATTCTCCAATCCTCCAAGCCATAGCCCGCCGTACGGGGAAACAACCCCAACGTCGCGCTGCTTCTGAATCTCCTCGTGACCCACCTCCTCACTTCGATTTGGACACCGGTGATCACGATGATCAAGACCCTCCTGTCGACCCCGACGATCCGGGCGCCGACAACAATCATGACGATCTGGATGACGATTCCGGCGGTTTACCGCGTGGTGAACCTGGTGACCCCAGTGGACCTGGTGGACCTGGTGGTCCCGGCGGTCCCGGCGGTCCTGGTGGACCTGGTGGACCTCGTTCCCCAATCTCTCCTGACATCCCCAACGAGCAACGAGCTATGTTGGAACTCCTCTCGGGGTTCAAGGGTTCCATTGAGACCCTTGGTACCGTCCTCGCCGCTCTCGGCCGTCCCTCTGACAGCTCTGAATCCAAGAGCAAGGTCAAGGAGCCAGAGGTCTTCGACGGTTCGGATCCCCGAAAACTCAAGACGTTCTTCGTCAATCTCGCCCTGGTCTTCAATGACCGTCCCAAGTACTTCACCGACCAACGGAAGGTGAACTACACCCTTTCCTATCTCAGTGGGTCAGCCAAAGAATGGTTTGTCCCTGATATTCTCGATCCGGATCTCGACTCGCTGCCGGCCTGGACGTCCTCCTTCAAAGCCCTTGTAAAGGAGCTTCAGGATAATTTCGGCGTTTACGACGCCCAAGGCGAGGCCGAAGATTCTCTCGGTAATCTGAAGATGAAGGAAACCGAGAACATCCAGAAATACAACATCCGGTTCAACACCCTGGCTGCTAGTACCAACTGGGATTCTGCTGCCCTGAAATGGGCTTATGGACGAGGCTTAGCTGAGCGCATCAAGGACGAAATGGCGCGTTTGCCCGAGCCGGCGACGCTCGCCGATTATCGTCAAGAAGTTCTTCGTATTGACAATCGTTATTGGAAACGCGAGGAAACTAGAAAGCGTGAGGCTGGTAAGCCTTTTGTTGCTCGGAACCCGAAGAAGGGTTCCTCGGACTTTAAGACTGGTTCTACTAACCAGCAAAACAACTCTCAGCCATCTGGTTCTTCGGCGCCGTTCACGCCGAAGCCTAAACCCTTCTCTGGTGGTAAGCCTAACAACAATGGTAAGCCCCAGAACTCTTCGAACTCCGGTCAATCCGGCGGTCAGCGCCCCGCTTTCAACCATCTTGGTGCAGATGGGAAAGTCCTTCCCTCTGAGAAGGAAAGAAGGATGAAGAACAACCTTTGTCTCTTCTGCGGTGGTAAGCATCAGATTGCTGACTGCAACAAGCGAAAGGCCCGAGAATCGAAGGGCCGTGCTGCCGAGGTTGAAGAAACCCCCGAAGCAACCGTCGAGGTTGTTGAAGAGGAATCGGAAAACTAGTCCGCAGCTCTTGTTCCCCGGTACCAAACGGGAGCTGCGTTGATCAGGTTCGTACCTCACCTGGGGAGTTATATCTCAACGCGTCCGCTCTTTCTTCCATTGAACGATCTCTTGTAATATCATTGACTACTGAATTTCCTTTGTCCGATTCGGCCGCGCCGGCCGAACCTATCTCTGCTCTTCTTAAATTTCCTACTCTTGTTGATTCTGGTTCTACTGACTCTTTCATCGATACTCGTTATGTTTCACAAAATTCTATTCCTACGACCAAAATCTCTCCTGTTAATCTTCGTCTCTTTGATGGTTCATTATCTTCTAAACCCATTACCGATATGGCGAATATCGCCGTTCGGTTTCCTTCCGGCGAGCTGCTTCTCTTACCCTTCTATGTTACACATTTAGATTCATCTTGTAAAGCAGTATTAGGTTACAGTTTCTTATCCCGCTACAATCCGTTGATTGACTGGGTATCTCGAAACATTACGTTCCGTAACACTTCACATCCTGATTCTCCACAGACGTCTGTGCCTTCTGCTATCAACCCCGTTGTTGCAAAGGTCGCTGTTCCGCTACCGGAACTTTCGCCGTCGGTTTCACCGACAATTCTGGAGACCCCTCCTGGGGACTCACTTCGCTCTCGCTCTCGCTCCCGCTCTCGGACTTTACGGGCCAAGCCCCTTTCGTCCAAATTCCCCTTTGAACCCATCTATTCTTATCCTACGGTCTCTCAATTCGCTGCTCAACTGGAAACTCCTGAGGTCGACATCGCACTTGTCAGTGCTGCAGTCTTTAACAGGGCTTGCAAGGACGCTGGTATGGAACCCATCTTACTTCGTGCTATCCACTCAGAGGTCGCGGCCCGCGCCGCCGACCGCTCTTCCACCACTCCTACTGTCCCTCCACTCCATCCTTCTATTCCAGAAGAGTACGCAGAGTTTGCAGACGTCTTCGACGAGATTGCTGCAGATTCACTTCCTGAACATAGACCTTACGACCTGAAGATTGACTTAGAAGAAGGCGCTTGGCCGCCTCTCGGCCGTATTTACCCTTTGTCTGAAAAGGAGCTAGTTGCCCTTAAAGACTTTATTGACAAACAGCTGGCTACTGGTGCCATCACCCCATCATCCTCTCCTCACGGCGCTCCGGTCCTTTTTGTCCCGAAGAAAGACGGCAAACTTCGCCTTTGCGTCGATTTCCGTGGACTCAATCGTATCACCAAAAAGGATCGTTACCCACTCCCACTCATATCAGATCTTCTCGACGCTCCGAAAAGAGCTAAAATATACACCAAATTGGATCTCGCTCACGCTTATCATCTAGTCAGAATCGCTGAAGGTGACGAATGGAAAACCACCTTTCGGACCCGCTACGGATCTTACGAATGGAAGGTCATGCCGTTCGGCCTTACGAACGCCCCTGCGGCTTTCCAGCGGTTTGTTAATGACATCTTCTCTGACATGCTCGATGTCTGTGTTATTGTCTATCTTGACGATATTCTAATCTACTCTGACACGCCAGAAGAACACCGAGAACACGTCAAGGAGGTTCTTCGGCGGTTACGGAAACATCGGCTTTACGCCAACCCCGACAAGTGCGAATTCAATATGGATACTGTTGAGTATTTGGGTTATATTCTTTCTCCCGACGGATTGACTATGTCCAAGGAGAAAGTTCAGACCGTTCTAGAGTGGCCGGTTCCGAGGAAGGTTAAGGACATCCAGTCCTTCCTGGGTTTTGCAAACTTCTATCGTCGTTTTATTTATAATTATAGTGATATCGTTGTGCCGATGACTCGGCTTACCCGAAAAGGCGCGTCCTGGATCTGGGACAGCAGCTGTCAAGAGGCCTTCGAAAATCTCAAGACTGCTTTTACTTCTGCGCCGATACTGGCCCATTGGGAGCCGAATCGCCCACTTATTGTGGAAACTGACGCTTCCGATTACGCCATTGCGGCTATTCTTTCCATCCAATATGCTGACGGTGAAATTCATCCTCTAGCCTTCCTTTCCAGAACGCTTCATGCAGCGGAACTCAACTACGATACCCACGACAAAGAGCTACTGGCCATCTTCGAGGCCTTTAGAGCTTGGCGTCATTATCTGGAAGGTTCGGGGGATCCGGTGGACGTCGTCACCGATCACAAGAATCTTGAGTATTTCTCTACTACCAAGGTTCTTACACGCCGACAGGTCCGATGGTCAGAATTTTTACATCAATTTAATATGGTCATTCGCTTCCGACCGGGGAAACTCGGCGAGAAACCTGATTCGATAACTAGACGCTGGGACGTCTACCCTAAAGAGGGGGATATCGGCTACGCCCAAGTGAACCCTCATAACTTTCGTCCTATCTTTACTAACGAACAACTCACTGTGTCCCTTCGAGCTACCTTCTTGGAAGGTCCGGCTTTACGAGCCTCGATTATCATGGATATCGAAGCCCTACACCAAGCAATCATCCTCGCCCTTCCCGCCGATCCGAGCTCCGTTGCTGGTTTGGAACTTGCAAAAGATCCTTCCAATGAACGTTGGAGCTTAGGTAGCGACAAGCTACTACGCCTTGACGACCGTATTTATGTCCCTAATCACGGCGATCTACGCCTTCAAGTCCTCCGTTACTTCCATGATCATCCACTCTCCGGCCATTTCGGCCAGAACCGCACTCTAGAAGCTGTACGTCGTCAATACACCTGGCCCAAGGTCAGAGACTTCGTACGTGACTACGTTACCTCTTGCACTATCTGTGGGTGCAACAAACCTCGCCGTCATCGGCCTTACGGGTTGTTGAAGCCGTTGCCGGTTCCGGTCCGACCATGGGATTCCATCTCCATGGACTTCATTGAGCAACTGCCAATGTCGAATGGCTTTACCGCTATTCTCGTCGTTGTGGATCGATCTTCCAAACAAGCTATATTTATTCCAACTCACGACACCATTACTTCCGAACAACTAGCTGAGCTTTTTGTTATTCATGTCTTCTCTAAACATGGTGTTCCTAATCATGTCACTTCTGATCGTGGTTCTGAATTTGTTTCGGCGTTTTTCCGGGCTCTCGGTAAAGCGCTCTCCATGGAACTTCACTATACCTCTGGATACCATCCGGAAGCCGATGGGCAGACCGAGCGCGTCAATCAGACTCTCGAGCAGTACATCAGGATCTATTGCTCCTACCAACAGGATGACTGGTCGCCGCTACTCCCGATCGCCGAATTCGCCTATAACAACGCTCCCAATGCTTCCACTGGTATTACTCCATTCTTCGCTAACAAAGGATACCACCCAAACATCACCGTTCGGCCCGAGGTCAATATGAAGTCTGATCTTGCTAGAGACTTCGTCGTCAACCTTGATGAACTCCACGCTTTCCTTCGAGAGGAAATCCTTTTAGCTCAGTCTCGTTACAAGGAACAAGCTGACAGGAAAAGAATCTCGCACCCGGAGTTCCCGATCGGCTCCGAAGTATTCGTTCTTGCTAAGCACATTCGTTCTACTCGTCCTACTGAAAAATTCTCAGAAAAATATCTTGGTCCTTTCAAGGTCATCAGTCGACCTGGTACTTTGTCTTACGAGCTCAAGCTCCCAGACTATCTTCGCCGAATTCACCCGGTTTTCCACGTCTCACAGCTGGAGCTGGTTACGCCGAACCCGTTCCCGAATCGTACTCAATCTCCTCCACCTCCAATTGAAGTTGATGGTGAAGAGGAGTACAACGTTGCCGAAATCCTCGACTCCAAGCTGGACAGAAGGTATAAACGTTGCCCTCTACGTTATTACATTCGGTGGGCCGGTTACGAAGGTACTGATGATGAGTTCTCTTGGGTTGCTGCTGATGAATTACATGCTGACGAACTTGTACCGGCGTTCCACGCCCGATACCCTCACAAACCTGGACCTTGATCACAAAAATTCATTTTTCCATTCCCCGTTTCCGCCGTGCTCCGCCGAAGTTTACTTTGTGCGTAGAGGATAAACACGATGATAGCAAATTGAGTGTTTATCTCCTTCTCTTAATTACTTACGTTCTCCTTCAATGTACTTTTTCACTTATATTTCATTTACATTTACAACTACTTACACTTCGAACTAATTAATTCTTCCGCCGCTTCGCGGCCCATTCGCTTTCCGGTTTCAAAATCGAGTTAACATTTTTTTTATATACAAAGTCCAAAAAAACAAAATTATATAACGAAGGCAGGGCAACAGGAAAAGTACAAGAAGATGGCCGAAGGCCGATGTTTCGATGTCCGTGATACTACTCTACTACTCCTCCCTTTTCTTTCCCTTCTCCGTCCGGGCCTTCCTCGGCGCCGGCTCATCCCTCTCCTCTTCCTCCCTTTCCTCCATCTCCTCCTCTCCCTCTCCATCCTCCTCTTCCCCAACCTCTTGCGCTACTCTCCTTTGCTCCTCCTCCTCGTCGCTATCCGCAAGTCTTCGACGTTTCTTCGGCAAACCCGACGGCCCAGCCTCCGGCAATTCTGGTGGCGTTCTTCTCCTCCTTGAGGCCTCCGTGACCAACCAATCCAGCTTCCGGTTCATGTGACGATGGTAGGTGTTTGCCTTCACCTGACCATCTCGAAGCTGCCGGTTGTCGGCGAGCAACTGAGCCACCTGGCTCTCCAGAACCGCCAGGCGCTCGCCGTACGGATTCCCTCCTTCCCGCTTCACCGTCGAGGGCCGGCCGGAGTACGAGCATCGTACCTTGGCGTCATGGCAGGGTTTGCAGATAACAGAACTCCTCTTGCCAGCCTGCATCTGGCAAGAGATCTTCTTACTCCTGCACCTTTCGCAGGGAGCCCTGTCATCGTCGTCTTCGTCGTCGTCATCCCCGTCGCCGCCGTTGTCGGGGTCCCCACCAACGGGCTATAAACAAGGAAATCAGAAAAAAATTATCGTCTAAAGGTAATTAGTACTCACCTGGGCCTTGCCCTTGCCTTTTCCCTTGTCCTTTCGGATTTCCACCACCGGCCGTCGTGGGGAAACCGAACTCCCTCCTGGCGAGGAGCCACGTCGACTACGAGCGGTGGCCGCCTCCGCCATTCTCCTCCGACGCTCCTCCAGCTCCCTCGCCTCCGCTTCCTTCTGTCTCCGCGCCTCCTCTGCAGCCTTCCTGGCCGCCTCTTCCTCGGCCTTCCTCTTTGCCGCTGCCGCCGCCTTCCTCGCCTTCATCTTGCGGACACGCTCCTCCGCCCGCCGAATCGCCTCGTCGTCATCTTCTTCCAGAATGTCGTCCTCTTCCTCATCGGGGTCGGCGTGGGTAGTGAGGTCGATGGGGGGAGGAGGAGTAGGCCGTGACCTCGAAGGTCCGGCGGTTGAAGTCTTTGGGCGGGTGGTGGCGGTTACGGTTTGGCTGGTAGACATTTTGGACTTGGAAGTTTTTGGGTACTTGGGTCTTATCGGCGAAATTCTGGGCCTTTTATAGGGCAAAACTGCGCACGGACCAGCGAAAATTTTCCTTCGAATTGTGTTTGGTGTACGGTGAACCGAAAATTTTCACTGATGACTAACGCCAATTCCCGGTACCAACGGCTTTTGAAAATTTCCCTGCTGACTGATGGGCCAAATCCCCGATCCTGACAGCCTTTAAAATTTTTCTTTGGTGACTAACCAACTACCGGTAATAATGGCTTTCGAGGGCTCAAGCCTAAGAGGGGGATACTGTCAAGTCCATGCCGCGGGCCTCCATTCCGCCGCTCGGTACTCCGAAGATCTGCTCGTTATTGTAATCTCACTCTTATTGTTCTTTCTCGCTACACATATCCTTTCGTGCTAGTCTCTCCTTATTGTCTTTTACTCTACCCTGCAGGTACTACTCGTATAGCTCCTAGTAGTTAGTCTGACGCTCCGCACCGATGCGCCATTCCGAAGATATAAATACTGCCTGTACGCTACTGTAGTTCCTCAGTTTAATTATCAACTTAGATCTCCCTTCTCAACTTAACTCTTCTCTAAGTCTTCAGGCTCAACGCCTCGAAGTACGTTCTCCTCGACCTTAGGACTTTAACGTTCTCTGGTCCGCTCCTCGTCACCGGCGATACCGCCGCTCCGACCTGGCTGCTACTTAGCTCCTCTCTCTCTACTCTCGCTCTCCGGGGACTAACGGCGTAACGGCGGTGTTGTTAATAACTTCACTACTGTCCCATTCGTCTTCCGCACTTAGACACCCTGTGGCCTTGGCACGGTTACACGGTGTACATGATCTTAACACTTCTCCACTAAATCCGAACTCCAAACCCACATTGACTCATGGTCCAAACTGTCCCTGCTTTGTCACCACCTGGAACTGAAAGAGGAAGGCCCCGTGAAGGCTCAGATTATTGGACTTTGTCACTATCTCACGCAAGTCTTGATTCACTCTCATTGTCGCACTATCACCAAGCTACTCTGTGGGGACCTCACTCCCCAAGTATTTCGAGGCTCTCCCTCACTGCTTCGCATCCTAATGACTACAGAACAACGGACTCGGCTGTGCCGTGCATGCAACCATCAACCGGAAACCCCCCAGCACATCCTTTTCCAATGCCCTTCACTGCCGAGCATCATCTCTCTACGTTCAACCTTCATCACCTCCATGAGACAATTCCGACCTCTCCCCGCGAACTCCGTTTTCTCCGACGCGTCTGCTTTACACTACCTCAAAGCATTCATCTTTGACTGGACTCTGATTGTACCGACCGCTATATTCATTTACGACGTTGTGGTCCGGTGGCAGTACTACTTAGACACAGGCGCTGATCAACACCTCGACACTTCGGCAGTATCTGACGACGGGGACTCTGACGAAGGATGATTCGTTTCTGTACTATTGATACATATGTTTAATCTCCTGTACATTACCCCCTCTTCTCTCTCTGCAGTCTACTGTCCCACGTTGGATGAGCATTTGCTGCAGCAGAGGTGGTTGGGCCCGGCTGTTCCCTCGTGGGACCCCGCCTTAGGCGGAGCCGCGTATCTATCTATCTATCTATCTGTCTTTTATGGACCAGATTTCGAATAGAAAAGACGTCAGACGACGGCATTATTCGATTATGCTCTTGGGTTTTTCCGGGATCCGGACCGGCTTGCAGCTTACCTTGTTCTCGTTCGGCTGCCCTGCCCGCTTCGTAAGATCACCTCCACCATCCACAAACATTTCCCAGCACCAGTCCATGCACCGTCACTTTCACCGAGAAAGCCTTCCCACCGTTCTTACTCAAGGTCGGATGGAGTTCAACGCGTAACGCGTAACGTCTCTATAGGTGTTTGAGGAGGTTTGAGGGTGTTTGGCGGATCGGCAGGGTCACAATCATTTCCGAGGAATATCCGTTTTTCGTCTTGGGAAGGTTTCAAGAGTTCGCGGTTTGAGTCACTTGGAGAGTAGTTTTGTGTCGACTTCGTGTACATAGGAGGTCAAATTTATCTACACTGTTGTTTAGATTGAGGATACTTCATTCTTTACGTTGGCCTGCATCCCAGGGATTTCTGACACTGACTCAGGCCTGTCCTTCCTAGTTTATTAAATTATTCCTTCGCGACATGTCATGCACAATGGAAAAAATAATCAGACGTGGCGACTCAGCTGCGCTCCCTGCTCATGTCCGGTCATCGATATCAACTGTGCGGTGTCACCTTCAATCAATGGTACACAGGTGACAGAAATCCTTTGATTACAGGTTCCAATTCGCACCTTTATCTCTCGTTTTCTTCTGGAACAGGCAAACCCGAGTGCTAAATGGGGTATTGTATCATAACTTTTCCAATTCTTCAAACTCCGGTTGCCGTTGCAATACGGAACGGAGCCGATTGAAACTTAGATGGAGGAGGCAAGAGGTAAGGATTTGAAAGGACCCGGGTCAGCCGAACGAGCTATGTTACCGGAAGAGGTTCCCGAAGGACGAAACAGATGTCACCTCCGATTCTTCCTAGGGAAATAAGGGAAAATACCGTCGTTTGTGCACTAATTATGGTTTTGGCTTCCGTATATAGAATAGATTAGGAACATACAACAGACACTTTCCTCGTTCCCAGGTTGTGGCATATGAGGACGGAAAGAGACGAATCCTATAGGATGCCCAAAATAGCGCGGTAGAGCGTGGTGGCTTATCGTATCTGTATCTGATAGTCACCAGATGGTGCCGATGCTTAGAATTGTGTTCCTGTCATATAGTTAGCTGTCTACCATCTACTAGTACTAATGTCATTCTTGGCTTACTCCAAGCTAGTGCTGTAGGTTTCTCTTTTGTACCTCGTACCTTAACAACCAAGGAGTATTTTGCGGCAGCGCTCTCGTGCCATTACGACGATGAGCACCGCGGCTGCTCTTTCGCAGCTGTATGCGCTCAAGATGCTGCCTATCCCTGAAAGTGAAGAAACGAAGTTGGAACTAGATGAGCTTGGAAGAGCGATATCGAAGCATAGCCATAGAAGTGATGAGGAGAAGTCTCCTTCTATTCAAAGTGAGTTTCTGGGGACCTGCTTTTCACATACCATCTAACCAAGTTTTTGCAGCGGAAAGTCAAATTCACGTATGTGACAAGTCCAGAATGCCTTGTGCTTAATTTGAACAGAATGACATCTATCTGGCTCAGCAAGACTACTTTGATGATCCAAATCTTGACCTCGACGTCGACAGTGACTTTGCATTCGAAGACGAAAGCCCTTATCCAGAGGTAAGGATCCGCTCCCATTTTCGATATTCATTATTCATCGTAAACTAGGTGCGCTGCGCGGTCTCTAATACGGATGATCCTCTCATGCCAGTTTCGACTCTCCGCGCCTGGGTCCTTGGTCTTACGTGGTCGCTCATTGTACCAGGCATCAACCAATTCTTCTTCTTCCGTTATCCATCCGTTGAGGTCACTGGAATCGTCGCGCAACTTATCACATATCCAATAGGACGCGCGGCCGCCGCCTATCTTCCATGTTGGAACTTTTTTGGACTCGAACTCAATCCGGGACCATTCACGATAAAGGAACATGTGCTGATAACAGTGAGTAGTGCATAAGGCTTAGCATGCAATACATGGCACTACTAAAGATGATGTATAGATCATGGTTGGTGTTCAGTCGAATTTTCGCGTTCGAAAAAGGCCTGAATTCTGAATTTCCTCGAACGTTGATCTGTAGGCAACTGTGGGTCAAACATCAGCTTATGGTACCGATATCATCGCTGTGCAGCGGGTTTTCTACAGTCAGAATTATAGCTTTCTGTGTACGTTGCTCTTTTCATATGCTTTTCATCGGCCTTACCACCTTCGCAGACCAATGGTTCCTGACCATCTCTACACAACTCATCGGCTTCTCCATTGGTGGTATCTCACGACATATTCTTGTCGAACCTCCGTCAATGATTTGGCCGACAAATCTTGTCACCTGTGCACTATTCAATGTATATTGTATTTTGCATGCGTGCTTTTTTTGCTTTCCTTCACTGATACCGCCTCTGGAAGACCCTGCACTCGGAACATTATGCTGGAATGGGAAACAGGGGAGGTCTCAGTCGGGAAAGGTACTTTTGGTTCGCTTTCACAGCGTCATTTGTCTGGTGTAAGTTCAAGATTGTGACGCCTTTTTTTGTGTCCTGAACCTCTCTGTTAGATTTTTTCCCTGGATATCTATGTGAGAATCGTCGTCAGATCCTAATATCCCGGACGCTCACATCACAACAGTCCAAGCTCTATCATATTTCTCATGGGTCACTTGGATATGGCCTCAAAGCCCAAGTATATTGAAAGTTACCACTCCTTGGAACTACAAATTTATGTGGTCTTGATGTTTAGCCGTTGCTCAGCTTTTCGGATATGTAAATGGACTGGTGAGCTGAAGAACTTCTGTTTCATTCGGACACACCTTGACTAATCTTTCATGCTGGCAGGGATTTTCGGTCCTAACTTTTGACTGGTCGCAGATTGCGTGCGTCCTGTGTGGCATGCTTGGTTCTAGACATACTGAACACAAACACACAGCTACATTGGTTCTCCTCTTGCTACACCATGTAAGGTAGTCAACATGAAACTTGAGCTCTTTCTCACCTTTGCTTAGGGTGGGCACAAGCAAATGTTATTTCTGGCTTCTTACTGTTCATATGTACGTATATCTATTTTTGGGAGATGTCTGGGTCCACCTTCTCACTGCTACGTTGCTACTTCCACAGGGCTCGTCGTCCCAATATTACATGTATGTTGTATCTTGTCTAGATGGGCCAATGTAAACTCATCGCTGAGATGCAGTTCAAGAATGTGTGGTATGGATTGCATATGCCGTATGCTGTTTTCTTCCTTCATGAGTTCCAATTTCCGAATTCACCTTTCCTTCTGAAGAATTTTGTCACGATCAGCGTATGATAATACAATGCAAACATACGACGTGCTTCGCATTCTGAACCCTGATTCCACGTTCAATGCGACAAAGTATGATGAATATAGTCCTTTGTATCTTTCGTGAGCATCATTATGTGCTTGTTTGCTAGTGCTCACGTTGCCGTGGTGTTTATAGAACCGGATTTGTATTCTCCTACGGGTACCGTATATCCTTTCCATCCCTTCTATCTCCTGTGTATTGATAGTAGCAACTTTTGGATATCAGGCTCTCTTTCGCAGCTATCGCATGTAAGTCAAATAAGGGATTCGTAGTTTTGGCTCTTATCTCTTTCGTTTCACAGCAACATTGTCCCACTCGTTCTTGTTTTTTCGGAAACAAATATGGGTACACGCGCGACGGTCGATTAGTGAACAAAGAGATATCCATTCGCGGCTCATGTCGCAATACCCACAGGGTATGTGATATTCTTAACCTGCTGTAACTCCTGTTAATCCCATCCCTGTCTGGTAGTTCCCGAATGGTGGTATCTTGTCATTTTCATTGTATCATTTCTCCTGGGTGTTCTGAGCATCGAGCTATGGCCGACGTCTGTATTTTCGCCCTCATCCTTGTTATAGGATCTCATGAATTCTCTCTGTCATTCAGCCAGATGCCTGTATGGGCGTTCTTTCTTGCACTGATAATAGGTTCGCGACTGTTTCATTCTGGACGAGATGATCATGGTGGACTGACGGCTCTTCTACCTATTATGTAGCATTCACATATGTCATTCCCGTTGGAATGATTCAAGCCATCACAAACCAGCAAGTTGCATTGAAGTACGTGGGGAACGTCGATATGTTGTACTCTTTCTGATGTCACTGAGTCAGTGTCATCGCAGAACTGGTAATTGGGTAAGTTTTTTTCACCCTGGTTTCTGTCCCAAGCTTACTTTCACCGGTTAAGATATGCACTTCCTGGCCGGCCTATCGCGACAATGATGTTCAAGACATGGGGGTACAATGTGCGTAGTGATTTGATAACCGTTTCCGATTGTGTTTCTGAAGAATGGCGAATCACAGAGCATGTCACAAGCGTTGACTTTCACATCAGACCTAAAGTTGGCGCATTACATGAAAATTCCACCGCGGCCAATGTTCTTCGCTCAGGTCAGCTCCCTGGATATCCAGGCCTCCATTTTCCTCTGAATTCGAGACAGGTAATCTGTAGTATGTGTGCAGCGACCGCGCAACTAGGCGTTCAGACATGGTTATTTGACCATGTTTCGTAAGTTCCTACTCCTTACCATGATTGTACATAGGTACTCACTTATATCGTCAGAGACATATGCCAGTCAGGGCAATTGGACAGGTTTACCTGTCAGAATACGGAGGTGTTTGGCGTTGCAAGCATTATCGCGAGTATTTAAGGCACTCTTCCTGCTAACTTCTTAGTTAATGATGATATTTTTAGTGGGGTGAGTGCTAATTCCGGCCTATGCCCGGTACCGGTGTAACTAAATTATTTGCAGGCGCTATCGGACCAAATCGAATGTTCTCACAGGGCATGTATTCGTGAGCTGGTCCACCTTCCTTGAGCTTGAGACAGGTGCTGATCCGATGTTGGCTTTCATAGCCGTAAGGATCAGTGTCATTAATGATCAGCGTGTGTACAAGAAGCTGAGGGGTTCTATTAGCCCTCTTGTTCTTCTTCCTAATCGGAGCTCTCGCACCCATAATATCATGGCTGATTGACAAGAAATACCCGAATTCTTTCTTCAAATATGTCAAGTGAGTGCGCCTTGGTTCATGCATCGATCATGGCTTATCAACTAACAAAATGTTCACCAGTTTGTGGGTACATTTACGCTCATCTTGGCGCTTAGTGACCGCGGCCCTTTCGATTTTCGTTCGACAGTCCGGTGATATTCAACGGGACCCAGTTGCTTCCTCCTGCAACAGGAATTAACTATGTACCATGGGCGTGAGTTATACTCGAATCATATATGACATATTTTGGACGGTCATAAACAATTAGTATTGTGGGCTTCATCTTCCAATATCTTATACGAAGGTTAGTCTGAATGACGCGCCATTTTTACTAAATATGGACGGCGGATTGATCCTTTTCTTTTGCTCTCTCCTAGACGAAACTTCCCTTGGTGGACAAAGTATAATTGTGAGCGGCTTTACTCACGAAGTGGCGCTCACATTTTTCACATTCTTTCTCAAGATGTACTATCTGCTGCGTTGGATTCTGGGTTGGCAATCTCCGTCATTATCATATATTTCGCGTACGTTTCTAGCCTGTATATGTTACATGGAAGTCTCATTCATCTATTATCTTCGAACAGCTTGCAATATCCCAGGAACGGCACAGTAAGTGATTTCAGATCATATGAATGAATGAAATCATGTATCAGCGTAGATAGGAAAAAACACGATCTTATCGTGGTGGGGTAACACGGTGAGTGTTTGTAATTTCTCTTTGAATTCTTGCTCAACTATGATAATGGCTTTTATAGGTATCCTTTACTGGTGCAGACGGGCGGGGTGTTCCTGTCATACAGCTACCTGTGGGGGAAGTTTTTGGGTCAGTCAAATTTCTGTTCGTCCTTCAAAGTTCCTGATTGGAATCCGTTACAGCCCAAAAAATTGACGGACAAGTGGGGTAATGACAAATTATCTGTATCATATTTCTAGACTTGCTCAAGCGCGGATTGGGTGTGCTTTCGATGATTTTAATGTTTTACGTATCTCTGCTCTTGCTTCGATTTTACTTCAACGATACATAACATCTATATGTATTTGTACAGTATTAGTCGCGCTTTCTTATGTTGTCAGGTTGTTTGGATCCTAGACTAAGAAATTGAATCCCGACGCGCGCCGTAATATGGCACGTGAGCCGTGATATATCCTTTTCGTTCAATAATTTATGTGAGCCTTCAAGCTTCAAAGCTTCATCAGACCGTTGCACTTGAAAAGGCAGGTAGTTTTTCTTCATTAAATGGAGCATGATATTCAAAGATCCGTTGGGATTTCCTCAGCCTTTGAATATTTGAGTATTCAAGCCACGTTAGTTCGATTGGCTATACTAGGCCTCAACGTTCAACGTTCAGCGCACAAATTTCCAGTTCTCATCGTAGACCGTGCACAAGCTGAACCGGACTCTTAACTGAGATCGCACGGTTACACCGGTTTAGAGATACCGCGTTGACGGGTTACCACTTTACTGGAACTTCACATACGTCCTTCAATTATTGGGTTCGGGACTTCGGTATTTCTACCGCCAGCTGCAGAGCTCATTTGCTTCGAGGAACCGGTTCGCTGAACCGCGAATCCTGGATTCTTCAAATCCTCATTCCACGACGACTTTTGGTGCCATAAAATATTCATCGCCACGTCAGCCTCCAATCTCTCATGTCCTTCCCTCTAATCAGCGATGCTGCTGGTGATCCAGATTCACCCATTCGCGCTGTCGTGACTCCTTCTCAATCGGCATATTTCGCTGGCGAAACCCTCTCTGTCACCATCACATTTACCAACACTCGTACTTATTCGCCAGAGGGAGAAGCAGGACCTTCCTCCAGAGCTGGAGCTGTCCCTCGCTCGTCTCGTACACACAAGAGGGCGTCTCATTCAGTCAGTTCAGCACCTATAGCTCGACCTCCGACTTCATCCGCTGGTCTGTACAGGCCAAGAACACCGACGACTGCTGCCATCCCAGGATCTCCTGCACCAAGTCGTCAGACTTCTCTGGGACCGGAAACTGGAACACGTATCAAGAGACGAGGTTTAATTGGGAAGAGACAGGGGACGGAAGGGAAAGACAAGACCGTGCCGGATTTGGTCGAACAGAGGCGGATGAAAATGTCGTCGAAATCGCTCTCATTAAGCCTCGGTTTTTGCCAAGATGAAACTGAAATTGCGACTAGTCTGAATGATAATGAAGAGTTGGCAAAACCGACTTCCCAAATGCAACGATCGCTTACCGCAGATGCGCATCTTTTCAGTGCGTAAATCATCTTTCTTTTGTCGCTCATCAAACTGACTTTATAAAAGTATCATCTCCAAAAATTCCTTCCCCATTAGCACGCTCAGAAACACTTCCGCTGTCATCTAAACATCCTCATGCCAGGAAACAATCACTGATGGATGGAACTCAACTTCCATATTCTCCTCCGTCTATTTATGGTAGCGATACTTCAACCTCTCCAACCTCGTTGATCAGTGCCACAAGCACTACAAGCACCGCTAATACGTTGGTTTCTGCCCCCGCATCGACTGGCCCATCCACGCCGTCTGCTTCTACGTCGTCGTTTTCACTCGCACTAGATCCAATATCAGAAACATCACCCGTAGTACCTGCACATCCTTACCTCTCTCCATCTGTGCCTGCTACCGCTTCCACCTCTGGACTTGGTCCAGCTTTATCCTCCCCCTCGATATCTGTAGAAGCACCTTCTCCACCCTCTGCCTCAACCAGGCAGCATTCATACCCGCCATTTCCTTCTTCAAAGCCAACTTCAACTCGACAACTCCACCGACCGCCAAACCTTGGTATCGGAAAACCGTCTTCACGCATGTTTCTCAATCTCAGCGAAACCAATGCCGAACTCATACTATATTCATATGCCCAGTTAAAAGGAACAGTGACATTAACTCCAATACCCTCCAACACAGTCCCCGTTTCCTCTTCCAACCGAGCATTTCCTCAATCACCTTTATCACCTTCGCACTCCACGCCACATCTATCGCCTGTTCTCCCAGCGCCACTCTCAGCGGCTCAAATAGAACAACAAAAGGCCCAGACTCTAGCTGCTCTAAGACAAGCTTTACTGAAGGGAAGTGCTACAGCTGTCGGTGGAGGTAGTATGGACATTACATCCAGAACACATAGTCGGACACCCAGCATTAGCGGAACCGCAAGTCTAGGAGGTGGACTAGGCTCGGGATCTTGGGGATCTTTCGGTGGAAATGCTAGTGCTGGTGTTGTATCAGCGTATGGACCACTTAGCGCGAAACCTTCACTGGGAACGATTAACTCTGGCTCAACAGAGGGACCTTCTTCTCCTACATCTGCTTCCGTCAGACGGTCTCATAGTCGAGCATCATCTTTCTCATCTGGTTTGCTTTCCATTTTTGGGTCTCCGTTCGGTTTGGGAGGAAGTTCCGGGCCGGTGTCAGCTCCTCCCGTAACTCGTCTCAGCAATCTAGCTGCGAGTGCTAGTGTGCCGAATGTCGCTAACTCATATGGTGAGCAGCCTCAACAACAGGTTCCACTCCCTGCACGAAATCGTACCGCTTCTGCTAGTGTGGTGCCTTCTGTTTCTTCTGGCTGGCCTTCAGTGGCGTCTCCTGCAAATCAACAAGCACCAGTTTCGGCTGGACTTGACCAACCTGCATCATTCACTTCATTTTCTGCACTGTCTTCTCCAGGTTTGGGCCCAGGATCGGGGTCGAGATTAGGGCTTGGTTTGGGGTGGTCGTTGGGGCTGGGACAATCAACGGAGGAAGTTGACCCGGAGTTGCCACTGCCCACGTTTGAAGCTCAATCGACGATGTTGGCAGTTGATATGCGTCTGGAACCTGGCGAGAGTAAGAGCTGTGCGTCGTCTCCTTTCTTCGGTCGAGGTGCAAAATTCCGATTTGTTTTGCATTAGATCAATATTCTATTCTCCTCCCTGCGAATCTCCCACCAACTTTTCGTGGTCGGACGCTGAGGTTTGCTTATGAGCTCGTTGTGGGTATATGTCGTGCGGGACCTAGTAATAACTTTGTTCCGTCAGAGAAGGGTTCTGGGCCTGGAGGGAGCGTGAGTAAAGTTATGAAAGTGCCTATCAGGGTGTATACGAATGTCGTTGGTATGTCTCTATGTCTTTGGTGGTTGATTTGAGACTAGAACTACTCTAGTTGGCCGACCTCCGACGCCGTATGACCTTCTCTGGCCAGTCAACAAGCGCCGTTCAACTCTTGTTTTAGGACACCGGCGCGGTGGAAGGCTTTCATCCAGCGCAAAGGAATTTAGTGATAAAGAAGACCCCTATGTTGGCAAGGTTGCCGAAATAGAGCCTAGTTCTTTAATGAAGTCTCCCCAAAATAAACTGCCAACCCTTATCAGCGCCTCTGGTTTGTGATTACATCAGCTTTCGGGTTGCAGAAACTCATGAAAAGGACTGTTTATAGATTCATATTCCTCCCTGTCAGGAAGCACGCAAGCTTCTGGATCGTTGAACGAACTGAAAGAATATGCGAGGCGACTCGTGGCTGAGTTACCTGAACCCTCTCAACCTGGTTTTGAAGTGCAATCTCCACCGGAACCTTCTGATGTTTCCGTATCCTCAACTGAAAGACCGCTCTCAACCCTCTTCGAGGAGGACGCAGGAGAAGAGATCAGGAAGACGAACGGGCATGGAAATGGACACACGGAAAACCCTGTCCATGTACTCGCGTTCAAGGAGAAGGAGCGAATAGCTAAGATGAGGCAAAGGGAGGAGAGTGATGATCCTATTCCTGTTGGAGGATGCGGTGAGGCTGTAGAGATTTTGACTCGGAATCCGAAGAAGGGTGAGTTGTATTTCTGGGTTTATAATCAAATGCGGTTTCGTCTTTTCTTACATCGGTGTTTGCGTCGACAGTCTCGTATGATGTCAACAAAGATGGTGTCAAAGTTGCTGTGTTGACATTCATTAAATCTGCCTTTCGTCTTGGAGAGACTATCCATGGGGTGGTTGAGCTAAATGAGAGACAGGGCCGAGCAAGAGTCGTTCAAGTAAGTGTCGACGCTCTCATTTCGAAATTATCTAATTTATCTACTACGTAGCTGTCTGCTCATCTCGAAACGCATGAATCTCTCCCATATCCAATATCCACTACACCCAATACTGCTGCCGCCACCCGTCAACTCAAACGCGTACATGTGGAGCACCATTCAAGTTTCGTGTTATCGACGCTTCGGACAACATTTGCGCTTGACATACCCTCTGATGCCAGTCCAGCATTCCAGATCAAGGTTGGAGATCAACCTTTGCATACGGACACCATAACTCATCCCAAAATCAAATTTGATGGTGGACTTGAATGGAAAGTCCGACTGTGTCTCCTGGTTGCTGTCGCCAAGGAGAATTCAGACAGTGGAACGGAAGGCGTTCGGTTCAAGAGCTTAGTGAGGGACGGTCCTAGAGGAGAGTGGGGCTCAGCGTGGAAGGCACCGATTGGTGCTGCTCCATGTGAGAAACCAATGTCTGTTGGTTCATCCACTGCTCAGTTGTCACCTCGGCAGCAACAGCCGGGTGTCGTCAAATCCTGGACTTCATTCATCACTGCGTCGTTCCTTGGTGCAGCAGAGGGGGGTTATCATGACGGGGATGAGTTATCTGACTATTCTTCGGATCCAAATGATGATGAGGTTGGGTACGAGGGAAATTATAATTCGTATGATGGGATAAAGCCCAATCGAGCTGGCGGAGTTGGGACTGGGGTAAACTTTGGTGGAGGAAGGGAAGTGAGCTGGCAGGAGATAAAGCTTGAGACAGTTGAGTGTGAGGTTCCAGTGAGTGTATGGCCAGGGAATACTGCATTCAAGCCGGTGGATGTAGTGTTCGACGTTTGAAATATTTGTTTCGATGACTGTTGGTTTATTTACTTGTTTAGTTTTTTGTCGAGCTTGTTTATGTTTGTAGTACATCTGGACATACTTGTAGAGAGTACATTGCTTCTGGAATATGATGGATTATACCTACGGTATGCGTCCTCCAAGAATGGAAATTCGAGTTTGAACGGACCGTCGTGTTAACGTGGGAATATTACACCTTGGTGTTATAAACAACGATGAGCGCGATAGGTCCCACACTTCCACCCCATCTACAACACCTTTATCAACGCGCCGAAGAGCCCAATAATCCGGATGAAGACGAATCTGAAGATGACTATACCCCTGCGCTACCGCCTGACATGATTCCTTCCACTTCGTCGAAACCTGCTGCTTCACCTGTCTCCTCATCTGCGACCTCCAAGCCCTACTCAAGACCATCACTTGCTGTATCATATAATTTGGACTCTGATGATGATGATGATGATGATGACATTGGACCAAGACCACTACCTTCTAATGCGGTTTTGCCAACTGTTGACCCTGTAGCAGAGTTCATTGCAAAGGAAGAACGGAGAAAGGAACGGATTAGAGAAGAAGAAGAAGAAAAGAAAAAAGGACCAAAGCGAGAAGAATGGATGTTGGTCCCGCCCAGTAAAGGGGACCTACTAGCAAGTGAGTGTTCTCAACATAATTGAATGCATTCGCAGAGGTTGACTCTTGTGGATACGAATAGACCTTGATCCTTCGAAACTTACAAGACCGCGGCAATTCGCTCGTACA
Organism: Lentinula edodes; assembly: GCF_021015755.1. Classification (NCBI taxonomy): domain Eukaryota; kingdom Fungi; phylum Basidiomycota; class Agaricomycetes; order Agaricales; family Omphalotaceae; genus Lentinula; species Lentinula edodes. Next base: position 2,223,414 of record NW_025764307.1, read on the forward strand.
ACGCCTGCCTCCGCTTCCAACAGCAAATCTTCCGGAGTAGGTAACTTATGGACCGAAACACCTGCTGAGCGCCAACAACGTCTTACCGACGAAGTCATGGGCAAGAAGCGGCCAGCGACAAGGGTTGCGGCAGAGGAAGAAAGTTTAGAGAGCAAGAGACGAAGATTGGCAGAGGAAGATGTGCGGAAAGGAGTACAAGAGCATACACGGAAAATGAGAGGCGCTGCGTTGATTGAATCGCATATTGAGAAAGAGTCGGACGAAAGGAGAGCAAAAGGAGAAAAATTTGGCGCAGAAGACGAAAAGGACCTGGGGATTTGGGATCATGGTCGTGATATGGCGGTGTCGGGGCGGATAATGGATGATTCAAAGCGGAATAAGATGATTAGAGATGCCAAGAGCTTGGGTGATCGTTTTGGTAGTGGGAATAGCGGCGGGTTTTTGTGATCGACAAATCAACGCATGTTAACGCCTTTCTCTGTCGACTTATGTCGGATTGTTTCTCGTGACAGCCATACGCATGGAAAATAATAGTATGTATGTGGATGTGATACTCATTATACCAGCGTTATGTCTAATGCATAAGCGCTTAAGCATACATCCGAACGCGTTGATGGGACCAAACTCTATCGTTTGGACAGGCCGGAAGGTACATCCATGGTCCTTTATCATATTGTTTTGTATGCGCTCAAGCTCCATCGACCACTTTAGATCGAAATTTTGTCCGTACATAACGGCCAGGTCATTGATATTGTTCATTGCTCTCCGGCTCTGACATTCCTGGATCATCAAAACGGTCTTAGAATGCTTCCAAACGGCTGTTTGAGCCTTGTACCCCCGCAATAGAACGAGACTTGCGGAACGTTGGAAGAGCACAGAATTCCGTTTGTCAGAAGACGGTATAATGATCACCTTCTTTCAGGACATTGACGGTATACCTCCTTACCATTCGTTGCAAATACTATCCCTCTGTTAACGCTTACTTAGAAACGTTGGTGATATCTCCAAGTCAGTTCACTGCATTTACGGGAAGTTCACCGCTTATCCTGACAAGCAGTCCATCTTTCGGATTAGCTCTGTAAGATATCGGTTTGAGAGTGTAGTTTCAGGAACATCTCCGGTACTAGGAAGGGAGCTTCGAATTTTCCGCTCTTGCTGAGCCAGATGGTATATGGATCTAGTCAAGCTTCATTCGTTATTGTTAACGTCTTCGGCACCAAATGCCTGTATCATCACTTCAACTCACATCACAGCCTATCACTGAGGCTTCACTCTCCGCCTTTCCCGCATTGTCGTCGTTACAGGATGTAAGAACGGGTACACTATTATTTGCAAACGTATATGGTATCGCGCCAAGCCAGGCTAAGGTATAAAAACCTCAGTGAAGCAATGAGTTTTCTTACTGAGCTGGCCTCATTCAAACTCGTGTACTACAACATCCACTTTCAGCTTGATTCTCTTACACTACTTCTCTAGAGTCATCGATATCTAACGCCTGACTTAACGACTTTACGACAAATTCAATAACGACAATGTTCAGCCCAATCACGAAATTTGCCTTTGCTTTGACCTTTGTATCGGGTCTCGCACTTGTTGCTGTCCCATCGAACGCTTCACCAATCAATTCTACTCTAATAGCAAGATCGAACACTGGCGACGGTATGCGCTCTTTTTTGTCTGTTATGTTATTCAACACTCTCATGTCCACAACAGGCACGTTCTATGCTCCTGGTAAAATTCATTCATTGGTTATGCCAATTTTATCCGTATTACCTGCTCACGAAATGACTTTTCGAAGGAATGGGTGCTTGTGGTATCACGAACAGTGCCAGTGACTTGATAGCAGCAATGGCCGAGGCAACATTCGACAGCTACCCGTAAGTCGTCTTGGAGAGCTTTGTCTCTTTCTTGTTCGAGGTGTAATTGACACTACGTGCTATACAGAGGTGCCACAGGAAACCCGAATAATAACCCAATTTGTAACAAGAAAGTACAGGCGACCTGTGAGTCCTTACTATACCCACTCAGCTTATAATCCTTCCATCATCCTTCCGTTAACTCACATCGCATCCCTCTTACAGACCAAGGGAAATCTGTGACCGTAACAATCACCGACAGATGCGCTGGGTGTGCTGGACAGTTTGATCTTGATTTCTCTCCCGCTGCCTTCGATCAACTCGCAGATGAAAGTGTAGGAAGAATTCATGGAATGACTTGGGACTATGTTTAGATTAGTGTTGAGTGCTGTGCTCGGGTGGGCGTTTAAGTAGTAGCTGAATGGCTCATTGGGACCTCGTATAAGATAAACGTACTTGGAGTGCGTAGTGGAGTCTAATCAACATGAGAAATTAGTGTTTTGTGGTCTTTGAATTTTTTGTGGACTGGATACTTCGGTTTTTCTTGCGGTATACCGCCTCGTCACTTCATTGTGCATATAATCGAAAGCGGAACCTTTGAATTTATACCTCTCGATTGCACTTCTTAAAGCTATTCCGATACACCACCGCACGGCCGAGGAAGGCTATATTGAGCAGCATACATTCTTGGTCTTTCCATAACGCCAACGTCACAATGCGGTAGATGCGCAGCTTGCTTACACAGTAATGTAACGACAACACCCATAAAGGCATTATGAGTTTACATACTAGTACTAGTGACCAGAAAATGGGTCTGCTTTATAAAAGGGTGCTTTTGAGTTCCCCACTTCAAGCCCACTTACCACCAATAGTATTTTCTATTCTCAAGCTTCTCCTACCAAGAAATGTTCATGTTTTTGGATCTTCATCGTCCTTACATCGTTATTATCGGACTTATCCTGTTATTGACCAAGTCCGTCTATGGTCAAGTCAGCAATGGTACTGGTCTAGGCGAGTGGCGTGAACGTGCTGTTAGCAACAAATTGTACTGACTCAAAATTTACAGCTACAATCATCTACACAGGTCCTGGCCCTGTAAATGGTGCATGTGGGATTGAATACGGACCAGACGACTTGGTCGCAGGAGTTCCTACTAGTGTGTTCAACTCGTATGTCGTGCACGGCTTTCTACTCAGCTTGAACCTGAACTTGACTTGACATACCGTTCATAGAGGGGAGGTTTGCTCCAAAACGGTAGCAGTAACGTGTAAGCTCTTTGATTACAACTTTCGAATTTTTGGCATTCCTTTCTCACACCTGGCAACATTGTCCTTGATTTAAGATCAAGGAAAGTCTGGCCAATTCCAGGTTGTCGATAGTTGCTCTTCGTGCAACGTTTCTGACATCAGCCTCGCACCTGCGGCATTCGCCAAGTTTTTGCCCGAAGAAGATGGGATAATGATGCAGGTTGATTGGGTGTTTGTAGATTAAACTCGGTTTACTTTTCCTCGAGAATGAAACCCAGGTATAATTGAATGTACAGATATATATGCCAGAGTCTACCTAGTCTAATGGTATTGTGGAGGCGGCTCATACCCCGTCCTTGACCTCATCTCCTCCATCTCTCTCCGTAAATTCTCCAGCTCCCCTCTTAGGTCGGAAGTAACATCCGACGAGCCAGCTTCTGAAGGACCTGAGGCGGGTTTCGAGCCTGTCCGAGTGGTGTCTGCGGTCAGAGTGGTTTTTCGTGGAAGCGGTGCCGCTTCTGAACGAGAGGCATTGTCGTCACCACCATTATCAGTACGTAGACGCAATGGCGCTCGGGATTGGTTCGTACTGGGATTGGGAATTGGAGGATATGTGATACCGTAAGGGATTGTATCTCCCTCAGTAGACGGTGATTGAGTTGACGGAACTGTCTCAGCATGCACTAATGGATATAGGCTGGTATGACTATAGTCGGTATGCTGATTCGGAGCGTAAGTTTGACCCAGGCTGACTGGCTCGATGTGATACTCATCCAAAGGTTCATGCAGGGACTTTCTTTGATTCTTTGACTTGAAAATCATGGCAAAGGCACCGCGGGGTTTCTCATCTGAATGATATTCCCGAATGCCATGCCTTGAACGGCGACGACGATAGAGGAATCCAGCGATGGCAATCAATGCAACCACTGCAACGCCCCCAACCACGCCTCCTACAATCGCCCCGACGTGGGATTTGCTTGAAGCACTCCCAAGAGAAGTGATAGTCTGCTTTTGGAGGCTATGTTACCGGATGATAATCAGCGGAATATAGCTGAAAAACAGTCATCAGCGCTTACTTGAGTGCGAGCAGAGCGAACATGGCCCCTTGAGCAGGACTGCGCAAAAATGAAGATTTATTTTCAGCAAAATAAACACGATTACTTCTGACAACATTCACACCTAGCTGTACCCCCCTGGATGGTTCCGTCACTTGTGTTGTATGTGGTAGGGAAGGGGGCGAAATTCTTTAGATTCGCTGCACTAGAATGTACCATTGACACGAGTGAGTTTCTCGTACTTGTGTCCGTTACCGTTCCAGCGGTGAAGAGAGTCCAATCTATACATAGAAGGATGAGATGTACTTGAGACAAATGAATTGATTTAAGGTCTTACGAGATTTCGCTGTATTAGCTTCATTGCTGTCGAATGGCAAACCAAATGACAGTGCTGGAGATATTTGGATAAGCACAATAGCCTCGAGCAGTGTTGGAAGTCAAACATACCTGACGATGCTTCGCTGGCGTACCATGAAGTTTGCTCCTGGTAAATCTAGAAGGTGAGAAAACATATAACACGTAAATTGACGTTTAATTGGTAAAATATTGGCATAATGCTCACACTATCATCCACGAAATCAAAACCAAAAAGTTTGTCCGGGTAAAGATTGTATATCATAGCCCAAGAATTTGACGACCCATAAGTTGAAGATAGATGTCCGGAAGATCCTGCTATATTTTGCCACTGAGAAACCAGAGAAGAAGCCTGGCTCTAGAACACGGAGATGTCAGAATGACAGCGGAGAAGAACTACACAGGACGTACGGAGTATGAATTGTAGTCGTCGGAATTTCCGAGTGTTTTGCTAATTTCCGCCATAGTACGGATAGCGAGTATGCCTTTAATTGCTAGGTTAGTCATGTTGGCACTGCTCAGACCGTCGGCCGAGATGCTGTATAGCGGATTGAAACCAGGAACAAGGAGGAGAGCAAATACATCGACTTACTAGCCATTCGGCGTTAAGGGATTCTCGGAAATAAGTGTATCTGTCCATGTTTTGAGAGTAGAATACTGCTCAAAGGAGAGAATGTGAGAATTATGAGCAGTTAAACAAACCATCAACGCACGTATTGTGAAATCAACGTCCCATCGCCAGAAAACGTCGCGTAAGCCCACATCATGGAAATCATATCACTGGTGCTTTCCATCGCGGAAAATACAGTTGGATTGGCATTTCCAGTGGCGACCGGGAAGGAATTTCCGAGGTCTCCCGCGGCGAACGACTGAGAGTACAAACCGGATTGTTCTAGTTGCATCAGTGGTTTAAGGAGATATCCAGCCCAAGATGCATTGAGGTAGAGGATGCCCGGGAACGACGCGTACATCGCTTCCACTGGGTTTGTGCGTCTGTATCTTTAGATCAGTACGATGCGCCACTCAGAGTAAAAACGAACGCACTGGGAATTTCCAGTGTCTTTCATAAAAACGAGAATATCTGATGCGTTCAATTTCCCACTGGAGTCTGCGCCGACAGTGACTTCCAGGCCTGCCATGAGCTGTCGGGATGCCAAAGAAACGAGGTCGACATAATTGGAGGAAATCGCGTTTGCATCTGACACAATCTTGCTATCCAGAGTCTTGGAACGTTCGAGCGCATTTGTGGCATCATTCATGAAATTTGCCATCTGAGGAACGCAAATGAAAACGTGGCAAACAATTAAGACGACGATGGCTTACCGCGGTTGCAACATCTGCATATTTGGTTAAGAAGTATGGATGTCTTGTTTGATTCCCAGCCGTGGTGGTATAAATGATATTTCCGTTTCGGACCAGCCCAATTCCCCACACAAGCGGAGCCGATGTGGAGGAGATGGTTCCAAAATCCTTACAGAATGCGAAAACAGGCCAGTTACTGTGGTTCACCACCTTCAATATCGAACCCACAAAAAGAATGAAAATCGAGCACTCACTCGCTTATTTCACGGAAAGTGGTATCTTGAGAATTACCAAGGCTACCATTGTTCAGAAATCGACTGCGAACCACGAGGTCCTCGCCGGTCTGAAAAGTTACACCAGATCCCTGGGGCAGATTGTTGTCAATTCCTGTAATCTTTCGCAACGATGGAGGAATTCCTACCGAATTCGTCACATGGTACACCGTTGCATCCTCCGCTATGTTGTTGGTTTCGGTCATAAACTGGAAGGGGGAGCGTTGAGCTTGATGATAAGTTATGGAGTTGCTCGTCGTCGTGTTCCACTGCACGATGTTCGTAGTGCTGGATGAAGTCCATTCTGCGAAGGATACAGTGAATTTGATCATAGCGACGAGAAAGATTTCGAGCGTACCACCACTGATATCTTCATATACTTGCAGCGAATGGGATTTACCGTCTGTGGATGAGGCTTCGAAATAGACGTAGGTGAAAGGAAAAGACTGAAGGGCCAAATCTGCAGCCTAGAAATAGATTGAAGTTAATAACTGCAGCCAAGGCGCCAGATTGAAGCCATCGCACCTCAATCGGACTGAGGAAAGTAACATTAATATCCATAGCTCCAGCCTGCAGAGAAAGAATAGAACGAGTAGGGGTGATTTGATAGTTCTGTAGCGTTACCGCCTTTGCGGTGGCATTGTTGGCAAGAGTCAAACCTCCATCCTCAACAGCAGAACCCAGCCATTCGTATAGTGTCCCATCTACTCGTAGCAACCCGCTCCAACCCAAGGTCTAACGGGACGATATAAGCAAAATTTGGAGAACATGGCAGGAACGTACGTGGTTCGTCGTCCAAAAACTCGGCCACGTATTGGTGCCACTCGTCGTGGATGTGTGGGACAGGTATGACTGGAAATAAGGGGACCGGACAGCAAGAGGAATGGCGGCAGGTTGAATCGATTGGCATTGGGTCAACAGGAGATACGATGCAAACAGGAAAATTGAAAACATGGCTGGCTAATCCGAAAGTCAACCAGAGAAATGGACCAGCATCCACAGACGGGACGGGAAGTGGAGTTCAGCGTAAAGGGAAACAATAAAGGAGGTAAAAAGGAATGTATAGCAACTGAACTGATATGTACATTGACATTGATCTTGATTATGAGTTTCATCACCCGCGCGCGCGCAGCCTGAAATTGTAAATCAATCCTCTTGCGATACAAGTTACAACCAACCAGTCGAATAGCTTTACTTGTTTATTATCGCCACTTTATTGCAGGATTATATGTTACAACAAGTACTTACAAGTAAACTGGTATGCGAGACCCACTACTCTCCAGAAGCATTCGAAAGGGCATATGTGTCAAACATCCTTACAGGCCAATAACGTGGCACGAATACTTTTTAATTAATCGTTCGTCAAAGGCTTGGTATGATATTCACCTGCGTCCTACTTCGCGGCAACCATCAGGTGCAACACGAATGAAGCACCAGATTGACACCTTTGCGACGAGGTTGGAGAGGAAGGAAACAGGCTTATACATAGAACAGAAAGTAACGGACCGCACGGAGCTCAAGCGCTCAGGACGCACTGTGAAGAATGGAATTAGAACAGCATGGGATACAGCAAACTAGGGGCCGCTAGGCTGCGTCAAAACTCACGCTGCCGAATCACCTGCCATGGTTCGATTTTGCACAGTGTAAGATGTCGAGACCTGAAACAGACGTCTTTTGCGCAAAGGACCGAAGGTCCATTGGAATTTGGAGAGCAGGACGGCTTCTCTGCGTTTTCGTATCAGTTGAGTCAGTACCCTCAGGGAACCCCAAGAATCCGCCCAGAGTCACCGATGACAGGCTGGGACTGAATCGAATTTACGGGGTCGACGACGTCAGGCATCGTCGGTATCTGCATAAAACATAGAGATGATCTAGAGACTAGCGGCGTGGCTAGCTGGTGGCTAGTAGCGGTCAGTCAGGATAGGGTCAAAAGAAAAGCTGGTTGAGGTCTGTTGAGGTTGTCAAAATTTCGTCTGTTACACTATCGCCATTGTCAATGTGAAGGGCCGCTTGGATCGACTTTCAAATGCTGCACCCTGCCCTGACCCTATAAAATGCACTTTGCCAATTGACCTCCTGATAAGCAAGATGCGACGACTTTCATGGTCATGATAAAAAGACCGTCCTAAGTCTTTCTGTGTATGCATATGCAGTTTATATGAGCCTCCACAATGAGTTGATTATAAGTAGACTTGATACCTGAGGCCTGCGGCGGGCAGAGACTTTGTCCTTATTCAAAGCTCTCGAGATGAATCCGACCCTTGCGTTTCCACCGGAATTCGGAATATTGCCTTGGCGATGCATGAAACCTCTTGAGACGCGTATGTCCTTGCGCAGACCCAGGAATACATCGAGTGCCTTGGTGTGTTTCCTGGATTATCAATGTACAACCTTGTATGTATATGAAAGAAATGGAAGAATTGAGCACAGCGATAATTAAAGCGAATGGGCCGCAGAGGTAGGGTAACAAATTGTATATGTTGGTACAAATGAATAGATGATCAGATGCGGGAATGTTAACGTGGGAACGCGCACAAATTGATAAACCGGCATTCACGCCTCTTGCATTCGCTCAACTCCGAGTACAAACTCCTGGATTCGTCGGCTTTCAGTCCCATTTTCTCGGACTTCCATCCTTTCTCTCCTTCGTTTCCTGACTTTTTATTCTTATTATAATCTGCGCTCTCCCAAAAGACATATTGTGTTGTTTCCTCGGCATCATTGACAAGAACCTTACAAGAATCCCAGTATTCAATAATCAGCCAAGTTCTGATTCGCACACCAAGGGACTTCTAACAGCGATACCTTTGGTCGTTCTCCTCCTTCTGCATATTCTATACTTCGAGCCGCAATATCTCGCAATGGGTGCCTGCCTATCTTCAGGAGGAGGAATGGACGTGAGCGACACTGACAAAGCTCTTCATCGTCAGGCGGAGAAAGAGCTGCGAGATGTGAGTACTAGGCGGCGATTACTCGATCCCGGCCAATTGACCGAATAAATTTTCAGCACAAAGCAAAGATGGCGCAACAAGTCAAGGTCACCGTCGTTCAAATAACGCGTAGCTTATTGTCTTTTGACAAGTTCTGTATCCGATAGGTGCTACTACTTGGCTCTGGTGATTCCGGAAAGTCGACGATCCTCAAGGTAGTTGTTCTGTGCTCTATTTGATTAGAGAGAACTCACTATTTCACTACAGCAAATGCGTCTAATTCATAAGGTTCCATTCTCCTCTCAGGAGATAGAATCTTTCCGGCAACTCATCTTTGAAAACCTTACTCGCGGGATGAAATATGTTTTAGATGCTATGGAGGATATGGACTTAAAAGTTTCCGAGGAGAATCTACCCTTCATCGACCTCGTAGAGAATGCCACCGACATACGCGATGGAGAAGCCTTTCCACAAACTTATCATACTCCACTGGCGTCACTTTGGGCAGATCCGAATGTGCAACAAGCATGCGCACGGGGGAATGAAGCTGCATTGCCTGAGAAGTGAGTTGGTTTTGCCTCACATCCAAGTTCTTCCGCTAGAATTGGCTGACCGATATGTTTCTCCGTTCAGCTTATATTATTACTTCTCCGAACTTGACCGACTGTTCGAACCATCATATCAGCCTACGGAACAAGACATCATCCATGCTCGCGCCCGGACGATTGGTATCACGGAAACTACTTTCAATCTGAAGGATCACGAAATGCTTATGGTAGATGTGGGTGGGCAGAAGAGCGAGCGGAGAAAGTGGATACATTGCTTCCAAGACGTCACCAGTATCCTATTTTTGGTGAGCTTGAGTGGGTACGATCAGTGCTTAGTAGAGGATCGAGATGCGGTAAGTGCCTTATGTTTTATTGACAGCTTCACTCATCGTTTCCTAGAACCAAATGCAAGATGCGATGACCATCTGGGACTCGATATGTCACTCACAATGGTTCAAACAAACTTCTATCGTATGTCCACTGTCATGGTTGTTGCCAACTGATGCGGAAACTAGATGTCCCTCAGATTCTGTTTCTCAACAAGAACGATCTTTTTGAGAAGAAGATTCCACATTCAGATATCAAGAATTTCTTCCCGGTGCGTATTCATGTCGATTTCTGATCAACAATGTTTCCGCTGACATTTCTCATCAAGGACTACGACGGCGAATCTGGCGACGTGAAGTCAGGACGAGAGTACTTCAAGAAACGTTTCGGCAAGCTTGCGCAGAAGGCGGACAAGACTAAAGAGCGGGAAATATACATACAGTGCGTGCCTCCAGGTACCTCAATCGTTGTCTGATTCTTCAATTCTTGTGAAGCACCACAACGGCCACAGACACGGCTTTGCTGAGAGTGGTTATGGCTGCAGTCGAAGGTCAGTATTCAAAAATCCATTCTTCGATGATCCTTGCTTACTGATCACTCCTTTCATCTAGAGTGAGTCAATTTCTTTCGCCCTTCATGTTATTTCTGTCCAAGTACAGTCCTTGATATCCGCTGTTCCTCCATTTGTTCCGATCATACACTCAACCATCATCATCACAGCATTGTACTTCGAACAAACCTTGAAACCGCAGCACTCATTTGATTCATTGTTCAAATTTTCTTGCGCTACCTACTACCATCATCTCTTGCTTTCATATATACTCTCATATTTTTCATCATATCTTTAGTCTTCTTGTTTGTGCTCTCTATGCTGCTGTACGCCGTTCCACCTGCGCATGCGTGCGTGACCGTTCTGCCTTGAATGACTGTCACTGCGCCGTTATCGTATATTGGTTTTCTATTTCCTCAAGTCGGGTCTTCCGGGGATGGTTCCTGTCTGTCTATTACAAGCCAATTTTATCCTTTCTCTCCCTTTTCTCGTACGTGCAATTTCCATTTTGAACCAATCAATCTCATGGATTTTCTCCCTTGTTTTTTTTGCTCTCAATCAACGAATCATTCTCTGCCATGCTATCTAATTCGGTCCTTTGTCAACGTCTGGGTCCGCGTGGGATTCTTGTCATTGTTAGTGCGATTGTGAGCAAAAACGTGAGCGTCGTCCTTCAGGTTTGCTGTTGTTCGACAGGTACTAACCCTCGTTGTCGCTTTTAGATCCGGTCGATAATGCTCTAGATCAAATTTGAACCGGCGGGCCTGGTCGGCTAGGACTGGGGAGGGGGGTCATGTATGCTTGAATTTGGCTCGTTTTGAGTCGGTTTGACGATTGCTCTTGCTATGTGTCTTGCTTTTTCATGAAATCATCCACTTTTTACTCGTATTTTGCTATTTTTAATTGGAACCTGAGCCGGAGGCTGGAGGGGGGAAGGAGGGCAACCGCAAAACTCGAATGATGGACTGTCGCAACAGAGGTTCGGGCTGGTTCGGGACGGTATTTCGCTTCGTTTTCTAGTTATCATTTGTACATATATCTTCCCGCAAATCGTGTCCGTGTTATCGCACTTACATATACATATGCCACACATGCTGCGCGCACCGTTGTGCAGCGAAATTTTGTACTGGCCTTACTACTACCTATGTATATACTGAGGTTTCATATGTTTCAGAATCATCCAAGGCTTCTGGGCTGAGGGTCTCAAATTGCTAGGAGACGAAACCCTACGAAACCTCTAGAGGTTTGCCTTGCAATAGAGGGACCTGGGAAGGTCGCCGGTCCCCCTCATCAGACCAGATCAGACCCAGTAATGATTCATTTAGTCTCGTGGGCCAGAATTCAGGGAAGAAAAATTCAGCCACACGCGTTGTTTCTTCCTTTTCTGGGGACATATGGTCTGCTTTGCCATTGCCTTTCTCGAGCTCCCACAGAGCTACATTGGTGTACCGCGGAATTCTGAAAAATCATCCTCTGCGACAGCATCAGTAGTTCGACTATGTGCTCTGGTGCTTTAGCGCCCTCGCAACATCCGAATTAATGTATAGACGTCGCTTCAAGGCTACAACTTGTACCTGGCAAGTCTCGCTATCCAGATATCACTCTGTATATAGTAGCTGCGAGAGCCTCAAATAATCATTTGCATGTATTCTCATCTCATCAAGAACTTGGTCCAAAAGAGATTCGCGGATTACTATTTACAAGTAAACGTTGAACAATCATGCCTCCCGTTAATTCATCCTTGTCATCATCTCTATACTCAAGGTCATCATTCTTCCATCTTGCAATTCTACGCCGATGGGACATTCTAGTGGTATCCCTCTTCCCATCCTTCTGACCAACAGTGCCGCGAAGAGCCTGAGATGGAGAAGAGTCAGAGAGAGAGGGAAAAGCAGATACATTTTGAGTAGGTCGAACATAACATCGGTCATCCAAAGGAAGGGTCTGGAAAGGGTTCAGGAAAATTCACAGAAAGGTTAGAAACGAATTCAGATAATAAAACGTACTGTCTAAAGAGAGATTTCTCGTCTAGATTTCTAGTATCTTATATAGCTGCAATGCTTGCAGTGGTTGGCGGGCCTGCGGCCTAATGTACATAGTTGTGACAAATTTCGCTCTCTGTCTAAAAAAGCAGCCGTGTTCATGCCATGCGCGCAGTGCATTGGCCCACAATCCATGTACTTTGAGACTCAAAAAGGACAGACTGGGGAAAGGGTTGAATAGCGTTACATTTCTGCTCAGTACTGGTATCTATCTATGTAGTACCGTCTCCGTTGTCTAGAGTAAGGGCGTGAATGAACATACATATAAGTATTCTGCCCTTTTATTTGTCGACTCACTTTGTACTTTTGGTGAACTCGGTGAGACTCGGTGTTAGTGGAAACCAGCTCGGCACGCAGTTCGGCGTAATGATGTCGTCGATGCAGTGATGCAGATCAGATCTTCAAAAATTGATTCCACACACGTGTTGGGTGGATTATTTTGCGACGTTCGTCCTGCGTTCAACGCTAAATTTTATCACCCATTCCTCTCTGACTGACGGACTAGACCAATGCAAGCGCTTACCCTCTATATGATGTGGACAACCTGGCTGATGGTTAGCAGTATCTGTCTAGACCACTACCATCACGGATGTCATTCGGTCCTGTCAGTATTTGGCGATCTGTCCTCATAAAATAGGGCGCAGAATATATCAGGTGCATACATTAAGCATTCGTCGATATTCCTTAGAGCCTCTCATACGCCAACAAACTCTCCAACGTTCATGCTTTTCCAATTACACAGAAGTTGTCCTCGGGAGAACCGGAAAAGTTATGCAGGGGGAATTGGACAACATTGAGACGAAACTGTGAGTTACTTACTGGCATGAGATCCTATCCAATCTCTCAAATCCTCTTCTGAAGTCAAACAGACATTTATCTTCACCTAATTGCTTTTAGTGCGTTGAGCTCGCTGCTTACTTTAGGTCGTTTCCTAATCTTGGGAAAGCGTTTCTTTGCTACGACCATGTCCTCACATTCGGTAAGTAATTATCTGAAGATTTTAGCATTGGTAATGTCAGTTAGACCTCACACTCATTCAGAGACCGAAGTTACATTAATTTGGAAACGACCCAACACATTGAGCAGCTATTTGTTCTTCCTCAATAGATACTTTTCGTTGATAGGAAATATTGTCATAATCCTTTCCATCTTCTTCTCGACGGTAAGTCTGAACCTCACATTCCCTGAAAATGATGAACCTGAACTTCTGAACAGCGGTAATTTTTATGTCACCGATGCTATCAATAGTGGAAGACTCACTTCTGTTTAGTTGCGCCGTTTGGAATATAGTTCAGGAGCTCTTTCACGCTCTTGTGGGTCTGATGATAGCTAGTAAGATCACAATTAACACCTTGATCCTTGAGCTCATTTTTCCTAAAAGCGTTCCTCACACTGCGAATATATGCACTTTACGGATGCAACAGACGACTCTTGATTTTGCTATCTAGCCTCATACTCATAGGCATTGCCTTAGCCATAGTACGAATCAGTTTCTCTGCAAGTTTCAACATCATCATTTTCAAGTTCGCAAATAGGTGACGGATTTGTTAGCCTCCTCAACCCCAATTCCTACGTCAACACCGTTGGACGGCTGTCACGATATACTGGCTTTGAAAGAGTAGGCATAATTATTACACGTCTTGACACATGTTTTTTAAGTTCTACATTTTCTCTTAGTGCTGCTCGTAGGTGTTTTGAGCCTGCCCATTTCGAATGGAAATGATAATTCGTACCAGTGGTCGCTGTTGGCTGGGAGGCTCTCCTTCTGTATGATCTATTGCTATTTGGAATGACGCTCGCGAAGGCGTACCAGGCCCGGTATCAACTGGGTCCTCGACATATTCGAGGGATGTCTCTAATCTCTGTAATCATAAGGGATGGTAAGGATTCTCTTTCTCGTCCAGCTGATTTTCATTCTGATCGACGGAGAATACATTAGGAACGATTTACTTTGCGTAAGTCTTATGCAATTGCGTTGGCTCATTCAAAATTAACAGATACGTTCTTTGCGGCAGTATAATGTCACTGGTTAATTTCGTCAATGTATTCACGTTCTATGTAAGTTCATCGTGTTCATTCACCACTGCTGCTGTACAGATAAATCATCCGCTAGGTGACTGGGGTATGTAATGTTTGCTGGTGATGTTTATTTTACTTCAAGATCTTTGATTCGCAGAACTATTTACTCAGAGCGGCCTTCTCCCCAATCACGAGCTGGTGTGTAGAAACAGTTCACATGTAATGCAAAAAAACGCAAGTTTCAACTGAAAACTTTCCGCTTCAGCCTGTCCGTCACGATAATGTCCAGACTGATGTTACACCTTCACAAAATCGGGACTCAAGGAATCTACGCCGACCACGCGAAGACGATTGGACCGATTAGTAGGGATCAAGAAGAATATGGCAGTATGTTCATCTTTCGATCGCAATTCCAGTTGTTCATTCTTCTTGCCGTAGTGACTTTTACGACTCTTTGGTCTAATTCGGACCCCAGTGCGACTGATTCGTCTGGGGTGGGTGACCTCTCTGCTTTTGAACAGGGAAGTTCATCGGGTTTACAGATCCGAAGCTGACCACACAACTATATATATACCCGCCTCGATGAACATCACATTCTCTAACTCTGGATGTACTCTACTAATACAATACTATTGATTTAGATGCTTTGTTCGAATGTTGAATGCGGGTACATGAACCGCAGATAAGGGGAAACGATAGTATTGATTACGAGTACGTATTAGCGTCCGTGGCACAGTGCTGTCGCGACATGAAATATATAATTCAGGACAAGGCATATCAGTATCCACCAGCAGGAGGATATCCTCTACCACCGGCACCATAACCTTTCCGATCGTAAAGCTGCGCTCCACTAACACCGCCGACCAGGGATGCTGTTTTGTTGTTACTAAAACCTGGTGGAGGCGCATAACCACCGTAGTTACTTCCAACATCTTCTTCTGAGTAGTCTCCTCGAGAAGGGTATCCAGCAGATCCTGATAATAATGGATCCTTAACTTCCCAAACAGCTGCTTTCGAGCCGACAGAGAATTCAAGATCCTCGCGCTGGTTATAATGGTTTGGCTCAGAACGATGATCAAATAGTAAACGATTATGCAACGTACAGTTATACTATCCCAGTACTTGTAAACCATCATTATGGCCAATAGTACACAAAGCTCTTGGAAGAAGAGGCCGTCAAGGTAATGTTCGATAGCGTTGCATATAGTGTCACTGAAAGCGAACAAGAGCACCATGCCGATAACCCAAAATCTGAAAATGTCAAGTATTAAGCGAATTCTGTCTGATCAACTTTTTACTCACGCTGCACCAAAAACAATGTCACCGATGGGCCATCGATCTTCCAGAGTACGGAATACCAGAATGAGTTGAGAGACGATATAGACAGCGACGCAAACTATCGGCCAGATAAGATATACGATCCAGAGAGCAATAGGTTTCGAGTAGGAAAACGAAGCAAATTGTTTGAAAGTGGCGATGCCGACAAAGAAACCAATGCCCCAGACAACAAAGCAGGATATGCGAAGAAGCCAGAGGGACAATGGTGTGCCGTCCTCAGCAAATTGAAAGCCGACAAATGCGTTTATAAGAAGACAGCAATACGCGGATGCGATTAGGCCTGTGTAGATGGCGGCAAACCACTAGTAAAAGTGAGCCAGAGCTGATCAAGAGAGTGAGTCGACGCACTGGGTACGCGGCATTCGCGGTGGGTATGATTCCAGAGTCCAAGAACATAGCTAGCAATGAGATTACTAGATACATGTAAAACAGCATGATGATCTCCTTCCGACCGACTGCGGTGTATTTGCTTCGTATGTGAAGAATCATTATGATGGTCATGATAATGGCAGCGATGTGAACGAAACATGTTGCTAAAAACACAAGAGATTAATTAACACAAGCGAAGAGGGATGACAGGTTGGTACTAACAAGGTTGGAAGATTAATGTGCCTCCAACGTCGACATTTCTGCTGTAGCAGGTCGGCTCAATACCTTGGTCTGTTCCAACGAGAGGACATATCACCAGAGCCGCTGTTTCGCATACAGAGTCGAATGAACCAAACTTGATTCCCATTCCTCAATGGCCGAGATAGGGAGAGATAGTGGATTAAAGTATTGAGAAACTAAGAGAAAGATTTTAGGCGAGACAAAGCTCAACGTAAGAGTTGCCCGCGAGACAGAGGGTATGTAGGAGGGTTGTCGTCGTTGCTAACAGTGAGAGAAATGATGGAATGTCACAGGTGCGTGACAATCGTCCCACTTGGCCAGCTGTACAGACTGAGAAAGTGACAACATGAACTCTATGAACCAAATATTCGTCCATTCAGTGAATCTTTGTCCGTCTCAGAAATAGCCAAAAATTCTTCTCGTTCGATCCATAATTCCATATCAACAGAGCGAATACTTCCGGGTTCCGCTGATACGGCGGTGAGGTCCTAGGGAGGCTATTATCTGGATTCTCCAGGAATCAGATCAGAATTACTCTTAGGTATGACAACACAGGCGATCTGAGTCTGCTACATGAAGAGAACTTCAAGTTTTCTAGGCTGTAGCTGGAATGCCACGAACACGCCTAAGTGCTGCATCACGATCCAAACATGGATTCCCGCCTTGGCCGACCATATTTGCGAGATATTCGGATTCCATCCATCTTTTCGACGTAATGTCCTGTCCTGGGTTCATTTATGTCTTTGTCTTTCATGATAATGAGGCACTGTCCGAACCATGGTAACTTTTACGCAGCAGGTGATATACCAATGGTTCGGTATGTACGGTCTTCAGGATACGAGAGACGGTTGAATACTAATCTGCAGTAACTTAGTACCGCAACTCGCCATACAAATGGCAATTAGGTCTGAAGGAACACCTCGGAAGTAATCCTCCCTGTCATATTGATTTTCTATACAACTGATGAATGTATATGACTTTATGTTCCAGTGGTTCCAGTTGTCGTGTGTGATACAGACGAAGGAGAGAAGTTTTCGATGTTCATTGATAGGTGTGTTTTGTGGCTACTCCCGATACTTCTTGTAATAGAACAAATCATGTATGATATCCTCTCGCATGAACTTCAGCTCGACCCTGGTGTGCGGCTCAAGGTATTTCTACGTCCCGGTCAAGACGTGGTACCATAACTAGCATCAGATTCGCAACAGCTCAAAAGCTCATCAATCACATCGGCGTTATGTATGCCCATACGTGTTCTGAAAATCTACTTACTGTACAGTTACGCTTGTGAATCGTACATGGCTACCACAGGTAAGTAAGCGTTAAGTTTGCTTCCCGTTTACATTTCGCTATACATAGAACTTGCCCCCGAGTTGTTTTGGATTCAAATTTGCCACAAATCGCTGAACCCCTGTACACGTCCTCCATCATTGTACACCTTTCGGTGGGGCTGATTACACCGCACAATGTGGCCCGTGAAATTGAGGTAACGGGTAAAAGTCCGATTCTGTTCATTTGGCTACATATGCTAAACGCTAAGTCCAGCCTGCAATACCTCTGTCAATCTAGGCAGTATGCCGTTGGGTAGCACTTTCCTTAGTCCGCGCAAGTGTCATTGGGGATGAATTCGTTAGAATCAAACTCATCATTACGATGATTTCAGACTTATGTACCACAATGATGTCTATGTCAGTAAGTCTTCTCAATCCAGCGCTAGATTCGCTAATCATGATTAAATATCTTCTCAATGGCGTGCAGAACGCAACTTTGCAATGGTTGTGAACAGGTCTTGAAATGACTCGGAGGTAAGTATCAGCAGATGATTTAGATTTTGAGAACAGCAGTACAGCGCGGGTACGGTCAGGTACATCGCGATGGTCCTTGATTAGTCTGCGTGAGTTCAGTCACCCTTGATGAGGCATCCCCGTGGACGGCGTTCGCCTCAATTGCTTGTGTGGATGTGGACCAGATGTGGGCTTTTCTTCGCGAGTACTTAGATGCATAACGGTTTCTGCGTGTCCCGGCTAGAGTGACGCTCACTATTTCTCGACAGGGTTGAAAAGGAACACTCATATTTCCATGCGTTCTGTGGTTAATAGGAATCAAGTTCTGGCGATCTTTCTCCATTCTCCATTGCTTTAGACAAAGGAAGTCCTGTGCAATATGCTCTGATCAAGGAGTTGCACTATACATGACCACAACAACATGGAGTCCTTTCCGGTCTTTTACAAGATTGTCAATCTGTTGGTGAGCAATAATAGATAACCTCATTAGGATGTCGATCTTCCTGTGACTGCGTACCATGCATTTGTACAATTTCTTTCAGCCTGCATATGGCAATGCTAAGTGGCATTGCTGAGGTTAGCAATGTGACCTTATTTGGGATTAGCAGTTTGCATCCCGCGGCGTTGATACCATCTTCTCAGCAAGGAGCGTCCGAGGCCGGGTGGAACCCATTTTTGTACAGACTTCCGAGTCCTCTCTGTAAATTTTATACTCCCATAACGATGACTGCTTCCCAACTTATTTCTAGCTCGATTCGGTGGGACTGCTTCTGCGATAGCACAATTCCCATCCTTTCAAGATATGATCGGTGCCCATAACGCGTTGCGCTACTTTTACTAGTTGGCTAGCCTCTGCTAGCCTCCTGGACTGGACCGCCATCATAGCTATGCCCATAAACTCAAAAGTTATCCCGGTTTTGAAAATTGTAACCTGGAAGATGTCCATGTCAGTACCCGCTCCGACTAACAATGAACACATCATTTTCATCCATAGAATTCGCAAGACAGCCTGGGACGTAACGCGTATCGCACTTGTTCTTTGTTTTTTTTTCTGCATAAGCAAGCCATGCTAATGATACATGAACGCGTTTACATTCTGATGTGATATCAATTCATTGAAGATACAAACGCCATCCCCGGTTCATCCAGGTTCCATCTACACACTCAGTATGCTCTTCCGTTGACCTCCGTTGACCTGACCTGATTTCTTTTTTGAATACATTTCACGATCGGATGTTGACCACTTACGAAGCAACCGATTGTGGACCATTTCTTTGTTGACTCTGGTATGTATTTCTTTGATTCATCAATCTATCACTTTATGTCTAGAAACAACAGCATTGTATTTTTCTTTTCACGTTCTCCACCATCACCATGGAGGCTGGCTATGTGCAGAAAGAAGATGGTAAGTAATCGATGAAAGCCCATATGCATCTATGCATTTGAAAGGGTTGGTATTACCGAAAGAAACGCGTAAATAACAGCAAGTCAAGACAAAGGAAGCAACCCTAGGTAGTATGGAATTGAGAGAAAGGAAAGTTGAATCCACCACCTTTGTCCGACATCGATAGTATTCATGTTGAGAATATACGGACTGGTACCCTCTCGTACCCTTGTCAATTTGAAAGCGAAGTTTTGAAAGGAATCAGGGAGATCTTTCTAGGAGGAGACTAAAAAATCGAAAAGGCTATATCCGTGATATCCGAACTGTACTCTACTTACCGGAACGATGCGTAGTATTTTGAATCTAGACTCGGAGCCTAAAAAGAGCATTTCTGTCGGCCGCCGTTCGGTAACTTTTGCCGTTCCTGTTGTGACAGGTATAACGTTTCAGGAAAGGAAATACAGACCAAAGTGGGGATAACTTTGGATAAGTACCCTTTGTCCAAGTTTGATCGTGCGAAACCGAAGCGGACCCTCAACCTCAGAACATGTGGAGCTCAGGCTCCGGCCGTTTCTAACCGTTTATCAATAAGACTCTATCCGGTGCCGGGACGAGGTGAAATTCAATCGAACCCTTATAAGGAAACATAGTATTTAAAGTTTGATGTATGTATCGAGGGGGAATCTTGTGCTTGTCACTGTGTCAGTCTGTCAGAGTCCAAATTTGGAAAGGTTTTTTGCTCAACACGCGTGGCGCGATCCACACGTGATTACGTTCCGCCTTCAACGTTTAATTCACGGTGGTAATTTCTTCCTCTTCGTTCAATCTATGCGCGGCCGATGTTGGCGTATAGTAAAGCATCAGCTCACACTTCTCTGACGCTTTTTGAGCTACTTCGTAGGCAAGTGAGTACGTAGCTTGCAGTAACGTGTGGACAACTCTCCCGACGCTAAGCTGATTCCAGTGTACATAGGACCCCATTTTCCGCGAGACATGCTCTACCTCATTACCTTTTTGAGCACCAAGCCATAGCCATATCAGGAGTAACGATCAGAATTTCACACCACATATAACCGGTGGAGATGTTTTTGGTGAGTCAAGTACTTCATCGTTACATCTGGCGAGCTTGGACAGGTTCGGACGTCCTCTCTTGAGACTGTTTCGTTGCAAGTCATAAGTAACTCCATAAAGTTATCCATTGTTCCGCAGGTCGCAGGTTCCAGATTCATATGGAGGTCAGTTTCTTATTTTGTAATAATGTACTCAACCATCGTCGCTTCAAGTCATTTACAAGGACGGCAAATCATATCTCGTGAATCGATGAAAAGGTTTCTGTGTGTAACAGGGTTTTACTTACTTGCACTAAATATTTGACAGACAGATATACTGGCTCCTTTATAGGATTACCGCGGCACACACACTGGCTCCGATGCGATGGAAGAGGCTTCCTTCTAAAGGCTTCCCTGGCACAGAATTGCCAGCGGACTTTGGTAACAGACTCACATGTAATACGTTCCCGAACATGGGCGCGCGCAGGGTGGATTTTCACCAAGTCTCAGTGCTGGTAACGGGTTGGTAACAGCCTTTCCTTATTGTAGTAGGCCTTTAGGGGATGAGACGGCTAGCTGTTGATATTTCCAAAGAATATCGTGTCACTGTCAACCCTGGATTCACTCTCAAACTCCTTCGAAGCGCCCACTTCATCGGAAGTTCAACAGAATGATATGCACTCCAAGAACCCAGTTTAGTGCCATTTCGCTGCTTTTATTCACTGAGTAGGGAAAGTTCCTTGCTATCATTTTCTGCACTGGAGGCGAAAGCTTCGCCGTGCCTACGGAAGAGCGGCATTGGAATCCCGGAATCATGATGGGTCAAACAAAGCCAAAGACTTGCACTTAGCAGCCCGTCAAGTGCCTAGAATAGACCGTGGTAAAAGGGTAATGTAAAATAATTAATTGATCTCATTCGGAAAGAGGAAAAAATATCCAAAATCGGAAGGATCTTGCGTGACAAAAAAAAACAGGGGAAATCGCTCGATGACCGTAAGCGTAGTGGTCTCGGAAGACATCTCATCAGGATTGAAATATGAACTCCTACTGGACTGCTAATTCGTTATTTCACTACGCTTATGACTTTCGCTTTTAATACTCCGTCCCTTGTAAGGACGCCCTCCGACTTTATGATGAATACTCTGCCTTCATTACCGACTGAAATCCTCACTTCCTGGTCAGTCCAGTGGCGACAACCAAAAATTCAATCAAGTTATTCTCCACCAAGAAAGGCAGTGGCTCAGGCTGTCTCAAGCAATACCACAATACCGACTTTGCCACCCATTGCTTTTTTAGATAGACAATTGTCTGACCAGCATACACCTCTTTGTGCGTCTCACATTTCTTCTGCTTGTTCTTTTTCATTGATAAACAGCGTGCAGTATCACCCTCGGAAGACGTTCCTCCTCCACATTACACTCCTCCTACGCGACTTCCTCCAATGGTCGCCTATGCTGAGAATGTTCCAGAGCCAGTGTACTCGAAACCACCCGTCTTCACTGACAACAATTTTTCCATCGACTGGCTCGACTTTACACACAAACGTTCAGCGCATTTCATTGCCGAAAAGACATGTGAAATGATCTGTTATCTGTGGTTCACAACTCCGCCTTCTTCTGAGTCTAACACGGCTTCATCATCGCCTTTATTCCATCGGCCAAATTCAGCGACAACCCTTCAACTTGTCGCTTCGCCTACCTTCGTTTCTTTCATGCAAAAGCTACTTGAGACAACACAGGTCTCGCAGTCTGTCATCGTGCTCTCATTGCATTACATCTACCGCTTGAAAGAACGGAATCGCTTTACTCCTGCACAGGCTGGCAGTGAGTTCAGGATAGCTGTTGCTGGACTGATGATGGCAAATAAATTCTTGGACGAGTATGTACCATCATTCTTGGGATCAGTTCCTCCATTTGACGCGTCTTTCCTTTCAGTAACACGTATACAAATAAGACTTGGTCAGAAGTTTCGGGAATAGAGCTCACAGAAATTAACAGAATGGAAAGAGAGTTTCTAATGGGCGTAGACTGCAATCTCTATGTCGATAAAGCGACGTACGAGTCATGGCTAAATCTACTCAAGGGCTTGGTCCTCGCGAAGGAGCGCGATAGCAGACACTACCACAAATCGCGCGCTTCAACACGTGCGCCACGGCACCCTGGGTCCTCGCTAACGAACACACCACATCGGTATGCGAATCGCGGTCGTGGTTCGAGTCATCGCGCGCGTTCTACCTCGCCAGAGCAATCTCATCGCATTTTGTCTTATCCTTCTGTCTCTGTCTCTCCGCAGTATATTTCCCAGGTTCCGGCAACTCGCTCGGCACAATCCGATTCTCCCTTTCTTAGATCGGGTGCGAAACGTAGTGCTGGAGCCGCATTCTCACCTACTTCTGCAACCTTCTCTCATGTCCCTTTCAAACGACCTGTCTCCATATCATTACTCATCCCCGAGTCCGGTTCTCACAGCGGACCAAACTCTAATTCACCCTTGGAAAGTTTGCAGTCATTTGCTAGAATGTCGATTGACTCGCCAAATGTACCAGGGTCTCGTTCATCGCATGCGACTACTGGCACTGTGCCGTCTACACCTTGGTCTTCCTCCAATAAGACCGTGGTTCCTGAGACGCTCTCCACCGCTTATGCTTTGGACGAAAGGCGGCGCAGCTCTGTGCCTCAGGTATGTGACATAATCTATATCTATTCTTTTCTTGAGACTAACAGGCTCCGTTATGGTCAGAACCTCTACTTTTATACTCTTGCTTGTTCACCGACAGACGACGAAGAAAACAGATCCCGTAAGGCAAGGTTACGGTATCATCAACCTCCCCCGCCGAGTTCTTCTGTTCCGTACTATCAGCCCCGTTCTTCATTCCCAATGAACGTCCAATCGGCATCCACGAGCCCTGTGCATATCACTGTAGTGCCTCCAACGTTACCACACTTTCGTGATACGGTCTGGTCTCGGCAGTCTGCTTACACTACTCCGCATGAACAGCAAGCCCAGCCGCCACTGCCGCCGCATCTACTTGCAGTCCCAAATGTAGAACCACCGAGATACCAAGCGTATCATCAAAGCCAGCATCAGGGTTACGGGGGTGATTACGATGATAGTAGTCCGATACAGTCCGCGCCATTCGCTAATGCAGGTCCCCCCGGGTTTCAGTTCTGTCCAACTCCGGAACAAGGCTCTTCGCCTGTTTACGAACGCCCCCATCGAAGTCACGCTTGGTCTAGAAGAAGTATATGCGAGTAGGCATTCCGAATCCTTTCTCGTTCATGCATCTTTATTATGCATCTTCTCGAGCAAAACTTTCTTGTGCATGCTCTTTCGGATTTGGCCGAATCTTTCTTTTCTATTTGAGTCTCTTCGACTGTGCTGCCTCATCTCATTCATACTCCATTCTTCTCATTATTCGCATCTGGTATTCCTATTTGTTCCGTTCGCATATGACATTGCTCGTTCTTCTCGCAACTCCTCATGAACACGTTTACACATTCACCCGCATCCCATGCTTCCATACAACATTACATACTCTGATTATAGTATATATACAAATTCGCTCTACATAACATCCCTTACTAGCCAAAAGAGACATCCTCTACATCCCACCTCCATCAGCGCTTTCATCTTCACGAACTCCATGTATCAATATCTCCTTCTTTCACCTCTGGGCTACCTTACCGTTGTTCGTACTTCGGACCGCTTGTCGTCGTTCTAATCATCATTCATCATAGCTACATATTCCAAGAATGAACTAACCCTAGTTTTACATCTACTACTTACACGCATTACACGTCACATATCCCGTCAATTGTATCTACATACACATACTATACATGTATATCTACTACCTCACCGCAGGGTAAACGAAAAACCCAACAGTCATTAGAAAATTTTATTGTAAATTGTGTAGTTGATGAACTTTGATGAACAAGTTGAAACTTGTGCTATCCGCTGTCGGATTGGTATATCTACTGCACTGCTACACTAAATGCCCCTTGCCTAATATTGGTTTACATAGAAAGCCCGCGCTTCGCTCTCGAGCTGTTCCTTCGCACATCATAGCCTATCATAGCACATCATCAGGTGCCTAAGGTTTATTCAGGTCCCCCCCCAAGGCTGTTGCAAATTCCTCCTATTTTGCGTAACCATGTTCGAGAATTTCATTGGCAACTTCGGATAGATCTCCGCCACCGCAGCCATTTCTGAGGCTCCTCTTAGACCCCAACGGTCGAGTCTCCGAAAACCCCCAACAGTCAAGCTGGTTCGCGGCGTTGGCGGATCCTGACCAGAACCCTGAGGCTAAATAGCCTGGCAGCTAAACGTGGAGGCAATACATTGAAGTAGATTGTACCAACCACTGTAACTCAGTATACACCTTCCGTCGGGCTGACTTTGTTGGAATGTCACACCAGATGGAAAGGAAGGATGACCGGCACCGTAAGTCAGAAAAATTTGGATACCAGAAAATTTAATGCCACGTCAAAATAAGGATGGACGACGCCGACGCTCAAGCCTCACAGCATATTAACAGCCTGCACGTGCTTGAGGAACAGCCGGGCTGCAGGGCAATGCATCCTCATATGAAGAATCGAACTCACACCATCGGGTCTGGACCCTTTTCTTTCCGACAAACTCGAGAGCTTTGAACAGTTGATTAGAATTACAATCATATTCGAAAGCCATCGAACAGCAAGAGTTATCACGACTGAGAATGAGGTTGGAAAGAGCACAAAAGAAGTTCAAGGATTCAAGTGAGTGCATCGCACGAGAGGAGCCTTGGGTCAAAACATTCGTTCACACCAGGTTACGATGAGCCAAATTTATCTTTCTCCTCTGCTCGATGCCGAAGTACTTCACGCTCTAATTTTGCAAGGTGGGCCGCAGTGAAAGCCTGCAAAATGGAGTGAGAACAGTGAACTTGCGGAGCACAAGGGAAATATACCTCAGTGAAGTAATATCCTGAAAGCACCGCAGTTACTGCGAACATGCGTATACTATCAGCCACAAAATTCGATTTCAAGTACATACCCGAGACTCAAATGAAGGAAAACTCAAAACTTACTGGCCCCGCATGCAAGTGCCGGATATCTTTTAAGTCCTAAAGCTTTAGATCCGACCAAAGCTACATATGCAGGATTTTTTGAGATAACGATTTCGCATTGAAAAAAAAAATGACAGAACTCACTTGATGCTAAAGCGGAAGTCAAACCGGCAAAAATACCCTCTTTTTTGGCTTCCTTGTGACAGAATGGAGTCATTTCATACTACGGCAAAAGAAAGAAGTTCAGGATACCTTCGTGGCGAGAGCCACTGCATCAGGAGGAAGTGCAACAGAATGGCGCATTATCGTCACTGTCAATGTATAATGAACACAGCTGCAATCAAAGCATAACACGAAGGTCACATTTCACGTGACCTGTGGTGACTTATTTGTGACGGTTGCTAATAGTGTACCGATTCCACTCTATTCAAAATGTCCGGGACGCGCAAGAAGAAGACTTTGCCAAATTTACAGGAGATTTTTGAATCCATTAAAGGTCATAAATCATCTTCTCTTGTTTAGATGTATCCTTACACCGTATTACAGATCTGTTATCCACGACGAAAACCCAACTGGATGCGAGTGACATCTCTTTACGACCTTCTATAATCGAGAACCTCGAACGGATATCCAACCTCGCTGAATCGTTCACGGACCGACGTCTAAAGGCAGAACAGGATTGCGCCAATTTCTGTGACATATTAGACCAAGAAGGTGCTTATGATGAGAAATTATCCGCTATGCATTTGGTGACAAGTGTTTCAGGAGTGACTTTGTGGAATATTTCGGGACTTGTCAGCAAATATCCTGACGATGATGGCCGCGCATTGGCTGGCGCACGTACGTTCATTAAAATCCGGGGATCCTTCGGCACAACCTGAATTCGTCCGAATTCCAGTCAGACTGGCCGCATTTCGACTAGTCGAAGCAGGGCTAGAAGAAAGACCAGGAATAGAGAGTGTGTCGTCTGATTAATGCTGCTTAAACGTGGACTAATCACTATGTCCAGCTCTCATCCATGTCCTAGGCCTCGCAAGCAAAACCGGAGCTATTCTTTCTGGTCCGTTCACTTCTGAGTTCAGAAGTTTGCACAACGTAATTCGTATACTTTGCCAGAACTCGGCCAATTCGATGTCGCCGGAGGTGTTCTCGCAAGTGCTGCCAAGGTGAAATCTTCGCATCGAACTTCCTGGAAAACCACACGCTGAGTTCATTATTCTTAATTAGTATGAAGAGATGATGAGAGTTGAGGATGACCCGGAAGGTACGTATCGACATTCCAAAACCTGTGCTCGTGCGGTGTATCTTTCTTGTCGAATGGAGTCGGTGCGTGGAAATGCTTCGCCTTTTCGTATCCAGACTCTGATCCACAAAAGGCGTGGAAAGAGGGTAATCATACCGTGTCGGAGTTCATGGCCCAAAAGTTATTGGGTAAGTTTTCTTGCAATAATGAGTCTACATAGGAATGTGACTAAGTAGCCCGGGCCCGGTAGCTATATATGATGAGCAACGGCTTGTCTTTCCCGCCCATGATGTAAGTCCATCTATGCATCTGGTATGCCCCAAACCCACTGAACCATGCAAGGATAGCGTGTGCTTTTGGCGGCGAAGTTTCATGACATTGGCAAATCCGCCCTTAAGAATCAGGTTGGACAGATTCAGGACAAGTCTTCTGACGCCACCGCCTGGCTACAGAAGGCATTTGGAATTGTTGACCAAGAAGAATCAAGCGTCCCTAATGCTTTGGAATTAAGAGTCCGTATACATACATATCATCTGTCGTTTTGCGAAAGTCATTGTCCTTGTATTACAGATATCAATCCTCAGAACACTTGGTGGGCACTCCATACAGCTGGTCTCGTTTAATGAAGACTCTCAATCTCACAATGTATCAGCTAGAGCGTACTTCCTATCTGAGTGTTATGATAGTGCAGAAGCTACACTAGAAGAACTGACTCCTTCATTGGACGCCTCAAAAGATCATGTAACATTCTTTACGTCTTCTATATCCCTGATTCCTACTGATCACAATTTGCTCCTCAGGCAAGTTCCGAGTATCAGGAACTCCGTTGGTTGAAATTAGCTATTCTTAAAAAAAGACAATCCGGGGATACAGCTATACACGATGGTTAGAGGTTTACTTCACGATTAAAAACTCGTTGACCAGGCCAAAACAGCTTTTAAATCCATCATCAATCACATGAAGTTCAGCGATACAACTGTGACCGAGTGAGACTATGGTGTTGATTTTTGTCATTGCAAGGCTCATATCTTGACAGCATCTTACGGGAACTGCGAACACTTGGACACCAGCAGTAAGACTTTCACCCTATGATTGTGAACGATTGCAATTGCTAAGATCAATCATCCGCGCGGTAGCACTCTCGTTTCCGCTGTTACTCAAAACCTTTTAGAGAGAGCTTTACAATGCAATGAGAAAGAGTCCGAGTCTGTTGACCGCGTTCTATTATCTTTAATTGTTCACTGCTCAAAGGATGAAGTTCATTCCAGAGCAATGGAAGTCATCGGGAAAGCTTTCACATGTACGGGTCTAACCGAATCCTTGTTCTCTATTAACTACATGAGCTACAGCTGTGTGTGAAACAAATACGGAGCTCCGAAGCATCTCGGCTGCGGCATGCTTATCGGTGTGTCTATCGTCCGTTCTATTGCAAATGTCACCAACCCGTAAATTTCTTAGCTTCTCTGGCAATATGGGGATCGCCATTATCACGGCAAACGTTGGTCGCAAGCAGCAGAATGGTTCGCGGCTGGTGGTCACCCACTATTCAAAGTGCATGGTTCATCAAGCGCTTCAAAAAGCTATCGCAAAGCGGCTCTATGTTACATCGAGCAGCGCGAGTATTCTCGATCAGCTGCAGTGATCCGATCCTGTCCTTCCAACGAAGCTGCAACCCATTATTTGGCTTTTCTCATCGCTACTTACCAGGGTGAGTGACCTGAATCTTTGCTAGTTTGACATTCAACAACGCATCTCTATAGGGTTGGAAGATGAAGGCAATATTGCGCTTATAGTGGTATCTTGTTGCGCTCTGCTGACACAACTGATTTTACAGCAATCAAGTCGATGCATGCAATGGTTAATGCTCCGGACTTCGACCGTCAGATGCTGCTTTTGGCCACGAAAATATCACATGAGTCAGAGATGAAGAATGTTCTTCTCGCCATTCTAGAGGCTCTGCTGACCACCCTGAAGATTTCGAAGAGCGGCGAGACCGTAATTGAAGCAATGGCACTTCTGCGCTGTATCATAAGGCTGATCTTAAAGCTACTGGCAGAACCGATTGCTGCTCGGTACAAAATCCTTCCCCCATTCCAATAGCTTTTTTTAATCCTTCCCCGAAAAATAGGTCTACATTAATTGACAGCGTGGTGACACACTTTCGTACCGGTTCGTGTTCATGCATTTGTATGGAGAAGGTAATTGATATCAGAATAGCGAAAATCCTGGTCGACGCGGCTTTCGAACAGAAGGCTGTATCTCTGATAATCAAAGACGTTTCCTGGTTATGGAGAACTGCGTATAACTGTGCGGTCCAAGGCTGTTCTGACTGGGATGGATTTCAGGAGCAGATTTCAGCGCTATTTGACATCTCTAAGGACGTAAGTACGTTCGTTCCTGAGAAAATGTGCGACGTAGATAAGTTGACGATATTCATAGATGCTGGAAGTGTATTGTCAAGCATCTCCCGTGGAGGTGGAACCAGATCTGTATGTTCACCTCATGAATGCATTCTTTTCCGGCGTCGCTGGCCGAGGTAGGGCCAACTTGACATTGTCTGCCTTCCGCTGTGACTGATGTCATTCTAAGTATTCGCAGCTCGTGAGGCATCGTCAGCGAATGGTTCAATAAACGTGCGAATGGCTACTCTTGTTGTTGTTGTTACAACTGCTCATATTGTTCAAGGCCAAGCAGATACGCGAGATATCCGCGGAGATCAAGTCATGCAAAGCAAGGATCTCACAAATTATCGAGAGTAACAAAATAACTGGCGATGATGAACTTCTTCGTTCACAATACTTCCTCCATACGCTTAGGGTATTCGAAGCGGAGATATTGGCGCAACTCAGTGATTGGGACCAATTGTTGAAAACAATTGCAGTCAGTCATTTTTGTTGTAGATCTTGTGTTGATGCATCAACCTCTGATCCACCTTGTTGCAGGATGCTGTTACCTCGGGACAGCTTGCAGTAGCCACCTATGAGGCAATCGCTGATATTCTAGTAAGTCTTCTCGCTAGAGAGAAAGTGACTAAGACTAACTGGAATAGTGGGAAGAGAAAGGATGTCCTGTCAATGGTAAGCCAACCTTGGCGTAATCAATGAAAGAAAGCTCATGCATCTATTAGTTCTATGCGGCGGTCTTGAGGTAACATGAGACTTATTCTTCAGGTGAATGGTTTGATGATTGTTCCATCATATCAGGCTGTATTGCATGCTACCCTTGACCACAATTCTCTTTCATTGGAGAAGTATGCGCGGTGGCTACGAGCCATTTGTACAATTACACTCGCAAGAAACACATCTGCGGATAGACTCAAGGCTATTGGATATGTTGAACAAGCAG
Source organism: Lentinula edodes (assembly GCF_021015755.1). NCBI lineage: Eukaryota > Fungi > Basidiomycota > Agaricomycetes > Agaricales > Omphalotaceae > Lentinula > Lentinula edodes. The sequence goes on from NW_025764307.1 coordinate 2,253,715, forward strand.
TCAGTATGATGGAAAACAGTGATGCTGACAAGGTTTGTTTCCGTGTCATGCTCGACTCTTCGAATTCGTTGCATAGGCGGCATCCAAGAAACTGAATCTTCCTGTGCATCGGTTTTCATTTGTAGGCTTACCCCATGGATGAACGCTTCTGGCTTCTAGCCACATCGTATAATACCGGTTTTGAGTGCTTGGAGTCAGTTGCCATTTCTTCTCAAATACCACGACATTGTGGTCAGGTACTCAACTCGTGTTTCGTACATGTAGAGCGTCTTCACTGAACGAGGCCAAAAGATGGTTTGAGGCATCTACGGTGATATGTAGATTTGTGCCTGGGGGAACGGAGCGCGCTGAAAAGGTATGCCGAGAGTTCCATTTTGAACTTTGAAGTTCTCATCACGTATCATCCAACCACTGCAGATTTCGGAAACATATGCACAGCTTTTGTCTAGGTATGCACCGACTTGAACTTGTTAGTGGGCATTTCTTTCCCTATTCCTCTGCACTAATTCTTAGTCTTCACTCTTTGTCCACTTGGTACAGTTGTGATCCGACCTTGATATGTGCTTTTTCGGTTGCTATCTTTCTCATATCATCCGTCAAAAACCCAACTGGGATGTATTTATATTTTTTCAGACCCCTTATAGCACTACCTCTGTTCATTAGCTTGCACTGTACTTCTGCTCCGACTTCGGCGTTTATGAAATACTTGTTCCAACATAGATAAAATATCAATGGTGGAGGATATACCTAATCGAGGATAGAATCGTAGCAAGGAAGACATTTCCTGATCAGCAGAGCAATACGCCACTGGGAAGCACCAAAAGACTAATATGCACCGAAGTTCTTCAAATGATATAGTAGTACTCTTCCACGAGTATTCCCAATGGCAATGTATTCACTACGTGCGGAAAAGTCCACGGCAGTGACGTGGCCTAAAGGTGTGTTTGATGTAGGCCAATTAGAGAAGGTCGTGAGTGAGGGCAGGTGTATCTTAGAAATCAAATGAACAAGGTTTTTAGGCGCAGTGTAAATTCCGTCTTACCAATCGCATACTGTCTTTCTTTTCCTTACTTGCCATCGCGAGCACTTGCGCATCATGGTTAAACCGAAGGGTGGAGATTGGGGTGATGAGATTCTCGATAGTTTTAAGTGGCTTGGGAGTAAGACCAGACCAAGACGATGACGACGAAATTGATGTGGATACAGTGGAAGGCGTATATGAGTCTGTGCCATACACATTGACCAAGCCAGTATTGGAGCTGAATAACAGTGTTATTCCCATGCACGAGATACAGGAAAAATAAATACCATACCCGATCGCTAACCAACCAGAACCTTTCCCGCTTCCTGCAAGAACTCTACCTGACCCTCTAAATCCGCCTTCATCTGTCCATCTCCGCACACACCGTCGCTCGCCGACATCCCACACATACACTTCTGAGTCCCCGGTAAGCACGGTCAAGTATTCCCGAGACCCAAATCCAGTATCAAGTTCCGAATATCTTTCGCTCGATGGAGATGCCCACCACAAACCTTTCACTCCCCCGCCACCGTTCGAACACTTGAGGCTGCCAATGACCTGCCCTGCGCCACTTTTCCAGTCCACAAGATGAACATAGCCTCCACGACCCGCGACGGCAAGTATGGATCCTGTTCTCGGTTCGAAAGCGGTCACTTCCATTCCAGGTGCGCCTGGAGTGTTCTGTGAGTTGACTGGGGCGCTTTCGTCAACGCCTGCACCCCGCGTCCTACCTCGCTTTCGGAAAGACGTCGGAGATTCTAATGAGGCTGAGAGATCCTCGAACCGCGTCCCCCACAGACCGTGTTTACTTTGGTCGCTACCACTGAGAGTTCCATTTTGTAGATCATAGATGAAATAGTACGGTCTTGAGCCAGTTAATAGAAGATGAGACCCTGATGGATGAAAAGCAACAGAGGACTGTGAGCTTAGAGGAAGAGACGGTATGTGGAGAGTTTGTAATAAGGGAGATGTGTGCCCGTCGATCTGGTAAATTTCTCCGTTGGTTACAGAACTCGCGATAGGATCAAGTAAAACTTACGTTGTACATTCTGACTCGACGATCTGAGCTGCCCACACATAGTACGGGTACACGTTCACTGGGATGGAATGCTAACGATTTGATATCGCCGCAACCTGAATTTTGTGCGGACTGGTTCGCGTCGCGCAAGCGAGATATATCGATAGTTCCAGGAGCAAGAACTTGTGAGCGCAAAGACCTTGAATGGTGGATACCAGAGGTGGAGGATAGCAAAGTGTTGAAATCCATTTCAGCGTCGCCATTTCCATCGTCAGTCTGCGAGGTTTTTTTACGAGCTTGGGTGGCCCAATCAGGTTCAGGATTTATGCGTTCGAACTGTCTCCGTAGTCGAGATTCGTATTCACGCCCTGGTAGTGTTTCTTCGTCTGGCGCATTTCGAAGCTTTCTGAGACGTTTTGAGGACAAAGAAACGCGGGTCGGGTCGGAATCATCTGTCCAAGCAGGGGCCCTACGGTTAGATTGCAGACTCTTTGGATGAGGATGCGGCTTTTTCGGGGTTGAAAGTTTCTCGAACCCTTCTTCGTTTTCTGACTGAGAACCTGAGCCTGAGCCCGATGGCTCTTGGTCCTCGAAATCACTGCGATCTGAATTGTGTTCAACTTCGTCGTCTACGAAAAACAGCTGAAAGTTTCCATGCTTAGCTTTAACAAGAGATTTTACATGAGGTTTTGCAAGAGATACTAACATCGTTGTCCAGTAAATTTTGAAACTGCCTCCCATCTGCTTCTGCTGCTTCCGCCTCGACCTGCAACAACCCATTGTTCCCAACAGGAACGTATTTTGTTCCAAAAAGTAGGCTCTCAAGTCTTCGCTCTTCGTCATCTTTGGCTGAGTCGTTTGTTAGGGGATTGGCCTCATTAGAGAGTTTCTGTCGTTTTCTTGAATGCTTCGGCATGAAGAAATCTCAGCGCTTAGTTGAGCGCGCACAATTTTTTGTCTCGGACCGTAAAAGCGCTTATCCCTTTTCGACATCCATAACGATTGGGCGAACTTTCATGCGTACAGTGCGTACCTTACACCTCTCATAGATCAGTGTAGGCAAACTCATGAAACGTTCTTGGCTCGTCAAAATGACCTGGGAAGATCCGACAAAAACAAGAACTTCAAAAATCAACTACCTTGTTTACATTATGAAGATGAACTAGTTTGTGAGCACAGTTTTCTCATGGAGTGGCCTTGTACTCCTTTTCGGTAGTTGCTACAAGCGGCCCACCCTTGATCTTTTCCAATCGTTATCATTAGTTCGGCGGACCTTAAAAAGCGCTGGCATTGGCGGGTAATGTGGAGTCTGTGGACGTATCTCTGCAAAAGAAAGCAACGATCTGCAATCCGATATCTGACATGTTCGCTCATAAAGCGTTACCTTGGTCCAGGACTTCAAGTGGCGTTGAATAAAAAGGAGTTTGATGATCGCATAGCACGATACATGGAAGCGGTATTTTCTGGATTCCTCATATGCTAAGCTTCAGCATGGTGTGGATCGACAACCATGTTATTTAGTTTCCGCGATGGTGGAGTGAGGATGAACTCATAATGTCAGAGTTAAGTGATATGAATTTATGCAATCCTCAGATGGTGGTGGAGTATGACGGACTCGGATTCTGATAGATGTATGCTTCTGTAGTAGGTATCTCTTATGTAGCCCATTGGTGGAACTTATAACCCTGTTGAATCGAACCCGTCAAATAGGTATAGATCCCAATCATATGCTAGGACTCAGGCGTATCGGATAGCCGTCAACAAGAATTTGTGTCTCCCCATTTTATCGAAGGCTACGTAGTAGAGGCGCTTCCAAATTGACATTTGCGGGGCCGATGCAAATACAAGCTTGATTATTGGAGACGATTCCAGTATATTTTACTGCGGATACTAATTTTACGAGAATTATATGATGTACGTATGTATGTACTTACTCATATGCATAAAAGTCTTCCTCTCAAACCTCCATGATTTCGAAGTTAGTCGTCGAAGGACCCGGTATTCCAGAATTGCTCTGGCCTGTGGTATCTTCTGGTACCGAAATATCTCCTGAGTGGTCGATACTTTCTTGGGAGTAATGATTTTCTTTTGGACCAAAATCCATCAGGGACATTGTGGCTAAGAGAAATCATGCGGCAGTGACTATGAAGGATGGTTTTAACATTGGATCAAGACTCTTACCATCGGGTGTGTATGAGTCGGCTGGTCGTGCTACTGTGTCCCCATACCATGCATATAGGCCTTGACTCGTGATTTTGTGAAGATGCAGCATCAAACGCGACATAAGAGTAACAGACATGCTGGATAATAACCAAAGTAAGCAAAGAAAGACTTGAAATTGTAGACGAAAAAAATATTGAACTTACCAACTGGCGAAGGGGGATAGTGTACCTCTAAAAAGAGTATCCTGGGTTTCGACGATGCATTCAACTGATGTAGCATGGTGGCACATGGTTAGGGTACTTACTCCCGCAAGCTACGTACTGAAGGGTCAGAACATTGTAACTGATACAGGAAATATAAACTGACATAGAATGTTAGGACGTTCACGAGATTTGCTAATGCCATTATACTGTATATGTTTGTCAATGAATGATTGAGCTAGTTGGAATGAGATTTTCACGCACCCAAAATATATGGATCCTACGGAAATAGGAGCTCCGTTAGGCCGATCTAATGAGTATGTATATCAAGATGCAGCTTGCTTACCATCTCGAACAATGATTGTGAAGACGGAAAACTTTTCTAGTTGTTTTACCCTAGGTTGCGACCGCGCCCGGTAGGCTTTGAATACAGTCATGCCGAACAGCAATGTATCATATATGAAGACAAGTTCCCACCCCACAGAAACCACTAAGAAAATAAGAAAACTCACATTGAGATTGAGGTATATTAAAGGCTTACACGCGGCACTGTGACAAAGAGGTCAAAGCTGTAAATATGAACTACGCGTAAAGGAAATTCAATTACTTTTTTAGGTCTAAAATATCATGGCAGCCTATGGGGAAGAGGGAGGGCGCGGGTGTGGATTCGGAGAAGACCAGTGATATCTGTAATCCAAACGTTAGCCTGGAACAAAGTAGGTTGTCAGAAGAACTCACAACTGTAGCACCGATTCCGAATAAAATTATTCCAGTGAGAACAATGAGGACACGCCTGTCGCGTGCATATAGTGCATATACCCTCATTGTGAGTAAAGCTAATTTATAATAATTAAGATTGATGATTGAGCACTGATTTCAAACGACGCACTCGCAACTATGATTTGCGCAAATGCTGAATATATATGAAAATATTCTTGATGAGAACTGACTCAGATGAGAAGACTACAGCCGAGAGTACGCACCATGAAAGAACTCTTGGAACTCCTCCCAAGGATGGCAGCTAGATTATCCGTTGTTACATTGGGATTTGATTGTGAGCCAAGCAGCATCTAACCTCTAAACCAGTTATGAGAACATACATGTACCATGAACAGGAACTCGTACAGATTGACCGGAAGGAGCAAAGAACATCGATAGCAATATTACGATGTTGCCCACAAATGAAAAATATCTGTTCAGAAAGAACAGGCGGCTGCTGATATGATTCGGACGGGACCACATAAACTTGACTTCGTCATCTGTACCATACCGTACATGTCAGTTCAACAAGATCACCCGAGCTGGCGAAGCCTTACCAAACGTCAGGAGGTGGTCGTAATACAAAAGCGCTTTTATCCCACAAGTTAAATGAACAAAGAAGTTGAAGTCGAGCAACCTAGACTCACTGAAGGCGAAAAGATACAGACAACTATCTGCCCGTCTGAAAGTAACTAGGGTTGAGAGGCTTTGCAATGATTCTGACGGGGAGGAGTACTCACAGTTTCGTTCCGAGAGAATAGTTCTCCGTAGTGTCCATTTTTACTGGATTGGTGTTACTAAAGTCTTGGGAAATAGAATGGAGGGGGTAGGTAACAGATTAACACACACATAGGCCTATTTGTACGTGCAGCTCCCTTCATCTATCAGTTCCTGGACATTCTTATCAGAATTAACACCGTGAGCTGGAACATGAGAAAAGGGAACCGGAAGTAAAAGCACGGGAAAATATACATACAATGACCATTCGAAGATTGAATACTATTTGACACCAGACTTGCAATCGCCTATATCTGAAGGTCTTCAGTCTAGAAGCTGTGGTTTTCCATTACAATTTTTACTTTGAGTTCTCGGAGAGAATGATTGCGACCAGAAGGTTCTCTAAATGAGATAGCATGGCTTTCAACATCGACGGCGACCAGGATTGAACTGCTCGTGGTGTTCATTAACATATTACACAGTTACAGTACAGCTTATGTTGTTTACTCAACTTTGAGTTTTGCCCTATCATTCGCAGCTCTGAAGTACGGAATGCTATGAACAGTGGTAATGATTCATTGATCCTAGTTGGGTGGGACGAAACTGATTCTCCGAGTATTAAGTCATTTAGAGTTTTAAAATTTAGTTATTGCTTGTGAGGTCTTAAATTGAAGCTGTTCGACGAATTCCTCTACGATTGACCCAGCCAAACCCAGCCTCATCATATCATAGAGGAAGAGAAGACGGGTAAAAAGCAGATGGAGGCCGAAGTTCATAAAAGCGTCCAGTCTTAGAATAAAACAACGAGAGACCGTGGGACAATCTCCGAACTGCTCGGAGAAGCCGGGGTTTTAGTGAGTAGACGCGTCGACTTCGGCAAAGTTGGGCAATATGAAAGGATGATTATGTGGTATGCTATTCAAGTTTATTTCTCATTGCTATTCGACTAACTCCTTAGCGAAGGATGCGAAGTCTCACACAAAGCACCCACAAGGTGCGAGACTCGAGTGCGTAACGCAATTCCACCGGGGAGAATAGGGTAGTAGGAAGCCTAGTAACGCCTTGCTGTACCAGCGGCTGGAGAGGATGTCTGGGCCAATGGTTTTGAAACGCTCCAAAAAACGCTTCACAAGTGCTTTTGGCATCAGTTGACTGTTTCCAATTCAGCACTATATACACTACAACACAGTTGAAGAGGATAGTACTACATGTTCAGAAATTTCAAACGTAACTCAATAGTCTCTGCGGTATCCTATATTAGTTACCATCGAAGGAAGGTATGCCGCTGCTGGATCAACCAGCGAACGGGCGCAGAAATCAGAGCCCCAAAACAGATATTCATTCACAAGAACGCATGAATGAGCCAACTGCGCTTAAGAGTAGTTCCAGGTTATGCTGACCCGTCCAATACCTGGGTCACCTACAAGCGTCTAAAATAGCCATGTAAATAGTAGATAGCACGTACTTAGTAGAGAAACTTACGTCAAATAGGGAAGGACTCATGTCAAGGTCGTCGGCCCCCGCACATCCAGCACATCGGTCAGTGATTGTAGCTGTGGCGGTCTTGCCCCCATCTGAGATTTATGCGTTAGGCCGTGTACTCTAGAGTAATGGCGAAAGTATTACAGTATATGGTGACTTTCTTGTTACAAATGGGATTACTGAACGAGGGCGATTGAGCAAATGTTTTGAAGAAAAATCATGCACACCACTTACTCATTTGGATTGGCCGTGGCTCCGCTACGCGAATATGAGTAAAAGTGGATAACAATAAAAATGATACATGATACATAGACTTACGGATAGGAATCGAAACCCTGATAACCAATCGCCACGATACTGTGAGGGAAAATGGGAAAATGAGAAAAGGAGGTGCAAAAGTGAGCTGGACGGCAATTACGGGTCTCCATCGGTATTGGTTATGCCACATCTGTATTTTCTTTGAACACTTGGAAAAAATGGGGATGCCCTTGCTTAGCACTCACGCGCCCAATCCAGTCTCATACCAGGTCCCTATGGAATTGTCCAAGTCAGTTCACGAACACTATGCTAACCATGGCTTTGTTGCTCACCATCCCCGCTGTATGTAGTCCCACTCGCTGAAGTATCTTGCCGAGCAGCAAGCGCGGTAGACCTCCGAACAGCAATCGGAGCGCCGTAAGACACCGAAACAAACATAGCCATGACGGAAACGAAGACCAAAACAAAGGAGGAAGCGAACGATTTGGTGAACATATTTATCGACAGGGAGATGATTGGGTTGGAATTGACCGGCAATGGAATGAGTGAACCGCGAGGAAGAGACCAGCTCAGCGTGAGGAGTCGAAATGAGGGGAACGAGCTTTTTATGTGAAATCAGACACAGCTGATAAACATCGGACCTGCACTACGGATTTTGGTTTATCGATGGCCCTGGCAAGTCCTGACTGTTTAGTTGAACCGTTCCTTAGCGCGATGGAGGCGATGTACTTATTTCATGTCGGCTTCGGACTTTGTGCACAAATCGGCGACGGCCCTCCTCTGACTATTCAGCCAGCTTTTAAGCACACATATGTATAATAGCACGTTTTCTGGAATCTTCGTGAGTTAGGGTATTTTCAACAAGTTTCAATTATTCACCGTCGCTGAAGGCCAGCCGCACCGACGGTTCGGTCTGGATAGCCAAGCATTCTTCTTTTCTGGTATATATGGCCAGTAAGTACATACCAGCCAGTACCGACGTGTTTGAATGACTGGAAGTGATAGTCAGATAACTAGATAGTGTAAATGAGCATATGTAGAAAATGCCTGTACATAGAGAGCCTAGTGGCCGTTGATGGGACAGGAGGATTTACAGCAGCGTCGGTCTGGCGTCGGTGATGCGTCAGTTGCGAGGTCGTCCTTTCATCCTTCCACGGTCCCAGGCACCGGGATAACCTGGAACGGGCGTTCAACGTTCCAACGTTCAACTCTTGGACCCAGCCGGTAACCTGAAAGACTGAAATTTCCCCGCAGCAGCCCGTCGCAGAACATTATAAGCCAACAAGTATCACCCGGCGTATATATATCTCTCCAGCTTTCAGAATCGCAGTATAACAGATCATTGCAGTGTGTAAGGTTTTTGGCAGTGCACGTGGTTTGCGGAGAACGATCTTCAACTTTCGGTAAACTAAACATTTATTTATGTAATCACAATTCTCTGTCAAGTTGAAAACATGGCGAGGACTAGCGATGAGCGCGAGCTTCGTGACGGATGGAAGAAATACAGAAGAGGAAGAAACCTGTCTATCTACCTGTGCGTATATCTCTGGATCGGATGTGAACTAACAAAAAGCTGATTGCATGCAGTTGCATGCTCTATATGTAAGTGATTCTTCGAAGGACCCAATAGAGCAGAACCGAGACCAAGCCGCTTGCGATCTGTGAATCGGTTACTGTATTCAAGCAACATTCATCAGTGCATCACTGTGCATTACTTCAGTCCTCAAAGCACAGAAATATGCAGGAATATGCGAAGTCAGAGAAGCTATATGCTTCACTATCCCAACTTCGGCAGCAGTTCCTCTCATCGACCCGCGCGCACCGCTCGCAATCTCAGTAACTCGGCGAAAACATTGTCCCACAAGGCCATGGTCAGCGTGAAACAAATGACTCTGTCAATTTCGTGTCGCGACCTTTGTTTATCTCATCGTCGCTCTCTGTACATTCGCAATGGACACTACTCACGCGATTACCAACTTGGTTGGAGATGTACTGTATATATAGTCAGTCGGTCTCATAGAAACCCATTTTGTCCCATATACAATGACAATGATGCGATCCGATACTCCTCGATGTTCATATAATCGTATCTTTTTGGACAGTCTCGTGTTTTGCCGCTTTATGTCCAAATTTAACGGTGATGATCACCGTGTACAGAGTTGGATTTGACATGTTGGATCACAGTGCCCATAGCCAACAATATAATCATATTCGCGTGGTTGTAATGAAGACTTATTTCGCCCCTTGACGCTCAAATGCTCACTGTCCTCATTCTTTGCTTCGTCATTCCCTTGGTACAATGTCAATCGATAATTCCTGCAGCGATTCCCCTCGCTGTTCGATCTCCTTACTTGCAAGCTTATCTAGCCCGCAATACTGGTGCAGCTGTTCCTAATTCGTGGCCGGTATTCTGGACGAATCATGTACGTTTCTTGACAAACTCGCGGATTTGCCTTCACTCAGGAGCCATGCTTTCTTCCTAGATTGTAGGCTGGAGTGGGCTGATGCGTGTGGATGGTGAACTTTATGAGTGGTTGGGAGGGGCTATTGAAGGGCCCGATCTACAACTGGCTAACAATGCTATCGCAAAGCCTGTCAGCCTCACCGGAATTCAGATAAAACCTACTCGTTCCATTCTTAGCCTACAAGCAGGACCAATGGCACTCAATGTTACTTTTCTTAGTCCAATCGAGGTCGGTATTTCTAAGTTCATTCAGTGAACTTCACCCTGATTTTCCGGCAGCCTTCGAACCTCGTCCTTCAATCCTTCCCATTCACTTATATTTATATGGAACTTTCGTCGACCGATGGAAATTCGCATTCAGTACAGGTTTACGAGGATATTAGCGGAGGTGAGTGTGTTCATTTGTTAAATGAGCTCTCTCGGACGTACTGAACTCGTGTACACGTAGAATGGACTGCATTCGACCTCAATAGCCAAGTGCAATGGAACACCACTATCAGCAATTCCATCATCTATCACGAAGTTCAGCGTTCCCCGCCTCAATACATGACCGAATCGAACAACATGGCTAGTGATCCTGTTGTTTATCATGTTACAAATTGGGTGAGCATTTCCATGAAGGGCCCTCGTTTATACGTCCAATAAATCCTGTTGAATAATTATGCTACCTAGGGATCGAGCGTCACTTACCAGTCGGGCTCCGACGTTGATGTCCGGAGTCAATTTCTCAACAACGGGAATCTTACGAATAACCAGGACATAAACTTTCGTGCAATAAACGAGTGAGCTTTTGCAGCTGTTGCTTCAGGAGACTTGGGTACCAGTTTTTTTCTTTGATTTAGTTCTTGGCCAGTTTTCGGATTTTGCAACAATCTAGGAGAAATCTCTTCCACCTCATCACCGGTTGTATGGGGTATCGGTCTTGTGAGAGATGGAGATATCATCTACTCGACTTCTTCCGGGAACCAAACTCGAAGGCCGTATTTCTTTACGAAGTATCAGGATGTTCCCTCTGCAGTGAGTTGTTCATAGGAAAATCCGTCCCCTACATATGTTCCAATGTTTGACCTCTATCGCAGTTGATTGATCTCATGGGCGACTCTTCGGATGCACTGCAACGAGCCATTGCTCTAGACGATCAGATCGTTTCGGCAGCCAACACGATTTCTTCCGACTATACCGACCTCGTTTCACTCGCAGCCAGACAAGCCATGGCTGGCATGGAAATTACCGCTGGGACTGGCACAGATGGACAACTCAATTCCTCAGACATACAAATTTTCATGAAAGATATAGGGAATTCTCAGTGAGGCCACTTTCCTGACTTGGTCCAGCTTGAACCCCTCATACTGCTTTTAATCTTGGGACCCAGGCGGACCAACCCAGTTGAAGTCTTGTATGCGTCGTTACCGGCTTTCATCTATCTAAATGCGTCTTGGACTCGGTACCTCTTAGAGCCGCTGATGCAATTCGAACAATCAGGTTCGAGTATACCTTCGTTTGCTTCATATGATTTGGGCAGTGCATTCCCGTCTGCCATCGTCAATAGCCCCTCGGTGTTCACTGCAATCGAGAGCACAAGCGACATGCTCTTTATGGTGTGGGCTCATGCGACGTTCACTGGAGATGGATCGTTGATATCACAATATGTACGTCGATGTGTCTTTTGACCCCCCTCTTCGCCGCCGGGTCTGTGAACCTGCACAAACATCATATGTCATAGTATCCTACTTTGAAGAAATGGACCGACACACTCGTATCAGAAAATCCATTAACTCCGAATGGCTTGTACGTTGTCCTTTTTCACTTGTCTTTCCTTTGTTCAAGTTTTTTCTTGTAGCATCACCGCGGACGGGTTGTCAAACGACAATATGACAAACCTGGCGATCAAAGGCATTCTTGCTATTCGGACCATGGCTGAGATTAGCCATACGTTTGACAATACGGATGATTACAATAATTATCTGGTGTGCATTCATTCAATCATTTTCCCTCTTCGCTTCCTCACTTTGTTTCAATCCATCGTCTCTCCTTTATTACCTAGAGCATTGCTTCTTCCCTGGTCTCCCAATGGCAGAATCTCGCGCAATCTTCCGGTCATTTGACTTCAACGTATGGGGCGTCCAGTTCCTGGAGTTTGATGTATAATCTTTACCCTGATAAACTTTTTGGTTTCAATTTTGTGGACGAAACGGTCAGCGCGATGATATTGTTGGATATGGACAGGCTCTTATCACATTTATAGTTCTACACCGCCGAGAGTTCTTGGTATGCTAGCCTCGCTTCAAATGGTGAGTCTGATTCGGAAATATGGGATGCTTGTGCTCACTATGCAAAATGCGGCGATCTAGCTCCAGCATACGGTCTGGGTTTTGATACCCTCAATCAGAGTGTAGCAAAATCTCGTGAATTTGGAATTGCATATTTTTTTCGTACATCGCGGGTACTCATCGGTTTTTTTTTGTAGATTGGACCCTTTTCACGGCTGGCATCGTCAATGATAACACGACAAGGGATCTCTTAGTGTCAATGGTTCATGAGGGTGCCGCGAACTTGGCAGCATTTACTGTATTTCCTACGACGTACAATACTTCCAGTGGCAAAAATCAGGGTGGTACAGCCAGGTACTATGCTCTTTATTACTTGAGTCTAGGAATCAATCTCATTGGTAAATTTCATCTCCAGCCCTGCTCAAGGAGCTATGTTTGCTTTGCTGGCACCAAAGTGAGCTTGGCCTTCTCTTGTTCCCTTTCGTCCCCTTGCTCAATCCGCTATCTCTAAAGCATTACCCATTTTACTATAACTGGATTCACTTCCTCAGCCAATCCTCATAAGGTAGATGTTGACGCCATCGTTGGAGGCATTGTTGGTGGTGTTGCTTTTATTGCACTTGTAGCTTTGGCAGCATTCTTTTATCGCCGTCGTTCAAGGAGTAGGACTCGGAAAGATGGTCAGACATATGACAATGTTCTGCCATACCCGCCGGGCTTTGGTACCCGTGCTGGTCAGGATGCCCAAGCTCTCCTTCGGGTTGAGGAGGTTAACAATGTGTCTAGTACACAATCAGTCCTTATGTCAAAAACATTAGTGACGCCGAATTCTGATACTCGAGAAGGATCCTCGTCTGTACCTGTTTCGAGTAGTGTTGTAGGATCTTCGGATGTTGGGACGTCCAGATATGGTGCAGAGGCGGAGTTACTGAGAGAAGAGGTGGAGCATCTGCGCAGAGAAATGGAAGAAATCAGGTTGAGGACGACGTATGAGCCCCCTCCAGAGTATCAATGAACAATGGGTTTATTTTGTGTCATGTAATACCAAAAATATGTTACTTAATGCTATGTAGATATAATTTTTGGTATTTGTATCATTCAACATTCTTCCCCTTAGAACACCATCGGCCTGACTCATGATCGTCGTACACAGGTCGTACAAGGTCGATCGCGAACATTCCGATACTAGAATTCTATGGTGGGTGATTTCTACGTCGGTCAAATACCATTTTGTAAATCAAGTTATCTGATATTGAACTTCACTCTCTGTCACAGCGAAGTAAAGTTCTGGTGTGGAAAGCCATCTCGACTACACGACCGAGTGTATCTCGAAGAAGAAGGCGGAAAAGCCAAAGTGGAAGAACGAGTGCTTGGCACCTTGATAGTGAAATGGGAAAATAGAAAGGATCAGAGTCGGGGATGCATGGCGAATTCGAATCTTCAAGTAATTATCCACGACTTAGACTCATGGGTCTTAGCTTAGTAGTTGGAATATAATGTATGCATCTATAAGGCACATGAGCGAATAACTCTCGTGAATATCATTTTGTTATCTAATCTTATCTCTTTTGATGCGCATGCTTCTTTCAACTTGGACTTTACTTGTAGCTCTTTCAGTGGTGGTCTTCGGCATCAGGACATATACTCGCAAACGCCAGCGAGCCTCTCTAATCCGTCGTGACGAAGAGAGGGTGTTGATTCTGGGAGCTTCCAGTGGAATTGGACGGGATATTGCTCACCGATATGCTGCCCAAGGTGCCAAAGTCTGCGTCGTGGGACGTCGAGACGACAAGGTCATGGCTGTTGTGGATGAATGCCGAGCAAGAAGCTTTACACTCAAAGGCACAATAGGAATAACTGCTGATATTACTAATGTGAAGGATATGGTACGCGTGAGGTCTATTTTGGAAGAAGGTATGTCACCGATTATTTGGTACTCGAAATCATCTCACAAAATTTGTAGAGTGGGGCGGAATTGATACTGTTATCGTTTCTGCAGGTGTATCTGCGACCAAGCCTTTACTAGAAATCGCAGGAGTTGGATTACAGCAGGATTTAGACCCCTGTGAAGAAGGTATTCAGGTCGCTATCAACGTAGCTGAGGCTGCAATTAGGGGGAACTATCTTGGGCCTATGATTGCAGCTGTTTCTCTTGTAAGGTCTTTCCTGTGCTCGTCACCAATATTCATCCTATTGATGGCTAAGTACAGATTCCCATTCTCAAACGAACATCCAAATCACCTTCCGTACTGCTCATCTCATCTCTGGGCGCTGTAATTCCAGCTCCTACACGCACCTTGTATGGATCAACTAAGAGTGCATCTCTGCTGCTCTATCAGGCACTGGCAATTGAGCACCCCTCTATATGTTTTTCGTTTGTGTTGCCGAGCACTGTAGCGGGAGATTTCCGTGCCTCTGCCGTGGATCAGTCGAACAGCCAGCCCGCAGAGATAACCGTTGAAACAACTTTTAATCCCAATAGCACACCCGGACTCAAATCCTACTATGTTGCTAAGCGATGTATACAAGCTGTGGATCATTCGGAGAAGGTCGTTTTCATACCTCGCACGATGAGAATAGGGCACTTGCTCTATTGGATTTGGCCTTCGTTGATTGAGAACAAGGCAAGGAAGAAATATAGTTTTACTCCAAAATGATTTGGCAGTTAAACGTGTCAGGCTTAGCTCGGAGCTGGCTATAAGTAAGTGCCCTTGGTTTGCCATCGCATTTGCATTGATATCATTGGATGTACACAGATTCATGATATTGTATATCAAGTATATTGCAACCGTTATTATCATCTCGTATCACGAAACAGCCTCATTGTGCACCATCTATGTGATACTGCCATGTTCGACGGATTCTGTTTGAGAAATGCTCGTTCGCGAAACACGCGCGTTGCAAATGACGACGCAGCGTACATAGAAACTTTCGGATGATGTATATCAGGAGCCGGAGGCCCCGAGACGTCATAAAACGTTGCCGGAATTATGAGTGTCATCTCGATTCTTCTTCTCTTTCTCTTACTCTTGAATCTTTGATATTGCCCTGTTGATGTTCACTGCTTCCTCTCTAGACGATCTAGACGCCAATCTGGAACATTTAGGGCGTTCTTTCCTCAACAAATGTACTTTCACAAACGACACGAGCATTGATTATGCACAATTCCGTGGAACGCCAAACGAGGACCGCTTCGCGATATCAGAAGACTGGAGACTCAATGATCGTGTTTGGCAATTTCTTGCAGTTTTCGATGGTAAATTATACGCCGTCTGTCTGAAACCTAGTAGCTCAAGGACGGATTTTATAGGACATGGTGGCTCAACGACGGCAGATTACCTCGCGAAACACTTCCCCTCAAATCTTAGAAGATCCATGGAGCGCTCTTTCTCATCCTCCCCAGAGTCAGGAATACCTCTGCTTTCGTCAACCTCACAGTCATCGGCCGTACCACTCACAGCAAAGAACGTATCAGAGTTCCTGAAACGTGAAGTTCAATGGTTCGACGAAGAGTTGGGTCATGCTGTTAAAGCGATATGTCCGCACCCAGAAAATATCAACGACGATAAGGAAGCTTATGCGCTCTATGAGGCCCACAAGGAGGTTATTGCTCGTGCCAGATGCGGATCCACAATGGCCGGTATTTTGGTAGATAAAACGGAAAATAAGATGTGGGTGTGTTGTGTCGGAGATTCTTCTGTCGGTGCGTCAAAGTTCATACGACCTCTTCTTTTCAATAAAATACTATATATATTTGGCAGTTCTATCTACCAAAGCGTCTACCGGTAGCAAACGGACGACAGTTCTTGTGAATGATCATCATACAGGGCGGACACCACAGGAATATCATCGTGTTTCCATGGCGCATCCGTCCCACGAAAGGGACAACATCTGGCTCGACGGAGAAGATCGCATTTTTGGGACTCTCAGCATGACTCGGGGTAAATGTTCTCTATCTTTAGCGGTTGTTCCCTCATACTTACTTCACGTCCTCACTTTGGCAGCCTTCGGCGATTTTATGTTCAAATTTCCCACCTCCTTCACCACCGCGCTTTTTTCCAAATTTCCGTCTTCTGCCATGCGGTCCGTTGAAACTGTGCTCAGATATAATTGGACGCCGCCATATGTGATATCAGACCCGTCTGTCAAATTTGTTGATTTAACGATGTTCAGCAAAGACATGGACCCTGTGGTGGTCATCTACACGGATGGCTTGGAGACACTTGCTAACGGACTATTGATGTCGTTGAAGAAGAAGAGTGTTTCGGACGCTACCAGTGGAACCCTGGATGTATTGCCAACCGCGGTAGACATCATAGGAACTCTCCTAGGTCGACGTCCGGATCTTTCAATGCCATCAATCACTCTCAGCGTTGAAAATTTTCCCGAGAACAACGCAGCCTTCAACCTTACATACGAATTGCTCTGCAGGACAATTTCCGATAAACTCAGATCGCACCTCATGGCTGAAGATAACGCTGTCAGTCCAAGTATTGGCGACGAAGACTTGTACATAGACGATATTACAGTAATCGTTTTTCGGCCGTTCACCCATCAGTAATGAGCCTTTGATAAGGGTTGACAAGTAAAATGGAGTATATGTATGAAAGTGATTATAGGAGGACGGATATAGATTGGTCACATTGTAAAGACTGGAAGTAGCGAGTTTCGAATTTTAATGATCCAGGCCAAGGATGGAAGATGCTTCAAAGAAAGGCAATATGTAAGTCTAAGGAAGAGTCCGACGACATGAAAATTAGGTTCTATGTATGTGAATTTATGACAGGGATACGGAGAGCGTCTAGAGAGGCAGAGTCAATTTACATTTTTGAGGCAACATTACTAAATGTACACACCACTTCAGTATACGTCCTTGTTGAATATTCGGCCTTGAAGGCGGCAACATCGCCGGTGAAGACGAGCGATGTTGACGTGGTTGTGCCGACGGCCGTGGTATATGAAAGGAAGAATACCTGATCTTGCGAACCATCAGAATTGACCCAATAAGCTGTGACGATGCCGGTGTCGGGATTGATTGACCACTGTCATTAATTATTCATTGGCGGGGTTCGGGTTAGTGAAGGAAATAAGGACGCACGACCG
The DNA here is from genome assembly GCF_021015755.1 of Lentinula edodes. NCBI lineage: Eukaryota > Fungi > Basidiomycota > Agaricomycetes > Agaricales > Omphalotaceae > Lentinula > Lentinula edodes. The sequence continues at coordinate 2,271,170 of NW_025764307.1, forward strand.
TAGACTCTGAATATTGCGTAGGTCCTTTTGTATAGTCAGGTTCCTGTTCACTACCAGCAGGTGCTATAAAGGCACTGTCAGTAAGAGCTTTAAGGTTCGGTGAGCCAAAACGTCGAGACACTTACTAGAAAGAGTAGTGGTAGCCAGCATCAATGAACTAGATTGTTTTTAGTAGGCTATCGTTGGGAATATGGTTATATAAACGTACTCGTAGCTATTGGGACCGACATAGTACCCATTCGAGTAAGCAGCAAAGACATAGTGCTGGCCACTTGACTAGATATTTTCAAAAATGAGCTCGTTAGCAAGAAAATGGTATTCATAGGAAGGATGACATACATAGTCATTCAATTCGACCAAATCTGACGCAGAGGAAGGATTGCGGAACGAAAAGGTGGTTGCATAAGTTGCTGTGTTCACGGTCGCTCCCCTCATATAACCAAGTGTTGCACCGCTATCCTTGTTGGAGACGACGATCTTTGCAACAAGCCTAGTGGAAAGAAACGACGAGTTTGAAAACTTTCAAAATGAGGGAGGAGGCTCTTACGTCGGAGAAGATGACGGGAATGACCGGCGCACACCTGTAACCAAACATTACTCTGTTTTCTGTGGACATCGTGGATAGGCTTACGAGTAGGATTATACAAAGTCCTGGGCGGGAGGGGGTTCATACCCCTCGAAAAGCGCTCCGCGTTCGTGGATGCGTCACGGATGGTCGGTGATGCAAAGCGGCGAGAGAGGAACGGACCAGGAGACGCGAGGGATGTGGTAGCAATGGCTAAAATGAGCGACAGGACTTTAAGTATAGAGAACATAGCGGACGCGATCTAGAGCTTGACGAGGGGCGTCCGAGAGAGGTAGAAGTAGGTTCTATGTACAAGATACCTGGGCTGAAAAAAAAGTTGACATTTTTCTTTTATAGTTTGTCGAACTGTCCAGTTTTGTCCTAATGCGCTTGTTTTCCATTAGCCGTCGGTTAGGAACACATCTCGATTTATGACTTTCATGTTCCATGTGGAATGCCTTGGAAGGCCCTTCCACTCGGACCTCCTATCGCGTTGGCTGGCAAGGTAAGAAGAGGAAGAAGAATATATCAGGTCCAATTCGACCGACGCCGTGAAGTAGCACGCGACAATTGAGGCAGACAAGAGCCTAGCAGCAAGGAGCAACTATGGGATGAGCCGAGTTCAAAAGGATGTCTTGCGGGATGACGTTGTCCAAACAGAAGACAAGGCATGCAGAGGGCTGCGGACTGCTACAGAGGGTACGTGGAGGGCGTACATGCAGGGCTAGGCAGGGTGCATCATTAATAAATATTAATCAGGGCATACTACCCTTGGTGAGTGTTGTGACAGGTGGATCGGAAACACATTTTCCGCAGGAGAGACTCGAGAGCCCAGGAAAGACCCAGCAGGCCCCAGCAGCCCCAACCCTCCTCGAACCTACATTGACCAGCCTATGATATACATATACCGATGCGGCAGCTTGATAACTTCGAATTCAAGCGCTGAGCGCTAAATCGTAAAGCTAGTGTTCCCACGGCCGTTCTATGTAGCTGAACACAGCTCACAATGATTCTACTTTGAACTTACTATCCAAAGGTGTCGAACTATGCATTCTCTTCCACAAGAAATCCTAGATGCGATTGTAGACTGGACTCGATCCAAAGCAGATCTTGAATCGCTATCCTTGACTCACAGTTCTTTTCTTTTTCGAACTCGCTGGCATCTCTTCTCCACCCTTAGTCTTGGATACGGGAAAACATATGGCACATCCCTTAACTATGGTAAATCAACGGTTGTAGACCGAAGTCATGTTCAACATGATTCCCTATCCGCTTACCTAGCCAACTTCCGATCCTGCATAGCTCGAAACCAGATGATAGTCTCTTCGGTGCATACGTTGTCTTTTTTCCTCGTCTCGGGTTCTGACCATAGTTATGATATGGATGAAATACCGGAAAATTTGCCTTTCACAAACCTCCTCACGCTGCAGGCGCGCATCGCGCACTTGTATCACGATGTCATCGAGGCTCGGACAATACAGAAATGGCGTCTTCCGCGAATCGCAGGTCTGATCCAAAACAATCCCTGCTTGGAACATCTCGCTATCGATACATGCAATCTTGAAGTACCTTCCTGGAATGTGCTTTTTTCGCACATCTCTGGACTGAAGCAGCTACATACGCTTGTTCTGTGTGATGCTGTGATTGCCACTCAGGACCCCGATTTTTTAGACGAAGGAGCACTCTCGATTGATAGTCATCTTCGAGAGTCACAAACTATAATCCCGAGTTTAAAAAGACTATATCTCGAAGGCACAGAACCTGAGCTCGAACGTGGGGTCATATCCACCTCACGATACTTTTCTATCCTCCATTTGGACTCCCTTGCACTACGGTGCCATCGATCGCTCCGACACATGTGGGGACATAGAGCTATTCTCGCCAACTGTGCCCTTTCTATAACAAGTCTTACGATCAGTTCCACTGACTATCTTGCATCTCAATTGCCAGGTATGTCACGTATACCACCTTTCAATAAGTCTTGTCCTCAGTTACGTATTCGTTTCAGCATTTCCTTTGCCTTCTCTCTCCCAAAACATCTTGCGAGGCCTTATATTTCCACGTTTAACTCATTTTCAGTTTGAATGCAAGCATGAACATACCTTTCTATTAGGGGACATTATGAATTGGTTGACGGAAGACAATGTACCATCATTACACCATCTTCACCTCACAGCTCATTCCTTTCCTGTTGCTGCTTGTCCGTCAATAGATCATCAACTTTATCGACTGTTACCTTCAATTTCTTCACTACAGTTTATCACAGCGGATATCACCATCTCCGAGTACGGATTTACTTCTCAGGAGGGCACAAAATGTCTCGAAACTAATTTCCCCGAAACCTTTGGAACCGGTATTCTCAAACACAGACAGATGTTGGAATGGTGGCAGATATAAGGGTTTGTCGAAGTGCACTTTTTGGAACGTCGTCTTTTGAATACAATACAAGTACCCTAGATGACCTGTACATGTTGGTAGCCGGCGCAAGAACGAAGGCAACTGATTACAAACGAACAGACAAAGGTTTTACCGCAGCACGCAGGATATCGTATATCGGGTGGATGATTCTCCACATAAGGTACTAGTAGCTACTTATGTAGATAGCTACCTATAGCTACATACAGTACAGCTCATAACGAATCTTCAAGGAATGCCATCTATCTACAGAAACGATCGGACTCATGCCAGATACCGCTCGTAGATAAGTTGCGAGTGGTCGATGATCCTCGATATCGATAAGAACAAGTTCACAGCTCGAATTCTTCTGGGAGTCCTGGCTTCCGTCTTCCGCAAAGAGACTTGTGATAATCGATATCAGGAGTGAATAGGCGCCTGTATCACCTAAACCGGTTCTCGGTCATACATTTTGCCGGAGCAGTAATCACAACTTTGTCAAACGCCGCCATGAGCGACTGATGCGGACACTCCATATTAACACTGCGATCCTCGCCTTTCCATCAAGTCTGCGGGCTGTAATCCTCTGCCTCCAAGTTGCGTGAGGCGCACAAACTTTTCCCCAGTAAATTCAAGAACTAACTTACAATAATTCTTCTCAACCTGATTCTGAAAGCTCTTCGGGCTTTCGATTGTTATTGCAACCACTCAGCGATGCAACGCATGGAACCTAGAAACGGATCGAGGACGGATAAATGGCCACACAGGCGCTGATTCAGCTTTTGCGTCGCGCTGTCGAGGATGACACATCTGCCTTGCAGCGGCCACTCTTTCATCCGTCAATCAAATTTTCAGAAACATAGGGTCTTATATAAACTAGACCCAACGTCATGGTTTCAAAAAATACCTTATCAGTCTTTGCCCTCTAATATTATTGACATCGTTAGCCACCAATTTCACGATGTCTGCGTCGCATCTAGATAACTTCGCAACACCTACTTCTACTCTGCCCATCAGACATATTATGGAACACACCTCTAGCCACAGCGCTCAGTCCTCCGTGACGATGCTTGACGCGCCTCCGACCATACGACCATCACATCCTTCGCAACTTGATAGCGAAATTGCCGACGATGAAGCAAGAATGGAAATGTACGGCGGAGACGATGTTCGGGAGCCCCCGCTGCTCTCTCCCAAAAAAGAATTGTCGTCGTTTGAGGTTTCTTCCCCTTCGTCTGCTCCGGTTACCTGGGATGGTCCTCAAGATCCACACAATCCACAAAATTGGACTGTGTTACGGAAGTGGCTGCTTACTATCCTTTGTGCAGGGATGACCATCAATGTGTACGAGTACATTTTCTGCACTTTTGCTGACAACAACTTACCCCTGTGTTCATTTTTCAGGACGTTCGCATCATCAGCCCCGAGCGCCGCAACATCTAGAATCATAGAGCAATTCGGTATATCTAACGAAGTATCATATCTTGTTACCAGCGTTTTCCTGCTGGGATATGTGTTTGGAGTAGGTTTCGTTCACCCAGATTAGTCTAAAACGATATTGACAACAAAATCCAGCCTTTTGTTTTTGGTCCAGGCAGTGAATGGTTTGGCCGTAAACCAATTTTGGTTCTTGGCATGTCCGCCTACACTCTCTTCATTCTCGGCCAAGTGTTCGCACCCAACATTCAGACCCTGCTCGTCACCCGGTTCTTTTCCGGTTTCTTCGCCGTTGCTCCGCTCACTATTGGGGGTGGCCTTCTTGCAGATATCTGGTCTGCAGGAGGTCGAGGTCCCGCAACGAGTGTTTTCGCTGCCAGTGTTTTCCTTGGGCCCGTTCTAGGACCATTGGTAGGAGGGTTTGTTGCCGAGTCAAAACTGAAGTGGAATTGGATTTTCTGGGTTATGTTTATCTTCGCCGGAGCGTCTACTATTGTCATGGTTGTTTTCCTCCCGGAAACATACGCACCGGTGCTTTTGCTGAGGAAGGCAAAGAAGATGAGGAAAGAGGCTGAGACGCCGGAAATTGCCAAGACGATATACGCAGAACATGAGAAGCAGGACTTTACCCTAGGTCCCCTCCTGCACCGCACTTTGTTCAGGCCATTCCAGATGCTTCTTTTAGAGCCCATCCTGGTACTCGTCACAGTTTATCTCTCGATTGTTTATGGCGTTCTTTATGCTCGTACGTGATTTTTCCTATTTTTGCATCAGCAAGACTGTATATTCATTCGTAAATCTTTTTCAGTGTTTGAAGCGTTTCCTGTCATCTTCGTTGAGCGCCACGGCTTCACCTTATCCCAAAACGGTATCATATTCATTGGAGTTGGTATTGGAAGTACCCTGGGTGCTTTGACGAACTTTTACTTTTCCCTCCAGTATTCGAAGCATATTGCTCATTGGAAAGGGTTTCCTCCAGCGGAATACCGTCTTTACGGTGCGATGGTTGGTGGGCCAGCTCTCGTCGTTGGTGCGTTCTGGTTAGGATGGACGGGAGAGTACACGAGCATCCACTGGGCGGTTCCCGCTGTTGCGACCGTCGTTCTAGGGTTTGCAATCAGCTTGATTTTCATGTCATTTTTGGTATGTAAAAAACACGAAATCACTCAAGCTTTTCAACTGATACGACGTTGTATTCTCTCAGAGTTACCTCATCGACACCTACCTCATGTACAGCGCCTCTGCATTCGCCGCCAACACAACCATACGTTCACTCGTCGCAGCAGCCTTCCCTCTCTTTACCGTTCAGATGTACACCAAACTCGGCATCAATTGGGCATCGACTCTTGTTGGCCTTATCGGTCTTGTCATGGCACCCAGCCCATTCCTCTTCTACAAATACGGAGCCCGCATCCGTCAAAAGAGCAAGTTCGCTCCGTGTATTGATCTGAAGATTGCCAAAGAGTTGGAGGAAGAGGAGAGGCACAATATTGAAGGGAAGATGATGAACGCGGAGCAGGTTTGATCTTGACTCGGACATGATTTGGACTATATCACACGACTCAACACGTCAGAAAAATTGGTTTGCTTTCATGATGCTATTCTACATTCTCCATCTTCTTTGTATCCATACATACAGTCCCTACGCTTCATTTACCATTATACTTTTTCATTATCTAGTTCTATTAATATTTACCTTCGCATTTATTATCTGTATTTAGTATATTATGGTAGTTGCTTAGAAGCTTAAACGTCGTTGTCCCTACAGACCAAAAACCTTGCGGTGAGCGCTACGCCGGCAATACACCGGATCGTAATCGGGATCCGAAAGCGGGCGCCGCGCCCTTTCGAGTTGACGTTGACTCGCTACAGCTCGCTACTTACTCCCGCAAGAAAGAATAACCGAACAAAGCGATGGTTTCACTATTCCAGTCTAACTAAACACTCGTACCTCATGACGCCAATTTTTGTGCAGGCAGAGAAAGAATTTGGAGGTATGACCATTCAGTGGTCTTGGGCGAAAATCCAAAATCCCAGTTGAGAACAGTTACTTGACACGATTCACCACGAATGACTTTTTTTTGACCAATCCCGCCTAGTTCCGCCCTCTGTACACTCGGCGTTTGGTGTAGGTACAGGTGCAGGTGACCAATTTACCCCCTCAATTTCATCTTCTGTTCTCATGATGTTCCTTGGAAGGTCCTCGACATAGTATATAAACCTTCTCTCCGGTATTCCCACTTCGTCATCTCCAGAGATCTTCCAAGTCTCGCAATGTTCAAGAGAATAGTGGCAACACTCGCAATTGCCAGCGTCGCCTGGGCGGAGGCTGAACAGGCTAATCTGACTGTTTACACTCGAACTGGTACTTTCGTTGGTGGTCTCAATGATACGTACCCGGACGTCAGACACTTCAAGTATGTCCCATATGCAAAGGTTTGTTCAACAAATATCCATTGTCGCATACAAGAAACTGATTATCAATCCATTCTTCCTTCCAGCCTCCGGTGGGATCTCGACGTTGGACTTCGCCACAACATCTCGACAATTCTTCCGAGGTCATCGACTCGACGGTTTTTGGCCCCGCGTGCTCGCAATACGTTTCGGCCATCCCTACTGTCTGGGCTATGAACATCACAGGCAATCTCGTCGTTAACTATGGCGAAAGTCTGCTTGCCGGCGAATTCGCCCAGAACTCCGCCGAAGACTGTCTTACCCTTGCCATTTGGACGCCCGCGAACGCTACTGCAGATTCGAACCTTCCCGTAATCCACTTTTTCACTGGTGGTGGAGACGTAACCGGGGGAATTAACATCCCCACTCAGCTTCCTGCAAACTGGGTCCACCGATCGCAGAGTCATATCATTGTCACCACTAACTATCGTGTTAACATCTTCAGCCATCCCCATGCTCTCGGATTAGACGGGAACGGTAATTTCGCGATGCAGGACCAACGTGTTGCAATCGAATGGGTTGCTGAAAATATCGCCGCTTTCGGAGGTGATCCGTTTAGAATCACGATTTGGGGACAATCTGCGGGGTCAGGGATGGTGGACGCATATCTTGCTACGTGGTACGATGACCCTATCGCTTCCGGCGCTATCATGAGCTCTGCCTTTGCCATTGGATACCCTGCTTTGACCGAAGATTACGACGGGCTCAACTTCACATTTGTTGCCAAATCGCTGGACTGTGATTTCTCAGACCCGAAAGTTGAGCTTGAATGCATGCGGCATGTACCTGTGGCACGTATCGAGAACTTCGTTGGTCAATATCAGGACAATTCAACACTAGTGAACACGTCTCAATCTGCCATCACATTCACTCGGCAAGGTGAAAGTTCCTTCCGGTTCAAACTCTACTCGCTCATGCTAACTCACAACGATAGTTGACCACAAATATGTCTTTGCCAACTACACGGAACGTCATCTTGAAGGAAAATACGCTCAAATTCCTACGATCTTTGGTACTACCGCGCGCGAATTCTCAGCTTTACTTCCTTATGAGGAAGATGGACCCGCGGAGGATCTGATCACCGAAGATACGCTTATATTCGTCTGCGGAGCTTACAATACTAGTAAGCTGCTCGACCAAGCCGGTCTCTCTACCTACCGCTACGAATGGGCTGGCAACTTCACCAACATCGCTCCCGTCCCATGGCTCGGTGCCTACCACTACTCCGATCTGTATATGTTCTTTGGGACATACCTCATCGCTCCTGGAGAAATAACGGATTTGGAGGTGCAGACGTCGGAGCGCATGCAGGATTATTTTTTGGATTTCATCACTGATCCGTCGTCGATGGAGAGTAAGGGATGGCCTGCTTACGATGTCACTGCAGTGAATGGAGGCAATATAACTCAGTTTGGGGCGGATGGACAGGCGGTACAGATTGTTACAGGAGATTCCGTCGAAGGGGCTTGTCATATCCCTGGCGCGGTGTACAACACCACACCATGAAAAGAAAATCATAAAGGGTATCAGTAACGTCAGTCACATCTACTTGGACCCATTACTCCATGTTGGATTTTTATCATCTAAATAACCGTGTACTTTTTTATAGCTAATGTATTCTGCAACAATTATTTTCGCCTATGTAGTACCCTATTTCCAAGAGGTCCTCCTTAGGCCTGTGTATCCATCTACCACATCATTCATGATCAGTCAAACATGATCGGTCAAATCTCTCGCTTATGGAAAATGTAGCCCCTGCTGACCCCGTTGGTTTATCCCGATGCATCAGCGGTGCGCATACCTTATAAGGGATCAAACATTTTGTTTCTCAATTACCCATCTCCCTCTTTTCGCTGGCGAAAAGTGTATCAAGTCGATCCGTCTACGTTTTCTGCATTCTTTCACGAACCTGCTGCTGCTACGTTGCCGAGCCTTCTACAGGAGTCAGTAGAATCTTGGCGCACTTCTTTCTCTCTATCTCTCTGACCTAAAAATATTGTCATTTCGCATAGATATCATGCATTTCAATCCCACCTTCGTCTTCATCGCTCTGCTTTCCATTGTGCATGCAGCACCTCTTAACGTGCGTATGTTTTGTTCTTGTTCTAGTGTAGTTCACTCACGATTTCTTTATTTTCTCATGATCAGGGGCCGAAAAATACCGACCTGATCAATAAAGCACTACAAGTTCAACCTGGTAGACTGGTCAATGTTATCTTCCAAGGAAATGAAGTGGATCCTGGATCATCAGAACAATACAAACAGAATGCGGAGAAGATCCTGGAGGCTTGGTATAAAAGTACGAAAATGGTGATCCCTGAAGGTGGTTTCTACATTGTTACGAGTGGAAACAGTGGCAAAAACCGGGATGGTACTCTAGAGTTCTCCGTGTGGGGTCCAGCGGTGTCGGAGAAGTGTCAGTACGAGCACTCTGGCTGCCTCATCAAATACACCCCTGAGACTCAGAGTGTGACCATAATTGGAGGACCGGCGCGTTCGCTGTTAAGCAGATTCTCATTAGCATAGACGGTGTGGGTGGGCACTTGTATATTTATTTGGCTATCTGTACTTCGACGATCAGTCTGCAAATGACACTAACCAAGTACACTTAACAAATATTCGCTTTTCCCCAGAAACCTTCACCTAGATCTCCAGCCCAATCTTTAGTACACCTAGTCGTCACTTTGTGGAGCTCTCTCAAGAAAATCTTCTTGTGGCGCTCTATGTACCAATTGAACTCTGAAAGGGGGATGCACAGCGAGATGCAATCAGAGTTTCAAATATTACTCAAGAGTCATGAACCGAACTCGTGTAAGCAACAGGAAAAAACACAAAGTTATTAGTGAGCTGTCCTTGCGTTCAGAACCTCTTTCATTAGCACCTGCTCTAGCCTGTCACATAACTTTCCAAGTATCCAGTTTGCCTCACTCTCCTGACTAAAAAGTGGCCCATCATCCCCTAACCAAATCCATCCACTCGATCTTGAAGCATCTGAGTGAGTCGGAGAGCGCGCACCCATACTCCGAGTCGGAGATTTCAAGGATTTCAGCCCACCCAAGCCACGACGACCATTGCTACCATCGTTATCATCACTACTAACACTCAACAGCCTCATCCACCTTTTCCAATCCTCCCACTCATATTCCTTCGGCGGCTGCTTCCCAAGATCCTTGGAGACAAGCTTGATCTCTCTGGCTAGCCGTGCAGCGATCCCACCTCCCTGTCCACGCTCCGCTTCAACTGTCTCCACTGCATCTCCGAGTTTTTCGATATCGCCTCGAATTTCCTTGTTCTCGCCTTCTCCATTGGCTTGCGTACGACTGGGGTCTGGTACAGCACCTTCGTCTACCTCCCTGGCTTCCTCGGAATGAACTGCCTTTTCTACATTTTCCGGAGATTTGAGAGGCCAGAATCCTTTTTGACGAAGACGGGTACGAATACGAGTACGGCGGGAGTCGGTGGGATTGCTTCTGGTGTCCGTATCGCTTCTGAGAGACCGTTCGGGGAGGATCGTCCTTTGTCCTAGCCACATCGTACCTTTTTGAACCCAGGCGACGACTGTGTCTCCCATGTTGGATATGAGTATGGTGACGGAAGGGACAGCGATGAGCGTCCATAGGACGAAGAAAGGTTTCCCCAAATTTGATTCGGGGTAGAGATCGCCATAGCCGATAGTCAAGAGGGTGGTATATGTAAAATACAGCGAGGTTCCGTATTTCCAGTTTTGACTATCTGCCTGCAAAATCGGAAAGTGGGATCTGGGTGAAACTGTCGAAGGGAAGTAGAAGATCGACGGCGTACCTCGGAAAAGAAAAAAACCATTGCACCAAGAAACCAAACAACCAGAAAAACAAGGAAAGAGATCCCCAAAGACAAATATTTCCTCGAAATCTCCGCTCGTCTTAACACTTGTCTCATCGCGTCGAACTCAGTCTTCAAAGCTTCATCTGAATCACCACGAGTTTCCATCCCCAATCTTTTTTTGACCTTCTTAATCCCGCGATCTCGCTCCTTCACCAACTGTCTATGCAACATTTTGACTCCGCCGCGTTCGAGTACCAAACCTCGAACACTGCCTATAACGATACCAATTAGGAGAATACCTCCACCTGTGTATGGGATGAGAACGCCTCTCCCAGCAGAAGTCTGCAAGGGAAAATCCGATCCAAGACCGATGGTCAAGAGTGTATAATCAGCCCAATATACGCCGTCGCAGAATTCCCAACCCTCAAGGGCAGAGAATATACCTGCGCCGAGAGCGAGATAAAGTGTGAATGATATTGTTTGCAGCATAAGTGTTCGCTGAGGAATTGTGAGGGTTGCGAAGGAGGCGGGATATGCAGAGAAGGGTGGTAATGAGAATATGAAGTGGAGAAGAAGCAGAGTTGATAGAATTCCATAGAGGATCGCGGATAGCAGGGCATAGTAGTAGGACTGTGAGAGCGCATGTTGGGAGACGTTCGAGGGTGGCGTGATAGATGGAGCAAGGGCAAGCGGGATAATCAGGAGTAGCGATGACAGATACCTAGTTCGTGGATTAGTACATCGTTAAGTCTCGACCAATATGAACAGACCATAACGAAATAGTGAGTGGCTGAGCGATAATGTACCGAACTCGATGTGCGAAATTGAACAGCAGGAGAACGTTTGCAAGTAGAGCGAGAATGAGCGACGCTGCATTCAAACCTATTAACCTGCTGAATGTGAACGGTAATTCGAAGCATGTAACGTTTAAACACGGACCAATGTGGATCCGAGATCCGTTGACCTTGTGTTTCTGATTCTCCACCCGATATCTCAACTCGCCATGTTTGTACCAATGCACAGACTGAGAACAAGTTTGCGAGTGGGCCAAACGTCCCTGCCACAAGGGGAAATGCTGTTGAAGTGAACCACCACCGTCTGATTTCAAATTTAGATTCAATTTCCAGCTACTTTGCCATGAAGTCGTGAACTCACTGAGGCGCGAAGTACCCGATTTCCTCCTCCTCGTCATCTACCTGCAACTCTTCACGAAATGCATCTCCTGCAGATTTGGTGTGCGCATCTCCTGCCTGCGGTTCGCGGCTGCTGTTGCTGCCAGCCCTGTCCCTCAGGTCTTGTGTTACATGTGTCGCCGTGTCTTGAATTTTATCTTCTAATCCTGGGTCGTTCATCGTGTATGTGGAGAAAGAGGAGATCGGCGAAATGGAGTTTCTCTTTCGAAATTTTTATGACGCCGACCCTAATTTGAGACTAAGAAATTGTCCGACGGATACTAAACGCGTGCAGATTGTAAAAAAACAGACTACAAGGGACTCTCAGCCTTTCACCTTCAAAAATGAAGTCAGTAGCAAACAGCTAAGAAGTGCCATACTTACACTGTTGAGTCGCCAGTGAAATTCCTTCGTACAAGAACACAGAAAGAACATTGCCCATTACTAAAATCATAGATGTTCTTGAGTTGTAACTTCAGAAACTGAGCGCCCATTGGCGCTTAAAGCAAATATGTTCTCTTACTTCAACTTGCAAAATCTATGAGTATACCTCCATGACGATTTCGATGAGACCTTTGTACAATAGCTGCACTCTGGCGAACTGCGAGCAACACTGGACCCTTAAGCAATGTCTACATTGATTCCCATGCACGCGAACTTGGGCTCAATTAGGCCCCCGATAAATAATGATTTCTTATGCTCGGATTCTCATTTGGATTCTAAAGGCCTTTGACATGGACCATCCTGCGCGAAGGTGGTTTCAAGACTTTATAACTTGGGGATATCTGGGAAAGCCATACACTATGCGTGCCTAGTGGTAGGAACTTACTGTTCCAGCATCTTCATCAACTGGCTTCTTGACATCATATTTCACCATACTCGTCCCGTTGCACAAGATGGTCACTTCTCCTGCCGCAAGCCCAAATATCAGATGCTTGTAACTAGCTGAAATTCACTACCTCTCATCACATGCTCCAAAGTCAGCGTGCGCTTCGTACAAACCATGCTCAACATCTTCAGGAAAACTCTCAAGAACTAAGGATGTAATCACCTGAAAACTAAATTTACTCGATCAACACAGCGTTGTTTTGTTTGTTTTCATTAAACTGGCCAAATGTAGTCTCATCTTCGTCTCCATGCAAACTTGTTTTGCCCAACAGCCAGAGATTGGTGATCATCCTTACCGTCCTTGTAGCTCCCTGCACAGAGTATGCACCCGCGTATGCAATCTATGTGGCGCCTAGGTCTGTGCGATGGATCTCGCGTCGTTCTAAGAAATGACATTGACCTTTTTTTTTACGAATCCGTTGGCCGGGTCACTTTGTTGAAATCAATCTTGTTCACGTTGTTGGTTGACCGCAGCTTCTTGTGCTACTTCTCAATAAGTGGGAGAATAATCATGCATGATACTACCGCACTGAGTTCGCGGATCTTTCATGTGAGTGCAGATATTCTTTGAACACCGCTGCATGTGCTCATTCTCATTTCCCGGTCGTATAATAGCGCATACTTTTTTGTGAATAGTCCCTGAAACTCTGTCCTTGCATCTTATTTTCCATGAAGCGTCTCCTTTCCTCCGTCCTTTTTGGTTTCTGGCTTTTCGCGTCTACCAGGGCGTCACCAGCGGCAAATGTGAAAGCGTACGCCATGTCCTCTATTAACAGATCACAAATCGAGTCTAGACAAACTTCGAGCTCTAAGCTCGTTTTCTGTCACTTCATGGTAGAACAGACTTTATCTTATCAGTTCGTCATTGATATACTCATACCCTCTGTTCACAGATTGGAGTCGTATCGGATAGAACCAGCTCAGCCGACTTTGACGCAGACATGCAGCGTGCCAAATCCCTCGGAATCGATGCATTCGCGCTCAACATCGGCACTGACTCCTACACCGACACTCAACTCGGCTACGCCTACGAATCTGCCGCCAACAATGACATGTCCGTCTTCATATCCTTTGATTTCAACTGGTGGGACCCTGCCAGTGATGCTGCCGCCGTTGGTGCGAAAATTGCCCAGTATGCAGGTCTACCAGCTCAACTCCATGTCGACGTCGATGGGACGAGCTACGTCTTCGCCTCTTCATTCGCAGGCGATGGACTTGATATAACCACGTTAAGATCAACAGCTTCTGGGGACGGGTTTCCTGACGTTTATTTTGCACCGAATTTCCATCCTGGGGTGGGCGATTTGAGTGTCATCGACGGTGCACTCAATTGGCTAGCTTGGGAGAACGATGGCGATAATAAAGCGCCTCAGGGGGGTGTTGTAGTCACTGTAACTGAGGGAGACCAGGAATACGACAGTGCTCTCTCCACTTCTCAGGGGTATATCGCTCGTGAGTAATTATTCAGAATCGGTATAACTCACCTTTGAAATCTTCCTTCTCATATTGAAGCTGCATCCGCATGGTTTTGTGAGTGAAAACTTTTTGACAAACTCGATATCACGTCTCTGACCATATATTTTGTTGTAGCCACTCACTTTGGACCAGAGGTCACTTATAGTAAAAATTGGGTATTTCCGAGCGACTTGTTGTGGTACATGAGATGGCTGGAAATTCTTGAACTGCAGCCTCCTTATGTTGAAATCATAACTTGGAATGACTATGGCGAAAGCCATTACATTGGTCCACTGTCTTCCCCTCACACCGACGACGGAAGTTCTAAATGGGTGAATGATATGTACGTCAAGAAATTCGCATTTGTCTACTCGAATACTTCTCTCTCTCTGTCATCACACAGGCCCCACGATGGCTGGCTCGACATGGCAAAACCCTTCATTTCAGCGTACAAAGCAGGAGCGTCCTCTCCTAACAGCTACATTACATCTGATGAGATTATTTACTGGTACCGCATTACACCAAAAGACCTCGACTGTGATTCCACCGACACCACTATGGTCGCTGCAAACAATGACACCGGCAACTATTTTGAAGGAAGACCAGATGGATACGACACCCTAGCTGATGACGTTTTCGTCGTTCCTTTATTGACCGCTGCAGGCACGATCACCGTCAACACGGGTGCGATGGAATACACAATCGATGCGCCTGCTGGTGCTTCTGCGTTTTCCGTCCCGTTCGAGGTTGGTGCTCAGAGCTTTACCCTTGCTCGGAATGGGGCTGAGGTAATGAGCGCTACGAGCCTGAAAGTGATCCAGGATACGTGCCCTTGCGGAATATACAATTTTAATGCGTATGTTGGGACTGTACCGGAGGGAACGAGGGATGTACTTGGTGCGGACGGTTTGACGTTGTTGACAAATGGCTTGAAGGTAGCTTGTGATCCGACGCCCTCCCTCCCTGCTACTCCTCCTGCTTCTACTGCTGCGACAGCAACAAGCTCAGCCACAGCCGCACCCACTTCCCCTGCGGTCTGAGAAGCGCCAGCTGTACTTTATATCTTATGTTATTTATGTAACATCATTGATCACTTCGTCTTCATTTTGTGTACGTTCATGTCATCTTGAAGGCCCGTTGCAACCGTGATGCGATTAACGAAGAACCCATTCTATTCTCTTTCCCGGGAAGTATCCAATATAGTTCTCGTCGAGTTGCCGGCGGGAAAGAGGAGGCCCCGAACATACGTAGAGCTAAACTCTGGGTGCAGGGCAGATTTGTGGAGATTCGTGCTTCCGGCCGTCATCTCAATGATATGCTCCAGGTCAAAGACTGCAGTAGTACCGTTCTCCCAAATGCACACGAGGCCGTAGATGACCACCACGAGGGACATGGCAAACACTATCCCGTATATGACAGCCAGCTTCACTGCGTGGTACTGATACTGCGTGCTACTGGGAGTCACAGTCACACTTGCAATTGTGGATGCCAGTCCCTCATTTACGAAGGCAAGAGTGATGTTTCCCAAGAGTTCTTCAATTCCATCGGAGAGATTACCTTTGAACGTCGGAGAAAGAAGGAAGAGATATTCGTTGTATTGGAAGCTATCTGTGGCTGTGACATTCTGGATGACACCAGTTAAACTGAAGAGCGGTGTGTTGAGAGCCTGGGTACTATCCGTTACCAAACCGCTGCTGTTCGTTTGGTAGAACGCGTTTCCGCTAAGGATTTCATTGAAGGACTGGGCAATACTACGAAACGCCAATGTCATGTTTGTCGTATTCGTTCCAGGATATGGGCCATCGGCATCGTGTCCGATGGGGAGGTAGCCATTCAGCTCCTTTACGTGCACACTCGACGACTGAGTGTTATTCAAGAACGTGGTCGTTGCTTCATACGTGGCATTTTGGTATTCACAGTGAGCGCCACGAGGGTTGTATTGCGTAGGATCCGGGTATTGGCTCGCTAATAACAAAGCCTGATCGTACGTCGTGTTGAAATTCTCCATGTAGTATACATCCAAGGTAGATGAACTGACGTTGGGAGTGTTGGGCTCAGAAGTGAATGCAAAGGATGAGTTGTAGAAGAAATACTCGTTCAAGGATTCATTTGGATCGGTAGTATTCAGAGGAAAAGCCAAACGGCTATCGGAGGTGTTTGTTCCACTTGGCCAAATATCTTGCTTTGATAATTCTGTGCAATTAAGCGCAGGAGCGGAATACGTGAAGTTATAAGTGCAGGATGAACCACACCCGACCGGTGCGTCCCATGTCGGGGCAACGTTGGCCGAAGCAGCCCGTATTATCAATTGACGCCACCTTTGAGATGAATCGAGGAAGCTCAGAGTAGGAGGAGTATCGGATTCTACGGTAACGAATGACGATGTCATAGGATTGACAGCATTGAAGTCGACGTTAGGGATTTCGAGGGAGGTGGTAACTGGAGAGCTCTGTGTCACCGTTAGCGCTCCAGGGATGAAAATGGAGGTGACAGTGACCGCTTGAGTGATTACGGCCAAGATAAAAAATATCAAGATCGAAGCGCGCATGGACGACTTTAATAAGATAGATATCGTATTGGTGAAGTTCGGTGGGGAGGTCATAAGGCTCACAAGGCCTATCGGATGCGAGCCACTGCGAATTCGATATAACGCCTGATATACATGGAATATCAAGGTGTTGTTCTAACCCGAACAAAATCATGAACGCACCACTTGTGAGAGACAATATTTGAGATCTACAAACAGCAGGAGTGCAACTGCAGCTGGAAACACATTTTTGAGGGTGGTTACCCAAAATTGTTCAGTACGTCCAGCGGTCGGTTTTCCATCGAGTTTGGAAAAGACAACATGATTGATGACAGCAATCAATATTGAACCAAAGAAGAGGCCTAGAATGGTGAGATATCCAGTACGTCTACCAGCGGTTCCGTAATGAGGGCGCAAGGGCGACCTTGTGAGTTCTTCAAGTTCGACTGACTCGGAATCTTCGTTGCCATTTTTTAGGGTTGAATATCCCTGGTTGTGCATCGTAGAGTCTGGGGAAGATGGACGCCTTATAGGAGCAATTGCAGCTGAGTACATTGGATCCCAGTCTGGCAACTTTCAAAAGATTAAAAAGCGAGAGCTGTGGTTGTAGGACTTATGGTTGTCAAGGCTCTTCAAATTTCAAGCTTCAAGGCTGGAGCTGATGCATCAGGAATTGGATTATGATAACCGTCGGTGTCGTACAGGCACGTTGAAATGAAACGTGAGAAATATGATGAGGTCCATCAATCCTAAGCAAAACAGGTTATGTACGATTGTGTCTCTCCATTATACTCTACAGAAGCGAATCGTTTCTCGAGCTTTTTCAACCTTTCTATCACCACTTTGACAACCTGACTCTGCCTGCTAGCCCAAGCACCCAACTGACTGCCTTTGGGTCGAGTCCAAAAATATGCCTCAATCTCCTCTCGACTAACTTTCTCTACCTTCCCGATGACCCTCACGGATTGATGAGCCTCCCGCCAAAAGAACATTAGCGCTGCGTACGGATTCGCTTCCAACTCGTGTGACTTGGGCGATGTGTAATTGGTGTAAAAGATGAATCCACGTTCATCTAGTTACTTGGTTAACACCATTCGGGCTGATGGAATACCCAGTAGGATGGCGTGGCGGTAGACAGTGATATGGCCGCGTGCTCGTGGACTACGCCATCTTCCATCACTCGTTTAAACCAGATAGGGAATTGATCTAAAGGAGATGAAGAGACTGTCGGTGGAGTGGGTGAGTCGTGACTTGAATTCTGGTAGTGATTGTGCGGAAGGACTTGAATCTCGGAGGGTGCGATTCGGGAATTATTACATCCATTAAGAATACGCAATGCAGGGAGAATCTCAAGGAACATAGAGGTTGTGAAGGTCGTCTGAAAAGGCCAAGATCATGAAGATTACATGGATAAGCGCTCGCTGCACGTGCGAAGATTCCGATAAGATAAGGTTAGAAAAGGTTTTCTGTATCCTAACATGACGATCATGGCCAACGTATCTCCTTCTCACCCAGAGCTTAGAAGCCTTCACAGCCATCTGCTATCTATCCACGACTCTATATCCCACTTCCAACCTCCAGTCAAAAGGCCTCCAATCCTCGATTCATCTCTTGAAGTCATCCAAAATCCAGCTGAAGACACTCATTGGCTCCAACACGACAACATTCCCGGCCTCAAAAAGCTTAAGGAATCCATCAAAGTTGATCTAGATGCTTTAGACAAGGTTGGCATGCTTTCGATCTATGATATATGTAGAGAGTCTGAATAAACACGTTCAGTAGTTTCTTGACGATCCAGATTCTAGCAACCTACCATCACTTTCGACGAATGCGCCGTATCTTATCGCTGTATGGAACGAGGTGCTTTGTGCTCGAGCCCCTGTGATTTGCGTTTTCAAGTCCTTTTTCGTGACTGCGGAAGATGCTGGTAATAACAAGCCAAATCAAGGACCCCGTACGCAGGGCACCAAAGTTGACGTTGTGGCTGATTGTGGTAGGCAATGGATAAGGATCAATACGTGCAGTACCATTTTTGATTCTCAAGTGTTCATTTCTCTGATTATTCGTACTTGCGCAGTATCAAAAATTCTAGAATTTTGGCTGAATTCCGTGAAATCGACTCTTATTTGACGGATGACGAGTCATCGTCGGACGAGGAAGAAGAAGATTATCGGCCTAGCTTAGCTCAAAAAGAATTTGATAATTCGGTCTTGCGGATGGGCAGATCGCTTGTAGCTGCAGCGAAGATGAATCCGGTCCATCTGCCGGTCTCTCATCCTTCTTTCGAGAGAATAATCCCACAGATCACTCTCTGCCTTACTCGTTTGAACCCAAATACAGAGCCTACAGACCCTCGTATCGCGCAGACTATCCAAGACCTCATAGATATGGGCATCAATGTACATTTAGGTGAACGTACCCTAGATGAGATTCCGGAGGTGCAGCCAAGCACTGTACCTCATCCATCTTCTTTCATAATTGAGCCCACTACTAGAATCAACCTCGACTTATCCGTTCTCATCGCTCTCGTTTCTGATCTGACCCACGCTCCACTCCCAACGACCATCGACGAGGCAAATAGTCGGTTCATTCCCCCCGAGCGATATCTCGAATGGAAGAGGAAAGTCAATGCGACCAAAGCTAAGGCGAAGAAAGCGCTTGACCCGGACTTTCATGATGAGGATTTCGAGTTATCGCTCCCTGCGCAGGAGGATATGGCCAAGACCTCCCGTGCTTTGACGAATCAGGTTCTACAGGAGATGGAGAAGGGTTTGTTGCAAGAGATTGCCGACAGGCTTGATGTACTTCAGCCCAATGTGCCGTCCGACGAAAAGAAACCGATCGAATTCTGGACAACGCCAGAAGCCCGCGATCGATGTTTCCGTATCGTGTCCAAAGTGGGAGGTCTGAAGGAAAAGCGTCGTGTACAAGGGCTCTTATTTGATTCCTCTGCATCCACTGGCGAACAATTATCAGAAGCCATTGGTTCAGATGTGGATTCAGATTATGCGCTTCCTTTTCCAGATACACTGGACAAGGCGCAAGAGGCGTATTGGTCAGATTCTCGATATCCACAAAATTTCCTTTCTTTGATACCACTACGATTCTACCCTGTATCTTCTGCGCCGACTTCGTCTTCACATCCTTTATTGGCTACGACCTCAATCTCGGACGCGCCACTTTCTGCAGTGGATGGTAATCCTCCGTTCTTCCGATCGCTACACACTACCTGCTCTGATATATTGGAATACGAAAAACACAATCGGTCCAACGGCGGTCCACGGACGCTGAAAGGGAATTTCGCTTTTGGTCCTAACGCTCCCCATTCAGGTCTCAATTTTAATCACGATCCTGCGTCTATGGATGGAGATGAACCTGATAATGTGCCAATGTCCATCTCTGGTTTTGCGCGCGCCACAATAACCAAAGCCAGCCCTCGTCTCACTGCTCATACTGTTCAAAGTCTCGCGTGGGGCTCTGCCTTGGGGTGGACCACGTTGACAGCTAATCGGACGAGCGTGAAGGCAATTGTGAAGGAGATCAACGCGCGAGCGAGAGTTGAGATGTTCGAGATGTTTATGGGTGCATCGACTACTCCAAATGCAGCTGTTATGTCTGCAGAAAATGGTGGGGTACTTTCTGTGAATACCGGTCCTTCTCCTTCGTCATCCTCTACATGTAATGGGGCAGAGTTAGTTCCCGGTCCAAATCAGTTGAAGGCTGCAATCTGGATCGTTGACCCAAGAAGTCTGGCAGAAGGCATGCGCGCGGATTCCGTAGATGAATGAGAATGTGTCGATGTCGAGTAGGAGCTTCGAGCTGATTGTCAATGACATGTTTGTTTTCATTTATTGGTGTCCCGTGTGTTGGCAGCATTCGACAGTTCATGAGTATAAAAATTTTACTTTCCTGTTGCCTTTATAGTTATGGAACTCGACTGCACGGTAAGAACCCTCTTGATGAACATTCTTCCGAGGTGTGCACAACTTCTTGATTAAAGCATTCATTACTTGACTTACACTCTTTCTTCTATCTCTATCTATATTCAGGAGGCTCCTGCCAGCAACTTGAGTACTTGTGCTAGGATATACATCGAATACAATGGTGGCGTTCGCGCGTCGCACTAGAGGTGCTTGTTGTGTGCGAAGCCAGATTGAGTCTGTAGCTGGAAAACGGATTGAAAGCCTAGCGACGTCAGATTTGATTCTAAAAATTACCAGGATACCAAGAATGGCCAGTCGTATACTGCCTGGATCAGTGGTAAACCTACCAGCCCAGTCCCGAAAATGGACTTTTGTCGCGTTCAGTATACAGGGTAAAGTGATTACAAAAGATTCCAGACAAGTTGTATGCCGTGAATAACGTCCCACATGAAAACGAGGTTTTTTCACAACGAATCATGGGAAGAGTCATCGGGAGCTGCAGGTATGTAGGATGTACACAAACCAGAAACTGTACATACTCTACATCTCACTGATCCCCGGTTACCTGCTAGTGATCAATGAGTTCTTTTCGCTTGGAGTTATAAGCAATGCCCAAGTTTCGTCGATCACTCTCACTTCCTTGCCCTCTTTTCGCTGGCGAAAAGGAATTCACTAGCTTACGCCATTTTATCGTTCGTACCACTCCTCTCCAGTTAGACATCGGCCCTCTTTAATGATATAACCTTTCCGCCCTCTTTATAGTCATAATCCACCCGTGATGCGTTTCACTTGTTTGTTCTTGTTCTTCGCACTCCTTTCCGCTGCACACGCTGCACCTACACCTCCCGAAAATCATTCCGCCGCGGTATGTACAGCAATTCTTGACTTCCTCATTCATTCATTCATTGAATCCAGAAGGCTGCAGGCGCCCGTAAAAGGATATACATCAAGTTCGATCATGGGACATCCACTGTACAAGCCTCGACACGCTTGTTGAGAAGCCAGATTGGCTATATGGTCGAGAGCTGGAAACCGGGCTGGAAGTCCAACTTTGGCAACGTCAAATTTGAATTTATAACTTACCTGGATACCAACGACGATAAGCCATACACCGCCTGGATCAGCGGTAAACCTATCGGCCCACAATGTCTTCAAGTAAAAGATTTATGTTGTATACAGTATGATGGTGAAGGGGTAGCAAGGATATTAAAAGGCAAAGAGGTGCTACACACTGTGGACAATGTACCCGCAGGAGTTCCGACAACAGGGAGCCAGCTGTACATTGACTTTGGAACTGTCAATCTCGCACCACGCCGAGATCTGTCGCGTCTGTTCAGAGGCCAGATCATTCATATGATTCAAAGCTGGAAGAAAACCTGGGATTCCGCCAGTGTCACATTGACGATTCGAAATTATCCAGAACAAGTCGAGACGGTGTTGGAACAGGACCTGCCATATTCCGCCTTGATCAGTGGCAATAGCATTAGCCCGGAATGTGCTCTGACCAAACACTCTTGTCGTATTGACTATCAGGGCAGTGGGGTGGCAAAGATACTCGACGGGGAGGGTAACTTGTTGCACACTGTGAGTACAGTCCCGGTGTGGGCAGAGGACCAATTTTTGGTTTTTCCAGAACCTTGATAGATATAACCCTTCGTGTTTTCGTGACCTCCAGTCGAATTCAATTACTTTTTTTGAACTTTTTCCGGCACATGAAGTTCAAGTTGATGACGACAGCTGTGAAGAACGGTCTAAAACTGAAGACTAAAAAGCTTCAAGTCGTAGTCTTATGCAAACAATGCTACAATCTATGTAGTCAGTATTTCTCAACTAACTCGTTACTTAGTCTATTGCTTCCTAGTTGCACTTGAAGCTTCCCACATCTCTCCCGAATATTCTTTTCGCGCTCTTGTCACGATTTGAACCCATATACGAACCGCAAGATTCTGTCAAACACTGGACCTGAAAAGCATACTCCTCACTTGTGGTTGTCTGTCCCTTCCCGCCCTGGTCGCATCCATACGCATAAACGTTGTTCACCACTTGGAAGACACTACCATCCGTTCCGATGTATTGACCGACTCCCCAGCTCAACCCATATTGAGAGCTCGAGAATTGCGCATCAAGAGCAGCTTCGGCCGCTGTGATATCTGCAGGGTTGGCAGACTTGGTCCCACATTGAGCTGCACAAGAACCGTCGAATTGGCGCTTTGGGTTCTTGTGACGGGGCAGAAAGGGTTCGATTGAACGTCGCTGCCTGTGGACACCGTCGAAGTAAGTCTCGATTCCAAATCTGAAGAAAGTGAAACTCCTCTGACATGATAGTCGTATCTGTGTCCAGATTGTCACCGCCGTGGTACTGTGCGTGTGTTTCGTTGTACACGGAGTATAGACCGTCTCTTGGAGAAGCTTGGGCGAGTCTAATGGTTCCATCGCGGTCCTGATGTATGCGAACGAACTCCCTAGGAACAGGAGGATAAGCTCGAACTTCTTGTGGGCTCGACCGTCCTCTGATGGGCATTGCAGAGGCCATCGGAGATAAAGTTGAAAGCGGGAGAGCAATGAGGTATATGAAGAAGAGCACTACCGTTGAAAATGCATTGTTGCTGTAAAACATTGCGAAAATTAGCTCAATGCAGAGTTTGGGCCTGCCAATGGGAATATGAACGAGGTGAAGCCTCCAGGGCGTGTCTTTCAACCTTTCGTTTTGGCTCCAGAATTTATACTGGTTGCCTTGAGCGCTATCGTATCTCATCAAGACCGTCGGATGGGGTTCTCGATACAAGAATCTACATATTGTAATACAGACGCTTACAGCAATGTATCAAGAATAGTACCAAGAATAGTACGCGCAATATATGCGCCCTGAACGCCTTCAGCCTTGATGTAGCCTCATTTATGTAGCCTCATGTGTATCTAGGGCATTCTCATTTTTAGAATATCGAGATGATGTCAAAAATAGACACTGTTCTACGACGATTGTAAATGCTGCATACATACTGTAATCCTCATTTACAAAACTTGGCTGTACCTCTCCACATTTTCCGCCAATCGACCCCATTGCCCCTCATGCATTTCCACAAATTCTCCGTACTCCTAGCTATCTATATCAGCACCAAAATGTATTTTTGCAGAAAGAAAGAACCTGGAAAGCAGCAATGAAGGGGTCTATCTCTTCAATATATCATTCTTCTTCATCCAGGAATCAGCGCCACTAATTGCTTCCTTCCATTTGTTCCAAGAAACAACCCTCTGTTTTGTTGAATACATCGTCAAGCGTTTCCGAAGATAGCCTTGTATTTGGAACGGAAAAACGCAGCACTAGACACCAACATAGTGATGGGCACGAGGAATAGGCGATGATCTGCTTGCTTTGGTCGAAACGCATCGCAAAGTGCAGCTTGGAGTGTATGAGTACCCTCAGGAATAATCCGAGATGTGTCGAGATACTCGGCAATTTCGGCGGATTCGGGCAATGCGACACCAACGGCATCGTCGACGATGGCGGGGATGGTGTACCAAGGTTTTCTGGTGGGTTGTAGACAAGTAGTATTAGCCCCAATCTTCTTAATCGTGGTTGAGACGTCTTGTATTCCAAACCCTTGTAATTGAGGCCATATCTGAGAAAAGCATGTCCACTCTCCCTCGCTTGAATAAGTACAGAGCTGTCATGTAGATTGACTGAAGGTGATGTGCGCGCAATGAAAGCTCGAAATGGCACAGACCAGCGGGCATTAGACTTGTTATCGAGTGCTGAATCTCCTTTCAACAAAGGTCCGTTGGTTCATCCGACATTTTCGAGCCTGGCGACGTGGAAACCGAGAGAGTTCGCCGCCTGGGCTTGAGCATTATTATGATCGATCTCGAGTATTAACATTTGAGGCGCTGTCTACATCAGAAGTCTAGTTCAATCTACAGGAAACAACCGGTAATGCGCCGTCAAGAATGGTCGAATCGTTGGAATCTGGATTCAAAGAAGTTCCTGCAGGAGATATGCGCGAGGGAAGGAATTGGAGGTTGCAGTACTCAAAAGTCGTGGATAGAATCAAATCCTCTGAGCTATTTGCATCCTAATGGGAGTTCTCTTGAATAAGATAAAGAAGGAGCCTTCGTCAAAGCCATGGTACGAATCGGACTCGTTGAAGGAGGTTGAAGGAGGGTTCCTAGAAGCCAACGGGGCATTGTTAGGCGCAGAAATGCTTGAGCTTGAAGCTTTGAAGATCCAGAATTTCACCGTTGAATCAGGTTTAGCAGGAAGTTTCAAAAGAGTGCTTTTTGCCGTAGTAAGACACTGCCTGAGGAATTGCCTATCGGCATTTGTGTGAGACATTCTCTAAACGGGATATCAGGTGAGCGGAACAGATTTCGTGATTTCTGTAGCTGAGAAAGGACGAGATGAACTTCCTTGTTTTGTAACTTGTGGGTGCCTTGGGACAGAACGCGAATTTACCTTTTCAACGAGGAAGTTTTTCTCAAAGTTAGATATCCAACTCATCACCAGAACCCTTCTCTTCCATATGCATTATTCACAATTTCACATATCATTCATACGACACTCTTATCGGATCGGAGCGCTTCTGCTTAGTTGGGATAATCTTTAGGTCCGTCGCCTTGTGTCGCCCGGTCGGGGATGCTCCATGATTGTTATCACTCTAGGAAGGAACTCAAAAAGCCTGTCCATCGCACGAGCCTTCGCATATCCCAACTCCTCTTTCATTCCCTCAGTAAAATTGCCTCAGCGCTGGTTGCGGGCATCAGCATTCATCAAAGATACCAGGTATTCCTCTTCCTTCCAATCCCCATCTCACCTATCTCAACTTACTCCTTTGCATTAAATTAGTCTCTAAACATTACAGTACAACAAATTTCTCTTTTCCTGGAATACTCGTCATCATCATCATGCATTTCTATCGTTCTATTCTCCCCTTCGTATTTGGCTTTCTCTGCATCGCGTACTCTGCTACATCTCAACCTATCTTTGGATTGGTGTGTCTGACACACATCTTCTTCATATCCATCTTTCTCACTCCAGAAATTTCTAGCATGCGACATCTCAAAATTTTAAGCGAGTAGCCACTGACCAAAGGAAAGTTATAGTCAAGTTTCACCATTGTTGCTCCCCACAACCCAATGTCGAGACGGCGTTCATGGTCCGCCTTAGGATCAAGAAGAAAATTCAGCACGATGTTGGGGGCTCCATTCCCATCGTTTTCGAAGAAACTGGAGCTCCAGATTTTGTCGGCAACACAATTGGGTTCGACGTTACCTGGGTAGAAAATGGGCGTCAAGTCTCTATCACTGAAGGAAAAGTAGTAGAGGTGCAGACGAGCAGTGGTAAGAGTCCTAGTTACTGGAAAGTGGAATTGGGGGTAGTACCACAGGCGGTTCATGTGGTGGAGCTAGAAGCTGGCTACGCTGGAACGCCCGGTATAAGCATCAATGGTTCTCCGGTGGTAAGCCCGAAAGAGTTCTAATCCACATCCGGTCCTGATTGAATGACCTTCTGGCTACTTTAGAGCAATGCGAAACCAGGGAGAACCGACACACATAAATAACTGTTTTTGAACGTTCGCAAGGCCTTCGAGAATGGTAACACAGCCGGCGATTAGGGGGACATTGGTAGCTACCACAACTGACGTCCACGAAGCTTCCCGGGAAATTGATGCTTCGGTTGTAGATTCTTGAATCCTATAGTCTTCATAGAACCATTGAATAGTTTAGGGACAATTTATGAGCATTTGATGAGGATTGTTCATGAACGAAAAATCGCAATAACTTTTCGAACGGCTTTGTTGCTTGCTCCTCATTTCACCAGTGCTTTGGTCAATTGCCGCCAAGGCTGCGCAGTCTAAGCTACACCGAGATATTCGACATTCAAAACCTATCTTGTTCAAAAGACTGATGATGGTTTCGGTTTATATCAAATCCTGCAAGTCCTGGACCAGCATCCAAGAACCTTCCAATCCTGGAAGTACCGCAATCAACCCACATGGGTTTGTGGTAGGTCGATGCCTCACGCATATGGAGGCAGTCAGAGACATGTCCCAATCAACGTTGGTGAACTTCTTCCAGGTGCTCGGAGGGAGGTCTCTGAAGATCTGAAGGGTCAGATGGCTTTTTCGCTCATGACAACAGAGGATAGCCACTGCCAGGACATGGAAAATCACCGGTCGCACAGGGTTGTGTCGGTGAGCGATTTTTCAATAAAGCCATTGGGATCTCTATGGACGTTGCATGTGTTTTGGTGAGAACAGCCTTTTTTCGCGCATAACCGTAACGACAGAGGATAGCCAAGGATAATGCTTCGTCAATCTGGTTTCCCTATCTTGACAGTGGCTCACTTCCACCGGTTGCATTGGTGCGCGATTTAGCAATGATCAGTGCGTGCTCCGGCTGATTCAAACACGATCGTGATCTCTATGTAAACATTAAGTTCATGTGCTTCAATGAGCACAAGGTGCCACAAGCTTTTGCGAACACGGTGAAAAACATCCTATCGTCGCTTGGAATCCCAAGCCTCATTCCTTCCGTTCTAAAAAAATTCTAACGCTGGTCGTTGAGATTCTACTTTGCTAGTCAAAGGTATAATACTATGATCCTCGTTGCGAATTCACTTAACGTCTACAACAACAGATCTTTTATTGAAGTTTGACAAAAAAATCACACCCTCGATACCAAACTTTTTGTGCTTTTGCTCATTTCCTTCGAGCCCCACATCACCATGCACTTTCCTCTTCCTGGTGCAGGCTTTAAAGTCTTCATTGTCTTCATCCTTGGACTTGTTTCCTTCGCGTGCATTTCTGCTCGACCGCTTACCAACTCGGTGGGTTACACGAATTGCTCTGCCAGAATCTGTTTTCATCATCCTTCCAACCCCTACGTCTCTCCAGGAATCAAACCTGATATCCCGCTCTGATCTGGTTAGTAGAGCACGTTGGACAGCTACAGTTTCCTTTCCGGGCTCTGCTTCGAAAATCCTGCCATCGAAAATTGCGTGCAATATCAAGAATGACATTCGAAAGGCAATATCAATGAATATCGTTTCTGGGCATACAGTCAAAGTCAAATTTTCCCAGCTAGTTCCGGAGTTTGACGAGAACCAGAACATTTCTTTCCTCATTACCTGGGACAACGGGGCTCAAAGTGGCCCAAGTAAAGGGGTTGTTAAAAAGATTCCGGAAGGAAGAAATCAATTTCGTGTGGAGGTCGAATTAAGTCCGCCCGATTCTACACCAGCCATAAATGCTTCAGGTTAATACTAGTAGCGAACCATGTGTAAGAGCAAAAATTTCTATTTACTTTATCGTTAACTGACTATCACTTCAGCCAAGCACAGACCTGCGACGCCGCCAAGTGGTGACCGATCACAACCCATGCGGGACCCCAAGTCTTTATTTTTTCGATGACAGGGAGGGACGAGAAGAAGGAAGAACAGGGATGGACTCGGGAGAGAGGAGATGGCGTACCAACCATCATACTTGTGCCTTTGTACTTTCTCTGAATCTGTAACTCTAAGATTGGATGATACCAGCTACTCAAAGGGATCTTGCGTCGATTGATATGTTCAGAATCTTGCTAGGTATCACTAAGGGCTCGAGGACAGAAATTGCGTGGCGTGCCGGGAAAAAAAATCAACAATTTTTAGAAATCAACCGCGCACATGCCCAGTGCATGCCCTTCTCGAGTGCGTTGGGGCAGATTCCAAACGCAATTATGCCTGGACGAAACAGTATAATGAATTGTTTTGCGCATAGGATTAACCCCCCCGTTTTCAATCAATCAATCATCGCCTGATTTTCGCCTATTATTCTTTTTAACCGTTTACGCCAGGTTTACGCAGACCCTGTATGCTTTGTGGCAGGCAGGTGGCAGGTATAAATTAAAATGGTCAATTCTATCGTCACTTGCCATCCCAACTTCCTCTCATTTTTTCACATCGTAAACCAACGCTGGCCGTTGGGATTACACAAAGTTACACGTTACTGGTCATAAGTATTGAAGTAAGATGTCCTTCACATCCTTGACGTTACGAATACACCCACTGACTACCACAAATCCGCTTTTCAAGTTCCTTACAAAATCCATTCACCCGACACCAACCACAGCTCTCCTCGCATCATTTGTCAAGCCCCATATCATCGATATCATCATTATGCGCTTCCCTCTTCCTGGCGCAGGCCTGAACATCAAAGCATGCCTCGTTTTCATCCTCGGGATTGTGTCCATTGCATATGTTACTGCACGACCAATCACTGGTTCGGTGAGATTTAAATGCCTCAAATTGTTTTTCGTATTCTAACGGTAGAGTTTCCACTTCTCTCTCCCTAGGAACTCGACTTGCAGTCCCGCTCTGGGCTGATCAGTAGAACGACTTGGACAGCTGCAATCACCTTTCCATACACTAAAAAACTCCTACCTCCTGATCTCACGTCACATCTCGAGGAGGACATTAAACGTGCGATAGAAATGAATACCCAAGGACATACAGTCACGGTCACCTTTCCTCACTTTGTTGCATTTCCACAATTTGATGAAAGCAACAAGATTCATTTCACAATCACGTGGAATGATGGAGCTCACAACACCGTAAGTACAGGGGTGGTTGAAAATATTGGAACTGGGGGGAAGTTTCAATTTGACGTGGACTTGAATCCGCCCACTAAGACACCGTTCATCCACATCAATAATGAACCATATGTAATGAAAACATTTTTATTTCTCTTGCTGCGAACTGACTACTACTTCAGCACGAGCAGCCGATCCCATAAGGCGACATCTCTGGAAGTTGCAGTGCTGTTCCGGATCTCGGTCACAGCTCTATTTTCTTTTCTGATGACGGCTGGATAGGAGGGAAGGGGAAGAGGAATGGACGGGAGAGACGATATAATAATCTGGAGTATCAAACATGAGACATCTGTATGTACAGTACTTGTCTTGAATCTGCGAAGTTGAATGGGGCTCGCAATTTGATGAAGAATGTACTTGACCTCCAAAGCTTGGCTTCTATAGCAATGTTTAGCGAACAATCAGGTGAAAAGTTTCACTGCTTTCCAAGCCATGCTTTCTCGACTGGGATGAATTACTATCGTTCGATGATGTGGAAGTGGTAGAGGTTCCGAGGATTCACCAGTGTCACTCTAAATAGCCGTAGACGTAGAAACCATTTCACGCGATTTCTAAGTTGTAACCACCATCTTTCGATGTCTCAACAAGACTCCTTGAATCATTGGAGTCGAGGGAGTCCAGATTCAAAATGCTTCAACAACTCTCTAAATTTTGCCCAGTCTTTTTGCGATGAGGTGAGATTTCTTTATGTTGATGTCATCCTCGTCTTCGCATAATTGGCCAAACCTTCGCTACGAAGGTGATCAAGTTAAACGCCTCGTTCCGATTCTCATTCACAGCACCAACTTGAGTATGATAAAAATATTCCAGGATATTCCCTTGAATGACCATGCACATGTTTGAGCTGTTTACTTACCATCACTTCGACTCTCGAGCACTCGATAATGCGGAGCCTTCGTGTTTGCTTCCGGTTATGCAACACAGCCTGAGCAGCCCTTGATACAGGCATGTAAATCCCTCATTTTGAGCCATTTGATTTATCATGATGGTATACGCATGGTTCACCGCATAAACTCGTATATAGCGGCTGCTTTTCCCCAGCTGCTGGCTACCACCTTCTCTTCTCGCTGGCGAAAAGATTTCGGCAACCTACCACTGGAGACGTTTACACATCATCTTTCGCATTCTTCTCTGAGCCGTCTTAGGCTGTCTTTCAAGTCCGTTCCTTCATTCATCTTCAAGTATCCAATAGTAGTGAGTAAAGAGCACTGCTCTGAGCGTTACCTGTATCTGATCTTCTTTGTAAGACGGTCGTAACAATCGTTATGCACATCAATCTTGCGTATCTTCTTTTTGCCCTTTCGTCGGTCGCACACGCTGCACCCACATTGCCGTCTGAGAAAACCAATCTCGAACAACGCTCCAAATCCGCCAGGGGAGAACCAGCTTCGTCTCCAGCTGTGAGTGACTACCACACATGAACATCCATTTATCCAATTGGCAACTCAACCTATGGCGACCAACTTTACTGACCCTCGTTTTTGATCAGCCAGCCACGGTCTATGTCGAGATAATTGACCATGGTCTTAATCTACACCCGTTCTTTGATAATAAGCGTGAGGCCAAAGTCAAAAGCATTTTCGAGGAATGGATCAGGAATACGAAGCTGATCAAGATGGAAAAAGACAAAGCTAAAGAGGGGAAAAAAGCGACTCCAATGAAAGATCTGCCCGATCTACCTCTTGTCCCGCTCGAGATCGTGATCAAGCCGGAGAATGCTCCATTGTGGGGAGATTTTCGATTTTGGGGGCCGGGGGTCAAGGACATTCCAGGTTTTGAAAAGGGATGCGAGACCAAGGAAGATTTATGTCGGGGAAGTGCTATACAAGGCGGGGTCTTATTCGATAAAAGCCCTCCGTGGACAGATATGTATTATGTGAATCTGAAGGATGGATTTGGCGTAGGAATAAAAGCGTACCGCACAGAAGTAGTCAGTTGATTGTACTTGCAGCAGTATATTCTTCAAACTTCTTAATGGCTCGTCGGACAAGAAGAAGACAACAATTTTTTACACTAACCATTACATTGAGTGCCACGAACGCTACGACACCGGTGCCCCAGGCTCTTTCAATTTATCTCTAGTCTTCCTACTACCAAAGATTCCCGTCCCAACGCGAACGATATCGCTCCCAGCTTTCAATGCAGCTTCGAAATCACTTGACATACCCATGCTCAAGAGCAATTTACCAGTGGATTCGTCACCCCAACGCCGAACTTGATTTTTGTCTGCTTCCTCCGGTACCAGTTCTGCCTGGAGCCAACGCTCCAAAATGTCCCTTGTCTCGGTTAGTCTTTCAAAGTCGGCATTTTTCTCGGTCTCGTTCGCAGAGAGGGAGAGGTCCAGGGCGCCAATTGTCATCAGGCCCTGTAGACGGAGTTTGGGACACGACATTACGATATGTTTTGCTAATCTTTGTAGATCTGAGAGTTGACCGAGGGAGGAAGATGAGGAAGAGGCGAGGGGTTGTATGCCAGATTTGGCATCTTCGCCGGATGTATTGATTTGTACGAGCACATTGAGCGGAGCGATACGATCGGAAGGGAGTGCTTTGTGTAATGCGTTAACAGTTTTCTCAGACGAGATGGTCTGTACGGTGTGTAGATTTGGTATCGCTATAGAGCCCGAGAAGATACATCGACATGATCATTGGTCG
Source organism: Lentinula edodes (assembly GCF_021015755.1). Lineage (NCBI taxonomy): Eukaryota > Fungi > Basidiomycota > Agaricomycetes > Agaricales > Omphalotaceae > Lentinula > Lentinula edodes. The sequence continues at coordinate 2,303,068 of NW_025764307.1, forward strand.
CAGGTGAAAAGGCGACGCACAAGCTAACAACTTCGCTTTATTCGACTGTAATGTGCCAATGAAATGCCATTGAATTTCGATCGGTAGCTAGAAAGGTTAAGATTGAGATATAGAAGGCATGAAATAGCTGTGGTCAATCTGACCTCTTTCGCCTTATCAACCAGTTCCTGCACATAATTTTCGCCGAAATCTCTCTGGCCGAGTTCATAACAAACCAAGATATCAGCAGATGGTTTATATTTCGAAACAGCGACGAGCTTTGGGATATTGGATACCGATCCTAGAGCTTCTACTGCTCTAGAAACACGACCTCGAATTTCTGTTAGAGATTCTCGAATTTCCGCTGTCCGTTCTGGTGTAGCTTTTTGAATTTCGCTATTGGGCCAAGTAGACATTGAGAAACTCGAATTTAAAGCGAATGAGGCCGTGTAGATGAATGTTTTATCGGCTCTGTTAAAGCTGGGTTTACTGAACAAGCGATAGGCGCGATAGAAAGACTTGAAACCAGACGATGGTGGATAGGGACAACTGAGTTTCATGAATTATGTAACACCGCTCTGTGGGCGGGATTTCCATTTCCGCGGTCATCGACAACCCTCATCGCGACAACTTTTTACGGTCAATAGTAGTCCCAGGCATAATTCACAGTGCGACGCGCAGCATTTAGCAGAATCGAAGCTGTTTGCTTTGTTAATGTGTAAGTTATAGGTCTACAGAAGCCTACAGAAGCACTGCGGTTCCGGTCAGGTATCTCAGCTTGCAATCAAAACCAGAATCTGATATCCATAGCAGCTCGAGGTGCTGTGAAAATTGTGTGGCATTTTCACACTTGGATTACCCTACATCGTAAAAGGTCAACGGTCAAACGACGGGCAGTGCTTTGAGTACTCCGGTAACAGTAGATGATTTTTTCAAACTCTCAATGATTGCTCAAGCTGTGTATACAAAGTACCAAAGCCTGATCAGTATGATCCCCGAATACGACCTCCATCTTTTGGAATGGCTGGACAGCGGTAGGAACACACGGCCCCGGAAGAGGACTATGGCTTCCCTTTCACTATTCCACGTTCATCTTACTCTTCGGGCTTGGGTTAAAATTTATCTGGATCGGGTATACTCTGTCAAGTACCAGTTGATTGTGTTCATCTCGGCGCGATGACACATTACTACAAGCAGGGATCGTAAAGCCTTCCGGATTCATAGCCACTGGCCTTGTATACAAGTGATGTCAGTACTGAATATACGCAGTGATAGAATGGCGGTGCTCACTGCTCACCTTCCCATATAATACAGCTGCTATGTCTTCTTTCCACCCAACAAACAACATCTATTCCGTCATTATCGACATACACCACCTCGAAGCGCTTATTCTTTCAGATGAATCTGATTATCCAATCCATCCCTCCGATGCTACATATACCACCTTCCGCTTCATCATCGACTTCGCCTGGCAGCCACTTTTTCACGACAGGTACACATATGGGGAGAGTGGTGGAAGAATCTGCTCGCCCTCGCTATCTCCTAAACGAGCCGCCCAATTCAAATCGAGAAGAGCGGCAACGGCGGCCTATATTGTCGTTGTACATACCTCAAACTACTCACGATTCTGGTTTTGAGGAGAATCGTACCCCTCGACCTCGCTCGGCACGATTAGTGCGATCAGTTCGTTCAGGTCATCGAGTAGCTGAAAGCTCTCAAGTCTCTCCGGCCCTACAAAATCATCGTTTACCCGTGGAAATCCTCACGGACATTTTCCTTTACTGTCTGCTCACAATCCACGATGTCCCGCCACCTCGCCTCACCGACCAAGCCCCACTTTTACTTGTGGCAGTATGTCGAGAATGGAGACTGATTGTCCTGAATACTCCTCGGTTATGGAGCTCACCTCACTTTCGTATCCCTCCACCAGCTTCTATGAACTCTATGAGCTTGAAACGCCAGCTGGACGGGATCGATCTATGGCTGAGACGCTCTGGATCGACCATTCCAATTACAGTTTCATTGATGCCCTATCGCGGGCTGAAGCACTCTGACTCGGGTTGCCGGGAGGAGGTGCATCCCAATACACTCAAGCTCATCCAGTCCTTGATGTGTCACAGCCATCGGATTACCCGGTTGGGGATTCTCTCTTTCCAGACCATGCATCATTTGCTACGCTCCCTGTCCATAATGGGCACGATCCAGCTTCCGGCTCTGAAGTCGATCTACGTACGACTTGCAGCCCAGCACAGAAGTTTGATGAGTGAGGAAGTACTCGCTGATCTTATGTCCCATTCTCACAAGAGCATGCCCGTCTTGCAAGAACTTCATATTGACGGCTTGACCTCTAGCGCTGCTGGACACTTGATAAGAACACCCAACTGGTCTTCAAATATCACACATCTCATACTAGGCCCCTCTTCTTCCTCTCGTCGTCGTTCAGGATTCGGATCATTCAACGGTCACGATCTTGGTCCATGTGATGCCCTTTCCATATTATCTCAAAACCCGCAGCTGCAATCATTTGAAGCGACAGTAACACTTCACACCCATCGCTCTTGCACGTCGTTTGCTAATCTACCTTTTCTCCTAAACCTAATCATCTACTTCGAGGTCCCTCCCAATGATGCGTTGATCTCTTATCCCGACCAGGACATGTATCGATTCTTCGAATACATATCATGTCCTGCTCTGAGGGCACTTTCAGTCGCCTACGCGGGTATTCCTTCACTCACTGAGATACCGTTCCTTTCTTGGCTTAATACTTCCTTCAACGAAGTTTCTGAGTCCGGAAGGAAACGCACCATGCGTGTGGATAAACTACGTGATCTCAAACTTGAAGTATCGATGACCCCCGAAGCACTCACAGAGTGCCTCATACTTCTCCCACCGAGTGTGCGCATGTTGGAGATCGTCGATTTGGGTCATATCGATGTTGAGGGCGTAGGGGTAGTTGAATTTGGGCATACAGTGCAGGATTCTCACCTAGAACTGCTGACTTGGCAGATATCGACACCCAACTCTGTTGACGAGTCTGTGAAGGACGTTGATGTCTCTTGCTGCTCCCACTCTTCCTCTTTAGCTGCATCTGTTTCTATCAGCGACTCTGAACGAGGGCACGAAATATGTCCCCGCCTGAAGACCTTCCGACTAGTCATATCCGGATTTCTCACCCTTCTTTGCTCAACTCCAACTTCTCGCAGCAGTAGCACGTCTTCATTACGTTCGCCCCGTCAATCGCCCTCGGACTGGAGGAGAAGAAGGAGTGGCGTATCTCGTGCGGCACTTCAACGCTTTATTGAAAGTAGAAAACAGACTGGTCTCCAAAGTTCAGGCCCATTTAATTTCCGGAAAAAGTTGCTGAGAGAATGCGAGGTGCTTCTATCTCCCGCCTTGTCCGGTTCTTATCTGCTTGATTCCCCTGGTCTTTAATCGAGGGAACCTAAAAAAATATTTCATTCATACACAACGGTCTATTTATCTATATATTGTCTCAGTCACATATGTAATATATTATATTCAAGTCCTCCTGAACTTGTGTAACATCTGTGTCAGTTACTCGTTCATATGCCATTGTATCATAGCATTTGCGGTCGGTCACTCGTTCTTCTATCATTGCTATTCTACTACATTTGTACTATGTCTTTGCATTGGTATTGTATTGTATCATGGCTTAAATTTTACGCAAACATATTCTCAAATTTGCTAATAACTACGCACAAAACTTTGGACCAAAACTTTCAAGAGCAAAAAGTAATGCTGTTGAGTCATGGTAGCTTTTCACTTTAGCATGCATTGTTACGGTAGGTAAAAAGCTAGTACATACTAACCCCGTCAGCAAACTCTTCGAAGATATCCAGCGGGAAACTGTTGGCCATTGCCTCATAGCCACTAACATTCGGATGAAGAAAATCCCCTGAATTGAATGCCGGATTCAGCTGAGAAGGATTATTGGGATCCGCAACGACTTTGTCAAAGTCTATGAAATGGTCAAAAGAGCCCGGTGTACGGATGTATGCGTTGACACGCTGGCGAGTGGCCTCCCTAACGGGATTGGAATAAGGCTGGATGGTAGTATTCGGCGGAGATCCAAATGGTGTAATCGTGGCTGCAAAGACCGGAATACCGAAAGTGTGGATTCGAGTCACGATCTGCTTGTAAGCAGATATAAGCAGATCACCTATAAGAGTTTGACTCTCTTCTGAAGGATCAGCGACTCCGATGTCATTGACCCCTTCAAATATCATAGCGTACTTGACGCCAGATTGAGCCAAAACGTCGCGGTCTATTCTTCCAAGAGCGTTTGGACCTAGTCCGTCTGCAAGGACCCGATTCCCACCAGCCGCTTGGTTGCTGACAGAAATTCCAGAGGTACCTTCGTTTTGTTGCATACGAGCGAGAACGAGATCAGGCCAGCTGATGTGGTCAGTCTCGAAGAATACAGAGTCAGGTGAGACTTACCGGTTATTCTTGTTGTCATCACTGCCACGACCATCCGTAATACTGTCCCCGATGATAGCAAAAGCTGAGGACGATGGCGAATTGGACCAGACTTCCACTGCGCTGATGAAGTACCTAATTAATTTGGTCAGGAAACCAGGAGGGATTTCCAACATAAAACATAACATTTTCATCCTTACCAGTGTTCAACGCTGGTTGCAGATACAGATGTAATGTTTGACGCGGTTACTAGGTTTCCAAATGACATCCATGTCGTTGTACGGCTCCCCGGATGCGAGGTAACGGAGAATCCATTTTGTCCATCTTGGAGGTATATCGTCACCGCCAATGTTGATAAAGATTGTATAGGAAAATCGACCGGATCGGAGACGACGAGGGCACCATTCGGAATCGAAAAACTTGTGTTCCCACTGAAGGTAAGCGACTTCAGAGTTTTCGTATCAATGGCACTTGCCCCGGGAGCTCCGTCCAGTGGAAGTGCTATTGTAGCAGCAGTGATATCCAGATTGTTTACACCGAATACATTCGAGAATCGTACTCGGATTTGGGTGCCGCCAACGGACATGTGTAGTGTCTGTCGAAGAGTTGAGTTCACGAAAACCGCAGCAGATCCATTCTAATAGCAATGGGTGGTGAGTGAAACATCAGATTTTTATGTGTATGCATTCAGCTTACGAAAGGCGGATTGGGAAGGTTGGTCGATTCTGTCAACTGGGGCATTGAGGTCCAGCTATTAATCCATCGACCTTGTGCGGAAAATGCAACAAATGCGTTCAGAAGTAAAAGTAGAACGAGGGAATACATTGAGGAATTTCTACCCAGTCTCGAGGACTGTTTGTCTTTTTATACCAGAGTACTAGACATTCAATGACCGACAATTATCCGCTTTGAATCTAATTCGAGATGGTGTATTACAGCGGCCTGATTTCTCTCAACAGTTAGATCCAGAGGCATTGTACCGTCTGCGCCCGGTGATTATGTATATTACTCACATGCAAAACTTGGACTGCCTGCCAATTTCATCTCTTGCTGCTTTCGTGTCCACTTTGCTTTGAGTGTCATCGTGAACTTTTCCTGATTGTTCTGGTCTTCATTGACGGTCTTTTTAACGCATATGGCAGCTCCTCCACTGTACAGCCCGGGTTTAAGACTCTAGAAGTCTCTAGCTCGGCTCCTTTTGCTAGTTGCATACGGCGGAGTGCCCACCACCAATGGTAGGTTGATTCGTGCTCTGGGGGATCATGATGTCGTGGGTTATCTGTTCTGACTTCAACTATTCTATAAAGAACTTGGTAGATTGTGTACCTTCTTCTGCAACTGGACTTTAACGTAGAACTTCAGCATCCCAAGATCCAGTGTTTGCGACCGTTGTTAAATCATCATTGAGCCAGTTTCATGCTCGGGAGGCTCTCTCTAGGTAGAACTGGATGCGATTCGTCGAATCGTCTCTCGGTACTGTGAGTTCCGTCATCAGGATCTCAAAGTTCCGTAAAAAAGTAGCTGGTTGGATGGGTGGTTCAGAGAATATGGGCAGCGGTCGTATAGAACCATTGAACGCGGACTAACGTTGTGCAAGGGGACAGAGTTTGCTAGTGAACGAGTTCTCAGGCGATTTTGTCGGCGTCGAAGTAAAGATTGAGGATGATTGATAAATTGTGGTTCTTTCAGCATCGTTTGAGTGTTCGAGGTCAGAAGGTCTTCTCGAAATGGAAATAACCAATTTTGTCGCATGTCAAAACCAATGAAAGAAAAATTGGGAGCCACAACAACCACTTCGGATTCCGGAAGGCCAAATAGAATACAACGACGACGCAGATAAGATGTCAACGTGTCAACGTGTCAACAGTCAGAGCAGGTGGATCGCGTTTTTGTTTGGCAATCTAATGCCTGTTCTTTCTACAATTACAAGAACGTTCAGATCAACATCAGCCCTTTACGTTTTGTACAAACATAGATAGTACATACTTGGAGCTCTTCTTAGCAGAACGTTCTGGGGTTCAATGTGCATTTTCGATGAAATATGGATCAGTTCACAACGTAGACAACCTTGGATCAAAATTCCTCCCCAGGACAGGCTCTTTTGGTCTATCATACGGGACCTGGAAAAGGTTCGCCGAATCATGCTCAGTATTCAGTGACAGATCCAGGCGATGAAGGAGTACACACCATATTCCCAGCCACTTGAACATAGTAAATGCAAACAAACCTCCTCTTGCACTCCTGGTGATGTCGGCCTTCCTACCAGCAAGCGTTTACTCCCTCGTTTCCTATGAAGCGAACCCTTCTTGACCGCTCCGTTCCAACTCCTTAGACTATGGCTCGTCACCGACCCAATTACATATCCAGTCGTATGATCCGACTGTATAGATTGAGGCAACTTGAAGCAAAATGAATGGACATACCGGATACTAGTGCTGTCACTTCACGCTCTAAGAATGGCTCCATGTAATCTTGGCTGGAATGAAGGATATACTGTGTTCGATCGAACGCAGCGCCAACAACAGGAACAACAGGATCGCAGGTGTTGAAGTTGACTGGAACCTCTGGGTTAGTGCCGGCGTCTAATTGAGCACGGATAGGAGTTGGATTTGCTCGACTGGGATTCCGACGATGAAGGTGAGGAAAATCACACACACCCGCTAGCAAACGGAAGGATAGAGGCAAGGGAAAGGTAGGTCGTGGAGAAGAACAATCAGACAAAGAGGAGGCCGGACTACCTTTCCAGGTTAAGAAAGGGAGTCGCTGATGGAACTGGTGCAACGAATATCTTGGTAAGATTTACACAGTGACTGAGTAGCAAACTATCTCCTCAATTCTTCCGTTACATGGAACACTGATGGAAACCAAAAGCCGAAGTAAACAGGTCAGTACCGCCGTGGAAGAGGGAAGAATCACTTACAAGCCACATAGCTGCCAATGTCAATGATAGGCCGCAGTCACACAAGTCATGTAGAATACAATGTAAGGTATATCGTGAAGAAATCTATCATCCCCCTTACTAAATGAAACAATATCAGCTCGAGCTGTAGGAGGATTTAGGACGTACCAATCATCACTGCGGTGATGTAAAAACAGCTTCAACGCGGAAGAATTCCGGTCATAGATGCAAACAGAGGAACATCATGACCCTGTCTTTGAAGATACACCCTGATGCTGAGCAAGCAATCTTTCAGTTGAGCCCTTGTCAATGTGACTTCGCACCCCGTTGGTTTAGAAGATCACATCATCTGTATCCGGGTCACTTCTGCGTTCAAAGAAGTCCTCTGATTCGCATCCAAGCTAAATCCGTGTGCATTCTTCACATCTACCGAATATTGGAGGAGCTGGTACTAGGTGCGCAGCTATTATACTTCAGTAGCCTCGAGTAATGTAATTGTAATTAGGCCTAATGCTGGCCTCATGTAAATCGTGGTTACACTGTCTTGGAAAGCGACATTTAAGTAGATCAAAGTTGAAGTAATCAAGGTGACATCGTACATTGTAACAATTTGTGACACAATCACGAGTGACAGTCGCGTCAACTTACAAAATACATCAGAGGAGATTGACCCAGCTGGCGGTAGTTTAGCAGCGATCTCATGTCCTGGTATATTTGTGGAGATCCTAGCATCCTGTCGGCAATGCCACCATCATTCTTTTGCACTATAAAAGACCACAAAATCGCGTCAATTGACATCAGTTGATCTCCACTCCTCTCCCCAAGATACTATATACCAGTGCTGGTCGCTGGGATATATTCGAGATACACACCTCCAGTAGTTGGAGGAACAGTAGCTGACCCCTACCTTCGTTGTTTGCATCCATCCTGTCACTGGGAACTTCGGAATTCAATTCCTCCTTCGACACAATCAATTCCTACATCCCGCATCCAACCATCATCTTGCCAATAATCAATAGACTCTTGTTTTGATTGTCCAATACTCTCTTTTCTTTTGGACGTCACGCACCCCCGAATCACCATCATCTCTTCATGCACTTGAATTCCAGAGCTTGTTTCATCTTCATCCTACTGAGATTTCTATCAATCTCGTATGTTGCTACCCTACCTGTCGAGCCTGGCTTAGTGAGTTCAAATCAATGGTGGATGTCTGCTCTCTAACCTGAGTGTATAGCAGCTGAATTCAAAGCCTTCACCACTCGTTGTCCACGGTGAACGCTTCCCAATTTTCAAGTTAACAGCCGTAGTCAAATACGTTAAAACACCTTATCAGTGGAAAGGGCATATACCTTCTCTAGTGCATAGTAATCCACTGCTGGGCGATATTCGCAATTTGATCGAAGCGGAAATCAGAGCCAGTAAAGCAGTACAGGCTCTACATGCAGAAGAAGTCGTGGTTATGTTTCTCTCCAAGGGACGACCTCCGAGATTTGACAATAATACACATGACTTTGGATTCCATGTTCGATACTACGACGGAAGGCATCCGGAAGCTGTTTCTAGCTGCGAAAATGGAAAATTGACTTTTTTACCCAGACAGAAAGATGATGAAGTCAATTCTGTTGTCATGAAAGAGCAATCTCTCGACTCCACTTGGCGGTATATGCAACATTTCTATCCCATGTTACAGCCTTCCCCCTCAGCCAAGAAACCTCTCAACCCGGCAGCCTATGCTTTTGATCCAGCGAAGCAACCTGAATCTCCATATGATTTGAAGGTGGAATGGCATTGAAGATGGTATGTTAAAAATAATCCATCACTCACGCGGTTCACTTGTTTAACCCGCAGTCTTTCAGCTCGATTTGGATTTGGCCAATTGTTCATATCCACGTACTGTACCTGATGTCTACCAAATGGAATTCCTCGTACAGCTTGCTACTCTAATTCCAAACCTGAATCTAGTTCTGATGCATGAATAGTAATTACTGTATGCTTGTGCTGGCAGGAAGTCAAACTAATTGGTCTTGCTGGTCCCGATTTATGCAGGTATCAAGATAATAATAATATGGTTTATGCACATCGAAACAATTGTTATCATCTTACATCACACATCTGCAATCTGCCTAGCTAAATACCTCAGAATACCTCCTGCGCCTGTTGTGTCCTGAGGCTCCTCATCTGTAAAACCTCAGGCTGTGACCTTGTAAGTGACTGTCAACCATCATCTCGCATCACAAGTTGGCATTCTGTCCTGCTGCTGAGACCGGATCTTACGTATTGACTAATGGACCAGCAACAAAAGGAAATAGTCCAGAAAACCGTGTATCCAAAATACATGGTTTTTCGGTATACCTGGCACCAGCAGAAAAGTTGCATCAGATGAACATCCTCTTGACTTTCTTCTTCTTCTCAATTTCAGGATATTGTGTTTTTTTGGCCATAAAACCTCTGGGGGAAGAAGCGCATGAACAGTGAAGGTGGGTCTGGAATTTGGGATGTGCAAAGGAAAGATCTAGAGAGCTTTGAACTCGAACTTTGAGCCAAATCATGTAATCACCTTGGGCACTTAGTCTCTGTCCAGTACATACCGCTATAATTCCATTAGAGAACTCATTTGTGTTTGGACTCCTGGAAATTCGACAACTTTACAAGATCCATGTGAAAAATAAATGGGGCCATCGATACATCCATAAAAACCTAACATTGATATTCCTTCATTCAAAAACTATAGATGACCGACTTATGTATACCTTGCAGGATTCTGGGCGGGAAGATCTTTGAGAGATCTAAGTTTCAGCCTCCTCCGAGCCCATCTATGGCCCGCTTACATATTTTATCGAAACACATCTCACCCAAACAGTGTTGAGAGAGATGATGAATCTACGGGAAAACGTTGAAGTGATATACATACTTGACACATACAAGCCGTCAGGTACACCCCACTATCTACACTCTATCTGTTGAACTCATCAAGTTGTTTGTGTTTGCTCTTGAAAGGCTCTTGTAGGGACTTTTTTCAGTGAGGAGTTCCGGTATCCCAGAAAGAAGAAAAGATAGACTTTACCGTCCGCAATTTCCCTTACACTGAAGTTCGAAGCCATTCTCTAATGAAGAGAACATCTACGAGGTGCCAAATTATGGGATTTTCTTAATGATAACCTTTCCAGTTTTTGGATCGAGCTAAAAATTCCAGAGGAATAATGGTAAATTAAGATATGGATTCAAGCTTGATACTCACGGTTGGAAATTCATCTTTTTCCATATTTGGCGCCGTGATTGTTCCGGGTCGAACTCTTGATGTCGGGTCCAAGTTGACCACTAAATGATAAGTACCGGCTTCTTGTACCTTCTGAACGTAGCCTCCAGTTTGATGTAAGCTAGTATAGCTATTATCGCTCCAACTAATATCGAAAGCCATCTTTCCGTTGGCCCAATCCGGAGTTTCTCCATGTTTAACGAAAGTGACTGGCACCGAGGAACCAAAACGTTTGTGTATTGCATCTGTGATAGTGGACTCGATCTGCCCAGGATTGCTGGAGGGTTCTCCGATGCCAGAAGGAAGTTCGTGGTGATCTCCACGCCGGAATTTGACTTCAGCTTTCCGTACAGCTCTGTGGACTAGCTGAACTCCCTTTAAAAGAAATTTAATGGTATCCACTGGCAATGATAATTGTGTAACGTACTGAGTGAGTAACCGGTAAAGCCGCAGCATATACCATAGAAACAAGACCAAGGATTAAAACAAGATAAGCTTTGAAGTGCAAGACTGTTCCAGAGCGACGACAAAAGCTCATGGTAAGATGTGGTGGGTGTCTGGAAATGAATGTGGGTAGAAAGGAAGGAACAAAGTGCAAGGATGTAGGAGAGCAAAAAGAATAATCTCAGCGGCCAGCGCTGGGATGCGATTAATATTGCAGAGCAGTTCAAGAAGAATAACAAGTTTCAAGAAAGGGAAAGAAAGGGAAAATTTCCACGGTTTACCTTGTGAGTCAACAGAGAATCACCTTGCTTGCAATGGTCATTGAACATCCATAACCTCGAGCGCCCGTGCAAAATTTCCTTTTAAAGTTGTCGTTGTCCGATCCGACGGCGGAACAGGGTCACATCTACGCCTTATAGGGCAAAAGGGATCCGGATGCAGCCCTTTTACTTGAATACTTCCCCTTCATTCAACGGTGACTCCGACTCCAACCCTACTACCTGCCCACAACAAATTTCTTCACCATGTCGCATCGTCCCTGAGCTTTCCGCTTGCTGTTTCTATCTACTTCTACTATCTTTGCTTGATGTCTACTGAAACAAGCATTCATATAGTGATTGATTTCCATCGACCTTAATGTCACCTTATATGTAGGGTTAAGAACTGCTTGTAAATCGGAATCAGCTCTTTGCAAACTAAATCTGCATCAGTCACTGCAATGGGATCAACAGAAGCTAGACATACATAAGGTAATAGTCAAACCAAACGAGTATGAAGATAGGAAAAGCAACAAGAAGTAGAGAAAAACTACGATGACAACAAAGAGAGAGATGGATATAAACTCTTACAGAATTACAGAATACAAAACCATGTAATCAAAGACACGTCTTCGCTAAGCATTCTTATTCCTTATTTTCCCTCACCCTGAACGGGCAAGGCAATCCAACTGTGTTCAACCATACTATCGCCCATAGTTTCTCCGACGTTACTCTCGATGTCCGCGTCTGCTTCGGAAGCAAAACTTGCTGAAGAATCGAAAGAAGATGTAGAGGCAGAGGCAGAGGCAGAGGCAGAGGCGGTGGAGGTAGAGACAGAGGATAATTCGGGATTAGAAAGTTGATTAGCACCGAGATGATCAAGTTGAGAAGCAACCACAGGATCTGCTGATGGTACCGATGACACTGGCTGTGGTGGTGGTGCTGGTAGAAGAAAGTGAGACCTTCGTCTCGCGAATGGTTGAGATAAGGAGTTCAGAAGTGAATGGAGAACGGAGGGAATCATGGTGAGGATACGTAACGGTAGGCGAAACGTGGAGGAATAAACTGGGTAAGAAAATTCAGAAATTGGACCACGAAGAGACAAAGCAAGGAACATACCACTAGATCCAACGAACAACCTATCCCCTCTCATCCAGCTCAAGAACCTCCCGGCCCCAAGTTGCATACCGAATGCGCTGTATGAATACGAACCGAATCCATATCGGGCATTGCTAACAACACCAAGGATGGTAGATACAAAGGTACCAATATGAGGTGGAGTTCTCGTTGACGACGACGATGATGATTCGGTCATGGAAGATATGAATCCGGGACCATACGTAAGCTTCTCAGACGCCGTCCAGTGTTCCATCGCTTTGTACGCATCTGGCGGTATCGAGCCTGAACCCGATGAGGAAGATGAAGATGTATCACTCCCCATGGATTCCTCGATGTCAACGTCCACCACGACCACTCTGACACCACGCATCATCTCTCCGGATTTTCCCGTACTCGCCGCTACCCTGATTTCCTTCCTCAACACCTCGGCAGCTCGAAGTGTTCCTACTGCACTCATACTTTGAACACCACTAAACGCCGACCCAACCCGAGTTTCGGCAGCTGGTAGACATATGATGATTGATTTCGGCTCGGAATGAGGGACGTGTGGGTTACGAAGAAGAGGAAGGAGGGATTGGATGATTTGGAGGGGCGTGAGCTGAGTTTGGGTTATGTAAGGAAGGTATGTGTCGACAAGAGATATGTGCTCGAATGGAGCAGAGGGGCGCAGAGAAGTAGGTGGTAGAGTGAGTAGCGAAATGATAGAATGGATATAAGGATGAGAAGAAGGTGAAGCATAAGGATCACCAGCGGCGTTGATTGGGAAGTGACGGGACAAAGTTGAACCCAATGAGCGAAGGAAAACCGGGACAGTATCGATGTGAGCCGTATCGAGAACCAGTGCACGTACAAATCCATGGGATTTTCGTTCTAGGTCTTCGACATATTCCATTGAGGATACACTTGTAATCACGATATATCCTTTGGCTTCGAGATTAAGGATGAGCGGGAGTCCATAGGGTGAGTCACCTCCGAGGACGACGACGACTTGACGACGGCTATGACTGTGCTCTGGTCGACTTCGGGATCTCCTTCCAGCTCTATGGTAGCGATAGCCAGCCAGCAGCCCCGTCCCAACACCCAAGCCTACAACAATAATACCACCAACAATCCACGGATGATTCTCCACCCAATCCCTAGACTTTTCTTCCCAGCTCATTGGTGGCGGCGGAGGAGGCGGTGGTGGAATTTCGAAGTCACCTAGTCCAGGAATTCGCTTTCGTACGCTCATTGTAGCGTCGTTGATAGAAGCTGGTATTGTTGGCCCATATCGTGCGATATCGAGCCATAATTGATTAATGCTCTCGCGAATCCCAGGGGTAGGAGCTGTAGCGGCGAAAGAGGCAAAGACATATTCTTCCAACGCATCGAGGTATTCTTCGAGTTTCTCTATCGTTGTCATTAATATTGAGGTCGTTCTTAATCAAGGTGTACGTGGAGAAGAAGCGAAAAAGACCGGGCCGATTTACTCTACGCGCTAATTGTCACGCGAGCGCTTAGTGTGGCAAGTCTTCACATCTCGCGTCCTCTCACAACTCCGTCTGGCAACAACTGTGCAGATACAAATTCACTCTGATCTATTCCATGCCTGTCTAAGTATTCTCTCTCCTAGCTGGATGCTATTAGCGGTACCCGGGGGAAGAGGAATTCAACGATTGGGTCGAAAATGAGCATATACTTGAGGAAAAGGTGAAAGCGGAAGGAGGAGAAAGGAGACTAATGTGCCTACATATCTATTGAATACGAGATCTATGAATTTGGCTGCTCCAATGGACTCTAGGTTTCCATCCACTGATATCTATGCAACACCTCTCGAGTGTCATGACGTTGTTGATCCACACCCACACCCACACCCACCCACATCCGTCATGGTCTGCCTAAAGACCCAGGGACTCGTTTCAAGTGTTTGTTCATCATAGACTTGCACATTTTATACTAGCAAACAAGAAAAAACACGTCAACTTCATGAAAATGTATTGGAACCGGCGAATTTACTGCATACATAGTAAGGGATAGGGAAAGAGTAAATGTACTTACCAATTTCTCCTCCTCGATTTCTCTTATTACTATATACGTGTCGGGGGGCCCATAGTCAACAAGCTCCAATTCTGCAATGGTGCCATCGATAATAGTCACAAGCGCATTATTCAGGTTGTTGTCACTAGAAGGATTTGATCAGAAGTTTTACAGTACTAGTAACCCGTAAACTGACTTGTGGTAAACCTTACTAGTAACTGCATCTTTTGCTGCTATCTTGCAACTCCAATCCACAACCTGTTCGTCCAATGCGAGCTGCTCTTTGGGTGTAGCAGTCTTGTAAATTTGGGTCTCCTTAAGTAATACTCCCTTTTTCTTCTTCATGATGACAACAGGGTAGAAATCGGACTGTGACGACATTCCCTCCAGGTCAGAGTTGAGATCCTTATCCCCCTTGGTTGAAAAAGCCGGAACCCTAGTCTCACCAGAGTCAACAAGAAGGTGCATCATCCGGAGGGCCTTAGCTTCACCGTAGCTCCTTGGACCTCGTTCTGGTAGGACTTTCATGATGAGATCATCCCTAGGATGGCCTTTATAGTCAATGACAGTCCATATTCCAAAATTGTTTGATCCTCCTTCAATCTTCTGACCAATGGTAACAATGTCCGATTCTAGCTTCTTATCTTACATGAATGAAAACGATTGAACAAGCTTTCGAAAGATTGAAATGGAATAAATCTCACTAAAAACTTTTTTATCATCTTCTTCGAGGACACTGGGATCTTCGACCCTTTTCATTGTTCCATCCTAACAATGGATAAGTGATATGTCATTCGAAGGAACCTTCAAGTACTTACTTGTACGAGTCTCTCCATTAATGGAAGTACTGGAGGCATGGGGCGCGGTGCACGTTCATGCACACGATGACTTGGAATAGTAGGGAGTAAGAGTGGAGACGAGGATGCGAGCATTAAAGGTGACTCGATTATCTTGTCTCTTCTCGGAACAAGGGGAACAGAAAGTCCGCCGGGTATTGATATCGGAGAAGACATTGCAAGGAAGAGGGTGAGATGTTGAAAACTTGGCATGATGAACAAAAACAAGAGACTGGGTAAGAGAACGCGGTTTCTCCCTGACCAGCAGTGAGAAGGAAGACAAGAGGTGGAGAAAAGGGTGGTAAAAGAAAATTTTCTGTAACTTATCAGAAAGAATGTATTCTTGTGAGCATGTCTCCCCGGACCACCCGTCGGGACCATATTTAGATATTTCTTACTCCGAAACTCTCCCCGAAGGAGGATGTTTCCTGGAGTTCGCTCTGGATAAGTAGTACAAGTTAGTACATACATAGATTGTAGTAGATTAAAACATGATGAAGTTTGAAGTGTGAACAACCTCCGGCTCGAAATCTAATGGCTCTCAACGGCTTGCACAAGGTCAACGCTTCTGTTTTGTGAAAAAAAACCTCGTCCATTTCAGGGTCATACATTGCTCAATCCAACGCCCGGCTTTTCCTCCTCCTGAACACGCAAAGTATAAATTAGATACTGTTAACTTTGCTGCAAAAGGCTGACATGGCCCGAGAATATCGGGCAAAGGAATCATACTACCTTTTAATCTCAAGTACTAGTGCTGGCTGCTAATGCCCACGAGGTATATTATAACAACAATTTCTCCTCCAGGAAATTCCTTGAAATTGGTTGAGATGCAAATGAGCGCATGGTGTGCAATGTAAGTTCACTACATAACTGAATGGCAATACTTGATCACAACCTGGTATATTTATGTTCATGCGACAAGAATTTGAAGACCTGAGGTCATTAATTCTCAAGTTGACACCAGTGTTCAGAAGAGAAGTGCGATCTTGATTACTCAAACCACTCGCAGTGCTAATACTGTCGTCCCAAGTTGTAACGGGGTAGATTTGATATTGTCCAGCTGGAGGTAGACCAACTGCAAAGGTCGCACTCCAGAAGCAGCTTTCGCCCGGGCCAAGATAATGGAAGATAGGGCTGTTCGTGGGTGCAGAAGAAGCAAAAACTGTGGAAATCAACAGTACAGTAGATAGCGGAACCGCGACAGGCTCCGTCGATGGGTTAGGAGTGAACACTGTAGAAACCACGTATACAGTAGACGCTGTAGCCGCAACGGATTTAGATGGCTTAGCCTGTGACCTCTCTTCCCTGCTATGGTCAGCCGAGAAAATGCTTTCCTCCCTGTCGAGCCGTCCCTCCTCCCGGAAAGCAGAAGGGGTAGCCACAGTTGTTTGCAGAGCAGATGTTGAGGGGGAAGCTGCAGTTGTCTTGAAGCTGTTCGTGGGCGCAGAAGAAGTGAAATAAAAACCCCGTACACGGTAGATACCGTAGTGGCGGTAGGGGCGGTAGGTTCTGTCAATGGCTTAACCTGCGATTTCCCTTCACTACGGTCCACCGTGACGACATTTTCTTCTATAAGGGCCCTCTCAAGTTATCTTTCACCCTGGAAAAGAGAAGAGGGAGACATAGTTGCCTTAAATACAAACAGGAGAGCTATTGCAAGCATCACTCGAAGGATTTCGGCAAGGTCCGGTGTAACTTCAGGCACTACTGTAGCCGTAGAAAGCGGCTCTTCTATCGCCGTCGCGGCCATAGCAGATCCACCCGACATTACTTCATGAACAGTGATCGTAGAAGTCGGCCGAAGGAAAGTCACTTTTTACCATAGGTCGCGACTATGCTGACAGTAGTACTAGAAGGTTCAATCAATGGAACGGCATGAACATCAAACGATGCGACCTTAGCTCATAGATGTTGTGCAGCATCAACACAGCGCCAGAGAAGAGAAGAACGTAGACCAGAGCGTAGCCAAAAACAGATGCAAATCGTCGAAAGTATTCTTGTTCAGCGGAATGTATAAAACGTCGGGGTCTGATTTTTTGGAAAGAGTTGAACGAAGTATCGATGGGGAAGGGCGCTTTTTCTGCCAGAGAACCACGTCGGAAGCCTGTCTCCCATTTGAACCAGTTATAGCTACCAAAAAATGATCGCTGGTCGAAGCCGTCTGGCCCGGCATGAATTGTGTATGTCAACAGCAAAGGCGAAATCGATGTGACGAAGACACTCACGGCGACAGCTTGAACAAGGCCTCCTAGATGATACTTGAGACTTTGGTCTACTTTTCCAGTTTCCACGTCATACACCAGTGCACATCCCCTATCAGTGCCTCCAATTAGTGTTGTTCTCACTAAAACAGATATTCTTCGGCAAAGCAAGAGGAATTGGATCAGACGAGAACTTCTTAATGAATAAAAGGCGGTCATGGTCAAAGAGCTCGAACCCTTCGTCGGTGCAAGCGATAAAGCGTTCACAGGTTTGGTCAAGAGAAACTGATTTCCTGTAAACAGCTGAGTACGCACGAAGAGATTACAAGCTGGCATACTGACATAGATCTTAGTCCTGCGTGTTTAATTCAGGCCGTATTGCCTGTATGGTTATCGAGGCAAGCGCTAGATAGAGGGGATTAGGCAGCAGAGTAGAGTAGGCGTAGACGACGACATACATTTTACCTCCTTGCATGGCAAAAGCATATGTATTACCTGTTGTAGTATCAAACCGGACGGTTTTGGCCAGGAAACCGTCTTCAAGAGCAATCGAAAATTTCTTCTTAAGTTCCCCCTGGGCGCTGAGAGTCCACATCACCACATATCTATCCAAAAAACCTTGGAGGACCGTTTGATTTTCGTACGGCATAGTGATTCTTCGAAGCTGTTCCGGACAGAGTACCAACATGTTGAAAGATGGCGGCGAGGGAGCACAGAGGCGCAGCTTCGAAATCTAGTGATTAATTTCGATGAATGTGACGAGGTCCGGATAGTTGAGCTTTGATTGCGAGAGAGATTGCGCGAAGGTGATAGAATGCAACAAAGGAATCCCTACCATGAGGCAAAGACTGAACCGTTTACTGTTTCAATTTGCCGAGCATGCTTTGTTGCTTTGTCGCATTCTGTGATTTGATGGCTGGTTTTGTTCTTCTTCCCTTCCTTCCTTGAGTGCTTCGGACCCTTATAGACCCAGGAAGCACATATTATGTAGGGAGAGAGGTCGACCCCTGCGCAACCCCTACCGCCGTTTTTGTATATAACCCCTATGAGCCACAGCGCGCTAGTGTTACGCGAGCCATCGGGAGAGTATTGTGAAAAGCGATGGGAAGAATGGCCGTATAATGAAGGAGATAGAGGGTGGAGAGGGCTGAAAGTCGCGCATAGATAACTGGAAGAATCTTTCAGTTGTTTGTCTGTCGCATCAGACTGACTCGAGGATTATTTACTCAAATTTATTGGAAGGCTTATGGAAAGTCATCCAGGGCAGCGACAATACGGTCCATTTGAAAAGGTCGTTTGAGCCACGCTATCAGCGGAGGAGGGAAGACGACCTTGTCGTCCGTCACAAATCACATACACGCTCCACCAAAAAAAAATAAACAAAAAAAATAAAAATAAAAATAAAAATAAACCTATAAGTGGGTAAACATGTTCTCCTGGTGCTGATGTGTGATACAATCGTACTCGGAAGCGCCAGAGGGATCACTGACAACACTGGAGATATGGAAGGGATACCTCATCTCTCCATCCTTTTCTGCCCAATCAAAGTCAACAAATCGTATACGCTTCTCGGCCGGTTCATCCCCGTCAGCGAGCATGACATTGGGTCTGCGAAGATCCCCAAAGACAAATCCTTCTTTGTTCAGAAGATCGAGTCCTTTGCGGACGCTGTTTTTGACCGAATCTGGTAGCGGTTGTGAGATGTCGTATGCATCGTGCAGCGTCTTGCCCTCGATGAACTCCATAGCAACAAGATTAAGGTTACCGTACAGTTCACCGAGCGGAGAGAATGATAGCAGCTTGGGGGCAAGTCCATGTGCTGCCATCAATTGATGTACGTCGTGGCCATACTGTCGCACAAACTTGATCACAACTGACTCCTTTGTATCGGTCCGAGTGGCCTTGAAAGTGACGGAAGCGGGATTGTGTTGCAATGGATAGGCATAGATAAAAGGTATCTTGGTTTCACGGATGGAAAAAGAGGAAATCGAGGGACAGAAACGCGGGGGTATATGTCCAGGTTCGACAACAGGTGAAGAAAGACGAGCGTAATATTCATTCAACTCGACTAGTGAAAGTCGAAGAGCGTAGAGGACGTGCGCAATCCGGTGAACCTGCTCATCATCAAACATACGAGAGCAGCCGAGCCATTCATACGCCGAAAGGCGCTGAACGATCGTGCGGGATGTAAGGACTGCGCCCATGATAACAATCCAGGGGCCAGCGAGACCGATGAGGAACGTTGGGCAGCACGATACTTCACGGACTTGGGCGCGCTTTTGGAAGAATACATCAGTTTTTGAGCCCTTCTAATTACTGGATGAGAGACTTACTTCAGGACGGCAGTAAAATCTGGCATACGAAAGTGCAGACTGCCTCGATGGATCAGAGCCGCCACTGCCTAGTTCGCTTTTGATCTCGCTGATAATGCAAGCCCCGTTGACGTTCAGAGGCGTAGGTGTAACAGACATAAAGTCTGGGGATGTCTTGTCCGAATTAGTGATACGCTCGAGCCCAACACCGAGAATATCAGCCAAAATCTTACGAGTCTGGGCGTCTCGAGGTGCCTCCTTGACTGCAATCCTCGATACGGATCGCAACAACGAGGCAGTATCGCGGAGAATACCCTCCGGAATTTCGATATCTGATGTTCTGCAGCGCTGCATGAAGGCACCAAAGACGGGGTGATAGAGCTCTATTGGAGGGGCGACAGTTGAGGGGCCATCTTGCGCGTATCTCCCATCGAGTACAGCAGTAGCTGGGGCGCCTTGGTTGTCATT
Organism: Lentinula edodes; assembly: GCF_021015755.1. Classification (NCBI taxonomy): domain Eukaryota; kingdom Fungi; phylum Basidiomycota; class Agaricomycetes; order Agaricales; family Omphalotaceae; genus Lentinula; species Lentinula edodes. The sequence continues at coordinate 2,323,295 of NW_025764307.1, forward strand.
GTACTCTTTGGATTGGGCAAGCACAGATGGCGGTTTCCCATCCACAACGTTTCGAACATACTTGGTAAAATCTATGGAAAAGATTTCAGCCTTAGGGGTTAGTATCGAGTATCGACAGCACACACCGTTCTTTAGCTCGCTGACTATATCCAAGGCCTCGCTGACTAATTCAGGTTTTGTGGGAGGCACTACCGGGTCTTTAGGTGTGAAGATGACCACAAAATCTTCGTCGGCAAGATCCTTCACGTACTTGCGGAGCCGGATTGCTTTTGCGTTTTCAAGTAAGGCGGGGAAAGTGGGGAACAAGGTTTCAGCTACATCTGGATCCAGTTCAACTGGGTGCTTTTGCTGAAATGGTTTTAGCAGAACGACCCAGAACCAAAACACGTGCAGACTGACTTGGTAAATTACAGCAGTGAAAGCGGTAGAGTCGGGGTAGTATTGGTTGACTAGAGCCTTCTGAAGCTTAGTAATAGACAGCTCTGGATCGACATCGATTTCCGACTGCGAGAATACCAGTGATTCCTGGTTCCGTGAGGCGGCGACAAAGTAGAGCGTTCGAGACATGAGAAATAACGATCACGTGGAGCAACAACGACTCTCTCATACCACCGCGATTCTGATCCTAACCGCTACAGTTGGATACACATTCTCGCCGCCTGCGCTAGCCTCTCCAGATTTTGAACTATCACCTCCCGGCGGTCCCAGTACATTGACCCGTATTGCCTGGGTGTTCTGTCGCCAAAATCCCCCCGATCGACCGAACTTCTTGCGGCAGGCACTGAAGGAGGAGGGTTTGGCCGGGGAAAGTAGATTGGAAAAGGGTGCGTGAGGTCGCAGGGGTTATCGATGAAGATGTTGCACCTAGAAGAGGTTCAAAGAATTCTAGCTCAGATTCGCCTCAAACAATGTCCGCTATGGATTCAGTCCGTATTCACCCAGCGCCTATCTATACAAGTTCTCGCGTCGTAATTCTGGTACACCCCAAAGCCTAATACGGGCATAAGATAGCTTATAGAAGAAGTGAGCCTCAATTTGCGCATGGTGCATTCAACCTTGCCCGTAGATTGCTTCACAGACGAAGAAATCGAGAGCACGGATGTCATGGTGAGAAGAAGCCTCAGGCGCTGATCTATTTCATTCTCAATTCCTTTTCACACATGAATATACCTGATAAGAGCTGATAAGGTAGGAATACTTATTATGCCATAAGTGGTATATACACATTCACAATGTGGAAAGATCATGCAAGGCAAACAAATCCTCCGAGAAGAGTGCTCATAACCGTAGCGATTATCCCCGTGACTAACACTGATGAAAAACCGAAAGACCGCAGAGAGCCAGCGGCATTCCTGAAGGTGAATGATATGCATGTGAGTCGTTAATGAGTCGCGCTTTAACATTATGAAAATACATACGAAGGGGAATGGGAGCTCGTTGCAGTTGTTGTTGCTACTGTGTAACTTGAGCTGCCGATCACTGTTGTGAAGCCGCTGGTTGCAAGCGCAAGTGGTGTCGATCCTGAGGCTGAGATATAGGTAACAGCTCCAGCTTTCAAATACGGTTCGGTTCGTTGAATAATTCAAAGCAGAAGCAAGAGTGACTTACATGGTCCCCAGCTTGTCGAAGTACTGACAGAAGGCGCCGAAGGTGAAATGACTGTGTAAACGGAAGGCCCTATAGTGGTAGTAGCTCCGGTGGAGGCGAGAGTCAGATCTGGTCCTCCTGAAGCTGAGATCATTGTGACGGCACCGGCTGTAAAGGATTTGAGACTTATAACTTTTACACATAGACAGAGTGTAGCTTACAAGGTCCCCAGCTCGTGCTCGTAGAAACGGATACCGAGGATGACACCACAGATGTAGGAACAATGGTGTAAGTGGAACTGCCGATGGTGGTCGTCTGTCCAGAAGCGGCGAGTGTAAGCTCTGGTCCTCCGGAGGCCGACATCATTGTTACTGCTCCCGCTGAGAACATGGTAAGGCTCGTAATTCATCAAAGAGCAAGAAACGTAAACTCACAGGCACCCCAGCTGGTGGACATGCTCACTGAGATAGACGATGGTGCAACCGTATAAGTAGCGCCATTCACAGTAGTAGTAGAGCCAGTAGCGCCGAGAGTAAGTACAGGCCCACTGAAAACTGAAACAACCGTTACTGGTGCACCATCTTCGAACGAGATGAGATAACGCCCTTTTCGTTGGATAAAACAGTTACTCACTAAAGTCCCAGCTCGTTGTAGTGGTCGCAGTAGGTGCAGGGGCAACGGTGTAGGTGGAACTGCCAACTACCGTAGTCGAACCAGTCCCAAGAGTCAGTGCGGGGCCTTGAGAGACGGAAACTATGGTAACGGGAGCACCGTCTTTGAGAGGGTATTAGATCTTTGCATATTACTGGGGGAAGATATATACACACTGATATCCCAGCTAGTAGTCGTGCTTGCCGCAGGAGACGCGCTTGTGGTTACTTAAAATAGTAGATAAGATAAACTGTCTCAACGGGAAAAAACTTTCGAACTCACCGGAGCTCCCAGACGATGACCAGTGATGATTGCCTAGACAGAGTTTTCAACCTTCGAATAAGAACTTCGTACTACACGGCACATACCATTCCATCTGGGTACCGGAGCCGTGAATACACCCGAGAAGTGGCCGAAGCAGAGGAAGAACACGAATTGGAAGGTGTTGAACGATGGCATTTCCGATAATTCTGTGTTTGAAGGTGAACTTGATCAACAAGTGCTACAGTACTGTCGGATGCGGGGCTAATCCAGAGCAAGGATTTAGAATGCGGTCGCTGCCCTTTTTATACGCTCGTGGTACAGCCCTATGCCCTGAGGCAGCTGATGCGTATCGCGAAGCGACATTGATGAACATTGATGGTACTGAAACCATATTTATTCTCCTTATTCCTGAATAATATCATCCCATACTTACACGCCCCAACAGGCCCGTTCCCTTCCTTACTCCGGTCGGGAAAGATCAGATACATGAACCATGCGCCTGTTTTGGCCCCCATCCGAGGCATACAGATACTCGAGAGGGCTCGTTTGGTTGAACGTCGCAAGTTGCAACTTGATGGCCTAGAATTTCAAAAAGAAAAAACTCAACATTTGATCCGAAGGCGAGAAATTTACCGCGCTCTCCTGCCTAAAGGAGCTGTGCAGTTCAGCCTAACTCCAGTCCGCTCCTTGGCTAGAGGAGGCACCTGGAGGCACCTAGTGACACCGTACTTAGTGGGGTGCTGGTATGATGCCAACCAAAAATTGGTGAACTGAGAACAAGAATTGAATTGCTAAAAGTATACTGGCGAGCTTGTGAGCGACAAAATCAGCTATTCATTTCGAGTACTACTCACGATTACACGTTTATATACACACGAGTTCATCAGGACGAGATCAAGACCCCAATCCAATCGACTGTTCTAACGCTCTAATCCTTGTCTATAAACCTTGATATAAGCCTTAGACCAAGCGACTGATGAATGGCAACGTACCTCCAGCGCGTACAAATGAGAATCATGGGATTCTGGTGCCAGCTTGCGAACTGCCTCCACAAGTTTGTATAGGTATTCCTGATATCGATGCGATGCATCATTCAGTTTAGGCAGCAATTATAGTCAAAGATGAATTTACTTTATTAGGTCCAGAAGGACCGACTGATTCCCATATCTTCTGCGCGAGAGTGTCTAACGGTTCAGAACCAACTGTAACAAAGTTTTAACTTGATAAGTACTACACAGATTCGGAGTCAAAGAACTTACTGAAGGAAGGGTTGTCGTTACGACCGACGTAGCACTAGAGCGCCAGTACCTGTCAGCTCTTGGGGCAGTCGCACTATTTCAACGCAGCGTACGTGCACCTAATCAGAGAGAAAATCGTTAATAGTCACAGATCTTAAGTTTGAGTACCACATACCCCGTGTAAAACTATTGTCTCTTGTCCATTCGAGTCAACCCCCCAAACATTGACTGTTTCCAGTGTGTAACCATCCTACGGAGTTTGTCAGAAGAGTCAAGTAGAGCCCGGATAAAAGGTAGTTTACTTTTTCCCGATAATCTGGTACAACGTTGTTCATACACCGACGACCATCCACCGACGACCATGAGCCTGATAGGCAGAATGAACCCACCTAGATATTCCCGGACTTCCTTTTCATATTCTGGATCTATAGTATATGCAATCCCTGTGTTCTTGAGGCGTTATCGATCGACATATGACGGAGCTCCGCAATCAGGAGTGGGAAGCTTACCCCACACAATGTCTTCATCTGGAAACGCTTCCTGTGAATAATGTCGAATGTCAATACGCGTTTTGGGGCTCTGTCACAATGTACTATTCGACGTACTGATCCCGAGAACACGTCCCATTCTTCTTTGTGGATCAGTGTCACCACACGTCCAGGTTTCTGTGTCCAAAGAACGAATTAGAATCAATCCATCGATAGATAAGTCATAAACATGAGGGGTCAATGCGAGCTCACTTCGGGCGTTCCGCGATGATCATGAGATTTCTGAGCGAATCGACGGACGTATCCCTTCAGAAATCCATGGGCTGGGATAAATTGCGTTGAAAAGCAAACAAACTAATCGATCACTCGTTCTAGTGAGCACCTTCAGAGATAACATGAGGCGGAGGCTAGGATTGAGAATCTCCTTGATAAGATATATCAGCATTTATTTACGCGGTCGCTACCTTGAAGATGAGCGACCCATATCCAAACACGGTATAAGTCATTCCAAAAGCTTTAGAGGCGGAGGTCTTCGTTGATGAAGTAGATGAAGAAAGAGTTGCGTTTCAATCATGTGACCTCATAATTTGCACGAGAAACTCAAAAATACAGTGGTATTAGAGGAAAAACGACTAGCGCTGTACTATACTGTCGATATGGTCTATACCAGTTGCCTATGTACCACAATAACTACATGGGTAGGGCAAAGAATGATAGGATAGTTGACAAGAGTCATGATGGTCATGTAAACGCATCTACTAGTCTAAGCAGGTATACGTGGGTCAAAGATTTGAATTAGCAGCGTAGTGTCCAATGTGCTTGAATGAAATAGTCGTCAAAAGCAGGTAAATCCAGCATATATAAACCCTGGGAGATAAACATTCAGTGTGTTCGAGGTCAGAATGCAAGAATGAAGGTCACTCACCCAAAGTAAAGAACAATGTGGTGGTGAGTGCGGTGCCATAGTGAGAGAGAATCACACGACAGTCTGCGCTTTTTGTAGTGAAGCCTCTTTAATTTCTGTCAAAGGAGATAAGCGAAAAGAATACGAGATGGACGCGTACACACCATGATCGCCACATCGGTCCCTTCGCATCCACTGTTGGACGAATTGGAACTGAGGGCCTGTCTCTGGGCTATGTGGGAAGCGTTTGCATTTCTCGACAGTACACCACTCCTTTGCGATGATCTGAAGCGCCTCGTCGCCGTCCTTCGCAATTCCTGATTGAACGAGCCAACAACCGATGACCATACCCGTACGACCGATACCACCTCGACAGTGAACCGCGCTAATTCTTGCTCGGACCTCATTGTCACGCAAGACGTCCAGGACAGAATTCATGTACTCGGCACTTTGTGGTAACGATCGGTCACGGATAGGAAAGTTGTGGTACTCAATCGTTGCAGGGTCGATGCCAAGAAGAGCCGCACGCCCACAGAGGATATTCGAGTAAGGGGAAAGCTCTCCACATTCAGTGAGATCAATAAAAGTGCGCACACCCGCCTTGAGGAGAGCGTCCAGTTTGGGTCTGTATGGATTTTTAGGTGTCCAAGGGTACTCGCAAGCCAAAAGCAAAGGAGTTGCCCAGTAGGAGTTGGGTATTGGTCTGGGGCAGACAGCGTTTAGAGGATACGGGCGGTCAACTGGAGACATTTTCGCCAGGAGCCGCTGGTCTGCTCGTTGGTCAGACCGAGTGGTGTTCTTCTTGATACCAGCGCTGAAGTGAGACATGACAGATACGAATTGTCTTGGGTGTAAGGTGAAATTGTAGGAGTAGAGAAACGTTTATATAGAGATCGTGTGGGTAGAGAAGTAGAAAGAAAGGGTACTCGGATTGGGGCTAGAATGCAATTATGTAAGACCATGAGGCTATCCACCCAATTGTGCTTCCGCATGGTACGGCCTTTGTCTCCCCATTGTGTCTTGATATCGATGTACGTTCCAATGCAGCGGGGTCGGACCATTCCTCAAAAAATACAATATACGTTGAACTTTGATTTATGGCAGCCTCAAGGATCGGTTCTTTTCGGACTCTCCTGGTAAGAAGGCACAAGATACAGCAAGATACGTTACAACAACATGGCGCGTGAACTTCATTCAGGTGGAGCCTGAGCCTGGAAGTATGTAGTTATCTTTCAGGGCTATGTACTTACAATCCACCAATTGCATTCGGAATTGATCTAGAGCTTTCGTGAGCACGTTGAGCGGGAGGTCCCTGTTCCAGAACCAAATATCCGCGAAGAGTTTTTCCCCTCGATAATACGCGCTCCAATCCATCCACAACAACCAAGAAATCATCAACCGCTCCTCGATGAGAGAGCTCCACACTTAAACCCAGAAGAACCGTGGATGTCGCACCTTTGTGGTTTGTGGCACATCAATCTCCCTTCCATGCCCTGGCAGCAGGCATCATTACTCTAGTGAGGGCGAACACAAGTACGAGTCATAGATGATCGAGATAACATTTGGCAGGCCTGTAACACCCTACAACATGGATTTGAAATGCTCTTCCAACGCGTTGCTACCGATTATCGAATTGTCAGAGTCAGATCCTACGTTAGGGGACCGCTCAGCAGCTCATTCGATCCTAGATATGCAATCGATATGATTGGACGATTACATTTGTACAGGAGTGGCTATTTCGAGCAAAGAAGGAACGACAAGAGGCTTTTCAGATAAAGGACTCAGATGATGAACATAACTGCATTGGCTTTGTTACTTTTTAGGATTCTAAACTTTTCGATTTCCTGCGTTGAATGGAGCATATCCGGCGTATGCGGATGTAGAAAGTATCGGATTAATGCTGGATCAGTCTCAATTGTCCGAATCACACTACAGTTCAATGTACTTGTAGATCTCTCATATTGATTGCACCGTCTTTCTTGGCATTTATGTAGACAGCAAAGAAAGTCAACAGCTACGATAACAAATACCGAGGTATTTGATGAAGTGAGTGGCTAGAGGAGGTTGTGTAGATAGACACATGAACGACCGGGGAAGAGGAGCAGCAGCGGGGGTTGAGGAAAGTTGGTGTAGAGGACGATAGATATGTATAAGGGATACGACAACGATGACAACGACGACTAAGATGATCACGGAAGAAAGAGATACATGGCAGTAATTAAGAGACGATATATGTAGAGGAGAAAGAAGCGTCCCCTTGTACTTCGTGTAAATTTTGGTTCTTTTTTTGAGCCATATCCCGGAGGCATGGTATGTCTTAGGTCTCCACAATGGGTGCAGCAGCCTCCATAACCGCATATTTGTCTTCGCTTCGCTACCATTACTTGCAGGAGCAGCAGATTCCACGTCGGCCTCCATCGATACTCGATACGGAGCCGATAGAAGTATTAACACCTGCGTGTTTGGTAGAGTTGCCTTCGCCGTTGCTAGTCTTTACGGGCGTACTAGATGAGACCGGGAAGTAGGATTGAATGAGGTCCAACGCGATTTCGAGGCTAGAAGAAAAGGACGAGGACAACGACGGTTAATCCACATTCAAAAGACGAAGAGGACGAGACAGGCGGAGGAACAACAGGGCAGGGGACGAATAATTAAACCATGAAGACATTCACCTATCAACAGGCTTCGCACCAATATGGCTATCAAATAGCTTCCCTTTACCTGCCTTCTTCGGTCTTAGCGACAACAAAACGGCTTTGTTTGGTCATGCCTTTGTCGTTAGCTTTTAATGCCGGGATGAGTTTGCGCTCAGGGTCAGAGAGGAGGCTCTATGAAAGGGATTTCTACAGGGGATACAAGTTTGAAGTTTTGCGTTGAACACAAGGAATCATCGCCTGAAACATACCTTCTCCTACCATTACATGTCACGGAAGCCTCATTTTTGGTTTGTGCACCCAACTATACAATACCAGACATTAGCGTACGACACGGGGATGGACAAGGAAAGCGAATGGTGTGCAATACCACGGAGGAAAGGAGTATGTTTTGAAACGTTAACTTACGGGTGTCAGCCTTGGGCACCAAAAAACAACACCTTTTTCCTTTGCAAGCAACACAACTTCGACGTCAACCTCCCGAGCCTTGTTAGACTTGAGAGAGTGTTTTCAGGGAGGAGAGGTCCGGGCGCCGGACCAGCTCCTGCGGGATCTGCCTTGACCTGGATGAAGGAGAGGTGGATTGATGAGTTTGTTGAATGAGGAACAGAAAAGTTAACCAATATGTAGGTAAAATTTGACGGTGTTGTAGTACCGGTACATAATCTCTTGGTTTATGAGAATATATATTTTGGAATGCATTATATCCGCGTACAATACTGAGTGGTTCGATGTGAGTCTAAGTCATTTTCTGAGGATACATAGCTGGACGCACGAAATTTCCTCTGAGTTTCTAACAATTATCTCGATTTGAGTTTCAGGAGCCGCTTGCATTTTCAGGGATACGATCGATACGACCTGATACGAGTTGAAACCTCAACTATTGGCCAGTGCCCAGTTGTCGAAGGGAGGCCTGAAAAGCGCTCCGACGAGAAATGACGGAACCCCGTTATGGTTGAAGTTAAAAGAGATTTCGCCCTGACCTCATTTTGCCGGTAACTTTAAGTATCCCAATATATACCGTGGACATTCTCTTTACCAGCCAGCATGACCTTATCAAGGGACAGAAGCCTTTCTCATCCGTTTCATCTCCATGTTCACCAGAACGCTTGCTCTCTTAGCTCTTATTTCTGAGGCTTTGGCTTCACAAGTACCTTTGACACCATCTCTCAACGTGAACGCTTCTACAAGCAAGACCTGGACCTCGCAGTTCTTCACACCTCTGGAATCCTTATCTTATGTGAAAGACTCGGGATTCTCCGTCCTAGGTCATCCATTTTTCCCGAAACACAGTGTCAGAATCAAGAAGAGCGACTTCTGCGATTCTACTGTGAAGTAAGAAACGTTCATGCATTATTCTTACTTCAATTGGCTCTTATTCCTCGTATGTTTCACAGTGCCTACACTGGATACATTGACATCGAAGCCAGACATCTATTTTTCTACTTCTTTGAAAGCAGGAGTGACCCAGATAAAGACGATGTAATCTTCTGGACAAACGGAGGTACAAATTTGTACTAACACCGACAATGACAAGAACTGAAAGATCGCTCAGGTCCGGGGTGTTCGTCCTCACTTGGACTTTTTATGGAACTTGGTACGTCGTATGTTTGCATTGGATTTCATTACAAGTGACTGAAACGAAGATATCCAGGTCCGTGCAGAGTTTTGGACGACGATGGTCCAAAATTCCATCCCGAATCATGGAACACGAATGCCAACGTATTCTTCATCGACCAACCTATCGGTGTCGGGTTTTCCTACGCCGAATATGGAGAGTCTGTCGTGCGTCTTTAATCTCGATTCCCAACTTTTGTCGACGCATGACCAATTATCAACAGAGTACTACAGAGGAAGCCGCGAAAGACGTTGCTGCATTCGTTGCTATTTTTTTCGAGAACTTTTCTAGATTTAAGGGGCGAGGCTTCCACATGGCCGGCGAGTCTTATGGAGTAAGTATATACCTCAGCTCTGTACTGTTCCCTACTAATCACTGCTTGTACCTATAAATTATAGGGTCGTTACCTTCCCCTGTTCGCCTCCGCTGTGTATGACCAGAACTCTGCTCTCATTGAAGCTGGAATCACTCCCATCAATCTCACCTCAGTGATGATTGGTACGTCCATGCCTTCCTGTAGGTCCTTTGAAGCTGATTTTATTCTATGTAGGAAACGGGATGACAGACTTCTACACAATGGTTACTTCGTACTATGACATGACTTGCACCGCGGCGTCAGTTGATCCTATTCTTGATATCGGCACTTGTGTGACCATGAAGAAAGTTGTAAGTGGCATCTTTTCCCAATGCGATATACAACTTCCGACCACCCATGCTGGGAACCCTTGTGAATTTCTGTTTTTTTGTGTGCTGAAACTTCCCATCCGTGCAGATACCTCGATGCCAAAAATGGTTGCGTGAGTCCTGTGTCGACCAGTATGACACTATCAATTGTGGTGCAGCTTCGAACTTTTGTAATACTATGCTGTACTCTCCCTTTGAGGCTACCGGTGGGTAATTCAGCGGTGTATTCTGGGGCAGCACTTGGCTTGACTGCTTCGGCTTTTGGTGTCTAGGTATGAATCCGTACGATATCAGTGTTCCATGTAACGGAAGCATTGAGGAAACACTTTGTTACCCAGTCACTGTGTAAGTCTTACTGAAAGTTGGAATAGAGTATTCCGTTAGCTGACCTGTGAATATTTACTGTACCAGTTCCATTAGCAACTTCCTGTCCCAACCTCCCATCCGTGCTCAATTAGGTGTCGACACACACCCAGAGATTCCAGTCAACTTCAGCGCCTGCAATCCTAATGTTGGCGCTGCGTTCGATGGGACGCAAGATATCCTTCATTCCAGTCGGGATTATGTGGCGGCACTGTTGGAGCGTGAGGTAAGGGTGTTAATCTACGGTAGGCTTATTCGTTTGTTTTCTGTTAGCGTTCTCATGAATATATCGATCTACAAAGTGGGCTCGTATGACTGGATATGTAACTGGGTCGGTAATGAGCAATGGTCTAGGGAATTGGAATGGAGCGGTCAAGAAGAGTTTGCTTCACAGGAATTGAGGGAGTGGACACTTGCTGGTAAGAAGGCCGGTATTACCAGGAGTGCGAGGGGAGGCTTGTTCACGTTTGCGACGGTTCAAGGGGCTGGACATATGGTGTGTGCAATTTCATCGCCTGTTCGACCACTTAACATTGAACGTAATTCGGCAATTTTTTTTAGGTTCCGTATAATAAACCAAAAGAGGCGTTAGCGCTCGTGCAGCGATGGATAGCAAGAGAAGAACTATAACTGTTCATATCACGAGCCTAGACATTCTGAACATCTTCCTTTTATGAATGAAGAGTGTTGATAAAAGATTCCATGTACTTTTGCAACGTATTAATATCAAGTTCCTTACAAGCAAAGTCTGTTGAGGTGTTCCATTTTCCAACAAGGGACTCCGCCAACACCAGGTAAGATGTGAGTAAGATACATAATTCTCGGGCGCAGGAGAATATGCGGCCAATGCCAGCTTTTTCGAGGAACAATATGCTGTCTGAAAATCGTGCTCAAAGCGGAAAAGTGTCGGTTGCTCTCTGGTATAAAAACATGGAAGTCCTCGAGAAGTAAAAGAAATACCTCAACATTCTTGTTCGGACTTCTTTTACTTTCAAATGCATTCATTGCGTTTACCAACCAAAGCCAATCATTCGTGCTACATAGTAACAGCTGCAAGCTTCAGCGCGATTTGAGGTCTTTTGCGATGAGTTGTACAACGGTGACTCCGTATCCTATCAACGGCAATTTTCACAGAAAATTGTCATTGCACCGTCCCTACTGGTAGTGTTCCCCATGTTGCAAACATGAGTGGGGGAATAGGGTTAAAATGAAGCTTGGCTGGGTTTACATGAAAGCTATCGATAAGTAACAAGGACGCTGAGCGCTGAGATCTTGTTGAGCCGGACGCAACAAGGAGTTTCAGTTTCAGAGCTCAAGTCGTAACCTGGTTGGTATTGCAAGGGCTACAAGAGGTTATAGGAGCTTCATGATCAGGGCTCGGCAACAGGAGGTAGATCAGAACAGAATGCAGACGTGATGTGTAATGTAAGATGATAACAGTCGTTTCGATATGCATAGGCCATCATCGGCCATTATCCTGCAACCTGAATTTAATTAGGATAGGATAGGATGATGGTCGGACAGGCAACCAGAATGGTGAGAGAATTAGCGAGAAACTCGGTCGATTTAATGTATTCGTGCCTATAGATTATTTATCTCAGAAGAGGAAACGGAAGAGTAAGAGGTTGGTTGGTTTATTCCTGCTAGGACTTTTACTGGAAAAATGTGTCGCGATATTAACGCGTTATTTGCCCATACGTGACCGGAGCATGCCGGGAATGATAATGCGCAGGTTCTTTGAGAGATTCGTGGTATATCATCGCAAAAAAGAGTTTAGAGAAGGCGGCGGAAGTGCAGGACGGTGAAATATATCCGCGGGAGAAACAAGCATTAGTATATTTAAAAACGGTACAGAAAGTTGTTGTCGCTGACCTCAGTGAAGACGATATGTAGTTTGTAGTCATCTCCCGTGAGCCTGAGACGCTTTCTAATCTGGTATATCTGCTCCTTTGTGGGTTGGTGGGGTGAATAGTGTGAATAGTGTCATAACAATATGCATTCTCAAAAGAGAGATCAACAAGACACTGCAGTGTTTGGTCATATCTTTCGAGCTTCCTTGCGCATGTATTTGAGTGAAATCTCGATTGGTTCGTGTTGCTTAAATTTGGCTGTGTGGATGTGCTCAAAGCCCGGGGGTTCCGACTAGTCGTCGAAGTATTGCTCTCTCCCTGAAGTTGTCATGAACTCACCGCCTTTTTGTAGTAATAATTTGGCGCAAGGTCAAAACATGCGGGAAAAATGAGGCGCGCGGTATACTTAGAGTATGCATACCAGTTGTTGATCATTGAAAGCAAGCAGGCTACATGTAGAAGATTTAGACACTCTTCATGGAGTCAGTTGACCGAAGAAACTGCGACTCACGATACCGATATTCTCCAGATTTTTGGCGTACGCCTATAACTATATTACACCCGGAAAGGGCATGCCCTTTCCCTTAGCGTTTTGGGCCTTTCATGCCCTTTTTCTCATGGAAAGGCAAACCAGCCGGAAACCCAGTCTTCCTAAATCACTCCAAAACCTCTGTTTATGTCTCGTTTTCACTGGTTTGGTCAATATTGATATCATTTTGAGCTCCCATCCATAGCAAAAACCTCTTTTCACACCTTTGGATCTATGGAAAGGCAGTTCTGGTGGAAAGGCAGGTCATGTTCTAAATTCTCATTTACCTCCCTTTCCGGCTGTATATTGCCTTGAAAGCCCTCATTCTCCATTTTGATATGCATTGTAACTCAATTTCATATCCAATCCTCCTTATTTTGTTAATTTATGTCAATTTTGGCAGGCTTTTGAGGATTTGAACCACAATATCACTGGAAAGGCAGGTCATGTTCAAAATTCCCTTTTACCTCCCTTTCCGGCTGTATCCTCTGTTCTAAATTCTCATTGACCTCCCTTTCCGACTGTATATTGCCTTGAAAGCCCTCATTCTCCATTTTGATATGCATTGTAACTCAATTTCATATCCAATCCTCCTTATTTTGTTAATTCAACTCAATTTTGGCAAGCTTTTGAGGATTTGAACCACAATATCACTGGAAAGGCAGGTCATGTTCAAAATTCCCATTTACCTCCCTTTCCGGTGGTCCAGTCTATTCTAAATTCTCAATGACCTCCCTTTCTGGCTGTGTATTCTCTTTACCCCACTTGTGCTCAATATTGATATGCATTCCCACTCCATTTCATATCCAATCCTTCATATTTTCTTAATTCAGGTCTCTTTTGGAAGGCTTTTGAGATTTTGAACAACAATATCACTGGAAAGGCAGGTCATGTTCAAAATTCCCATTTACCTCCCTTTCCGGTGGTCCAGTCTATTCTAAATTCTCAATGACCTCCCTTTCCGACTGCATGTTGCCTTGAAAGCCCTCATTGTTGATTTTGATATGCATTCTGACTCAACTTCATATCCAATCCAGAACCATTCTCAAGGCCTGTGACATGTTAAACAACTGCTTATTACAAAATCGGAAATTGATGCGAGTGCTTGTACTCTGGTTGATTGTGTTGTACGCATTGGATATATGGCCTACATTGATTACTCTCTTCTGAGCAGCGTTGACACTAATTTGGTGAAAATTAGTTGCTATAAAAGTTATATACACAGGTAGAGCTATCTCATAGCAGTAATCCTACACTATTTCTAGCCAATATAATTATAATTTGCACCCTCTAGAGGTGAATTGGTACACGCAGGAGTGGGCGTCTAAGTAAATCTCACAGTTGACCTTGACTTTTACTTCAACTTTCACTTCGGCTTTGAGTTCGACTTTGACTTCGGCTTTCAATTCGACTTCGACTTCGACTTCGGCTTTCAGTTCGACTTCGACTTCGACTTCGACTTCGGCTTTAAAGTCGAGCTCGACTTCGGCTTTCAGTTCGACTTCGACTTCGACTTCGGCTTTGACTTCGGCTTTAAAGTCGAGCTCGACTTCAGCTTTGACTTTGACTTCGGCTTCGGCTTTCAGTTCGACTTCGACTTCGGCTTCGGCTTTCAGTTCGACTTCGACTTTGACTTTGACTTCGGCTTCGGCTTTGACTTCGACTTCGGCTTCGGCTTTCAGTTCGACTTCGACTTTGACTTTGACTTCGGCTTCGGCTTTGACTTTGACTTCGACTTCGGCTTCGGCTTTCAGTTCGACTTCGACTTCGACTTCGGCTTTAAAGTCGAGCTCGACTTCGGCTTTCAGTTCGACTTCGACTTCGACTTCGGCTTTGACTTCGGCTTTAAAGTCGAGCTCGACTTCAGCTTTGACTTTGACTTCGGCTTCGGCTTTCAGTTCGACTTCGACTTCGGCTTCGGCTTTCAGTTCGACTTCGACTTCGACTTCGGCTTTAAAGTCGAGCTCGACTTCGGCTTTCAGTTCGACTTCGACTTCGACTTCGGCTTTGACTTCGGCTTTAAAGTCGAGCTCGACTTCAGCTTTGACTTTGACTTCGGCTTCGGCTTTCAGTTCGACTTCGACTTCGGCTTCGGCTTTCAGTTCGACTTCGACTTTGACTTTGACTTCGGCTTCGGCTTTGACTTCGACTTCGGCTTCGGCTTTCAGTTCGACTTCGACTTCGACTTCGGCTTTCAGTTCGACTTCGACTTCGGCTTTAAAGTCAAGCTCGACTTTGACTTCGGCTTCGGCTTTCAGTTCGACTTCGACTTCGACTTCGACTTTCAGTTTGACTAAGCTCAGTTCTGACTTCAACTTTTGCTTTCTCCTTGACATTGATGCTTGCTTTCCTCCAACCAATTATCTTGTAGATAGTTAATTAGAGTAATATAGGCAACTGCTACGTACTATTTTTTTTATCTTTGTGACCCAGCAGCAATTTCCATTCTAATTGAGTACAACCAGTCCTGTGTCACTCAACAATCCACCCCGCCATACTCTATTACATTTGAAATTATTTATCCCCTTATATAAGGAATTTTGTTTACAATTAAATTTTATAAGTGGTCAAAAGCTTGAATTATGTTGGGACAAAGTCATAGAGCTCATGACGACTTTGTCCCAACATAATTCAAGCTTTTGAACACACTTAACTCTTACAAGATGACAAAAATACCTAGCTTAACTAAAATAATACCAAGAGCGTCCAGTGAGGACCATGAGTTACACAAAAACAGTTGCTTCATAAAAAGTGTACTCACCCTCATTCCTGGAGAAAGCTTTTTAAACATTAGTGGTACCCCCTCATCTTCAACACCATACACGCCCACAATTGTCCAGGGTCAAATAAGTACCAGCCTCAAACGCAGCTCTGCCGCTTCAGCATAGAACTTGGGGACCGGGAGGCAGATAGTATCAATTGCCCACAGTCGTCACTGCAAACAATCTAGGAACACTATCTATCCCCAGGAGACCAGTATGGTGGCCATCCATAGTGGCTGCTCTCTGGGGGAGTAGGACAAAAGCGGGGTACATGGTGGTTTCAATGAAGAAGGTACGAGGGGAAAAAAAAAAAATCAGGCCACTTTTATTCGCGGGAACGCTCCGGGCCGGCCGGGCCGGCCGGAGTCGAAGTCGAAGCAGAAGTCGAGGCAATCAACTTGATACTCCAATTCCCACGCTACGCTCCAATGACGAAAAAATGAAAATGAAGAGGCGGGTCTTAGCATCATGAATCTTGAAGAATTTCCCTATAAGGTGAAAAACTCCGCCCTCTGCAAGCATTACAAGACAGAATTTCCATACATGGTAGGAGCTCTTGAAATTACTTAAAAAGGCAATAAAGCGCCATGGCCCCGAATAAGGCTGCAGAAGAAGTGCCCACTATAACAAGCAATAAGTGCCACACTGCCTAAAAGGGCAATAAATTCCTGTAAGTAGCGCCCTCGGAGCAGGAGGCTGAACACGGAAATAGTTCCCACGCTACACAAAAAACATCGAAAATTGAAAATGAAGAGCAAAGAAAGGCGAGTCTGATGATGTAATTGCGACGTTATGCCGTGAAATACTCACGGTGCTATAAACAAAATAAAACAACAAGTCACATACATTGAAATGTGATTTACCAGTCAACCAGTGACCCGATTTCAAAGGTACTGGTGGGTGAACCCAGGTTATTTTGTACTGTGAATCCAATGGTGACAAGTACGTGACATGAATCAGAGTGTATACCAAGGTAAATCAAAGGTACTTGTCAATATACCAATAAACAAGACAATCAAAGTTGGAAACATAGTCAGATAAACAAGGCTGAGCTACTGTTGATTGCGGCTGCAAGGTAGAATCCCAGGTTTTCCTTGCTTATGTCGAATCACTGTTTGGCAAGTGTAAGCAATCAGGAGTATTTTGTATATGGAATACAAGACCCATCATAAAGTCAATATGCTCACACTTCACACTCTGGCCATAAGGTCCATCTATGTACAGGATGACCAGGCAGCTGTAACATATGGTTCCATATGTATGTTTATTATAGTCAGAACACAGCAAGTACAGGTTATCTTTGGCCTCAACTTTGACTTCGGCTTTCAGTTCAACTTTGACTTTGGCTTTCAATTTGACTTCGACTTCGACTTCGGCTTTGACTTCGGCTTTCAGTTCGACTTTGACTTCGGCTTTAAAGTCGAGCTCGACTTCGACTTTGACTTCGGCTTTAAAGTCGAGCTCGACTTCAACTTCGGCTTTGACTTCGGCTTTCAATTCGACTTCGACTTTGACTTCGGCTTTCAGTTCGACTTTGACTTTGGCTTCGGCTTTGACTTCGGCTTTCAGTTCGACTTTGACTTCGGCTTTAAAGTCGAGCTCGACTTCGACTATCTATATTACACCTCTATTACCGGTCTAGTTCCTTTGCACCCATACTGGCCTAGGTAGTGAGTAGAACACTCTACACAGTGAGTAGGATACTCTACACAGTGAGCACAACACCCTCTCATCACTCTACACAGTGAGCTCACCACTACTGTTGCCCACAGTGACCTCCACACTGTGCTCAATGTTGCTGCTCATTGCCATACACAGTGAGCTCAACACTGTATACAGTGTCCTCAATGTTGTCTCAGACAGTGACCTCAATGCTGTCCACAACAAGCTCTATGCTGTCCTACACAGTGAGCTCAGCACTGTATACAATGAGCTGGTCATTGTCTTGGACAGTGAGCTAGTCATTGTCCTCCACAGTGAGCTCAACACTGTATGCAATGAGCTGGTCATCATCTCCCACAGTGAACTCAACATTGTCAGACACAGTGAGCTTGTTGTTGCTGTTGTAGACAGTGAGCTCGATGTTGTCATAGACAGTGAGTTTGTTGTCATCGTTGTAGACAGTGAGCTCGACGTTGTCAGACACAGTGAGCTTGTCATCGCTGTTGTAGACAGTGAGCTCGACGTCATCATAGACAGTGAGCTCATTGTCATCATTGTAAACAGTGAGCTCGATATTGTCATAGACAGTGAGCTTGTTGTCATCGTCGTAGACTGTGAGCTCAACGTTGTCAGACACAGTGAGCTTGTCATCGCTGTTGTAGACAGTGAGCTCGACGTCGTCATAGACAGTGAGCTTGTCATTGCTGTTGTACACAGTGAGCTTGACGTCGTCGTAGACAGTGAGCTCATTGTCATCGTCATAGACAGTGAGCTCATCGTCATCATCATAGACAGTGAGCTCGACATCGTCATAGACAGTGAGCTCGTCGTCATCGTCGTAGACAGTGAGCTCGACGTCGTCATAGACAGTGAGCTTGTCATTGCTGTTGTACACAGTGAGCTTGACGTCGTCATAGACAGTGAGCTTGACGTCGTCATAGACAGTGAGCTTGACGTCGTCATAGACAGTGAGCTCGTCGTCATCGTCGTAGACAGTGAGCTCGACGTCGTCATAGACAGTGAGCTCAATACTGTCCACTGTCAGCCCAGATGTCCATTTTACGTATAGAATTGAAAGTGATTCTATACGTAAACGTCTCTGAGATTTTACGTACAGAATTTTGAAAATTCCATACGTAAAATTTTTGGCTTGTTCGATTCTTGACCAAGTTTTTCCCACGGGGGTCCAAAAAAGCGCACTTTTATAGCCTTCTGACATAGCTTTGCACATCAACTCAAGTGCTCAGCACTGTACACAGGGAGCTCAACACTGTATACAGATAGCTGAACACTGTACACAGGGAGCTCAACACGCTGCTCTACACAGTGGGCCATGGAAAGCTCCTTTCCCATTGCTGTGCTATACATCACTGTGTATAGCAAGCTCAACACTATGTACATTGAGAGACATCTTTACATTAGTGGAGAATATACTCCGATTCTGGTCACGCACTTGTCACCATTAGACTCGCAGTACAAAAAAACCTAGGGTCACCCACCAGTATCATTGAAATTGGAGCACTGGTTGACCCGCAAGTTGCAATACTAGTTTGTTACTTGTTATTTTGTTTTGCTTATAGCAGCGTGAATACTTCGGCGCACAACGTCGCAGTCACGTGCTTCACCTCGCCTCTCTCCGCTCTTCATTTTCAATTTTCGATATTTTCCGTGAAGCGTGGGAACTAATTTCCGTTTTTAGTGCGCCGCTCCGAGTTTTCCTCTGGGGCGCTTTTCAGAGTCATTTATTGCCCTTTTAGGCAGTCAGACGCTTATTGCTCATTATGGTAGGGCGCTTGTTTTTATGCCTTATTAGGGTGGCCCAGCGCTTTATTGCTATTTCAAGTAATTCCTGCAGTTTCTGCCATGTATGGACATTCTGCCTTGAAAGACTCATAGAGGGCGCATTTTTTGACCTTATAAGGAAATTCTTGAAGATTTATGATCCTGGGACCCGCCTCTTCATTTTCATTTTTTTCTTCATTGGCGGGTAGCGTGGGAACTTAGGCACAGCCACACCTCGGTGGAGCCAAAACTCGGAGTGCACACTTGGATAAGTTCTGAGGAGCCCCCTCCTGCACAATGAGAACTTGGACATGCTGTTGAAGGTACTGATGCACTTGTAACTACTGCATACCTGATGGAAAGGTATTGGTAATGGCTTAGACTGGGGCTCCAAAATAGCTTCTTATAAGAGTGGAATACAGGTGTTTGAAGTAGTGGAGTGTATTAGTGCTGCAACAGATACAACTTGTGTGTCGACGACTGGACGTACTTTCTATACACAAACTTTTTACGTATAGGTTTTGGTTCAATTCTATACGTAAAGTTTTAGAGGTGGATTCTTTTTTTTCCAATATTTCTCCAGCCATGAACCAGTTAGTGAAGGTGCCCGAGATGACCACGCTGACTAAGCATGTTGTGGCATTTACAAGTGTTTTGACTTGTGAAACAGATAGGTATTACATATCACCAAGTAACATCTGAGCAACCTCCCACTCTTCCAATTCATCTCCCAGCCCAGCTTCAATAGCCAGAGTTTTCCAGTCTGCCAGAACAGTCATGAACCAGACCACAATCTCTTCCTCAACAACTCGAACAGGGCGGGGTTCCAATACAGTATGTTCACTGTTATGGAACATTAGTGTGTGAGTTCTAAAGAAGGATGTTGTAGCTCACGTGCTACGGACCCATTGCTGGGTAATCTCCATGATTGAATGAGCATGATTACCACTCCAATGGAATTGGAGGATGAATGGTCTTGGGCCCCAACGTAGATCATAAAGGACAACATGACGACGGTCAATACGACGCTGTGCGAAGAAGGCTTGGATAACTGGAGGGAATTGTGAAACAACTTGGTGTGTAAAGACGAAGAGCATGTTGAGTAATGGTTAGATGCTTTTGAAGGTGAGGGGTGGGGGTAAATTGAGGGGGATAGAGAGCTGTTATATATGTTTGAGGGGTGATAAAGATCAATGACAGCGTGTGATTTGAGTAACAATGGCAAGGATATGATTGGGTAGAGATTTGATAACAAGTGAACAGTGCTCAAGTTTACATACAGAGCAATTATTTGGAATGGGACATGGGAATGAAGCATCAGTATTGAGGATTGATTGGTAGTTTTGGTAATGATTGCAACAGTTGGAGCAAGTACATTGACATGGAAGTCAGATGACAGGTGTGAAGAGAAGAGGTGTAAGACAAGTGAGTTTGATGAAAGGGGTGACAGAGTGTTGGTGAACCCGGGGAGTATGAACCGCATGGGGGGGTGCAATGAAGTTGATGTGGCAGAAGAAGTCAAGTAGTGAATGCAATGGAAGGTGAAAGAATAATGAAATTGTTTGTTGAAGACAAGAAGAGAGAAAGTGGATGAAGAAAGGATAAGATAGGAAAGGGGTTGAAATTTAGTTTGAGTTGTAATAAAGTGGGTTAGGGTGACGTTGAGGGGTTTACTGTAGGGTTAGGGGTTAGGGGTTAGGGGTTAGGGGTTAGGGGTTAGGGTTAGGGGTTAGGGTTAGGGGTTAGGGGTTAGGGGTTAGGGGTTAGGGGTTAGGGGTTATGGGTTAGGGGTTAGGGGTTAGGGGGGTTACGGGGTTCCCTCCCCCCCCCCCCACCCCCCCGGCTCCCTACCCCCCACCCCCTCACCCCTCCCCCCTCCCCCTCCCCCTCCCCCTCCCCCTAACCCCTACCCCTACCCCTCCCCCTACACCCTAACCCCTAACCCCTACCCCTAACCCCTAACCCCCTCCCCCAACCCCCCCCCACCTAACCCTAACCCTAACCCCCCCCCACGTCCACCCAACCCACTTTTTCAACTCAAACTAAATTTCCCCCTTTCCTATCTTATCCTTTCTTCATCCCTTTCTCTCTTCTTGTTCTTCAACAAACAATTTCATTATTCTTTCACCTTCCATTGCATTCACTACTTGACTTCTTCTGCCACATCAACTTCATTGCACCCCCCCATGCGGTTCATACTCCCCGGGGTTCACCAACACTCTGTCACCCCTTTCATCAAACTCACTTGTCTTACACCTCTTCTCTTCACACCTGTCATCTGACTTCCATGTCAATGTACTTGCTCCAACTGTTGCAATCATTACCAAAACTACCAATCAATCCTCAATACTGATGCTTCATTCCCATGTCCCATTCCAAATAATTGCTCTGTATGTAAACTTGAGCACTGTTCACTTGTTATCAAATCTCTACCCAATCATATCCTTGCCATTGTTACTCAAATCACACGCTGTCATTGATCTTTATCACCCCTCAAACATATATAACAGCTCTCTATCCCCCTCAATTTACCCCCACCCCTCACCTTCAAAAGCATCTAACCATTACTCAACATGCTCTTCGTCTTTACACACCAAGTTGTTTCACAATTCCCTCCAGTTATCCAAGCCTTCTTGGCACAGCGTCGTATTGACCGTCGTCATGTTGTCCTTTATGATCTACGTTGGGGCCCAAGACCATTCATCCTCCAATTCCATTGGAGTGGTAATCATGCTCATTCAATCATGGAGATTACCCAGCAATGGGTCCGTAGCACGTGAGCTACAACATCCTTCTTTAGAACTCACACACTAATGTTCCATAACAGTGAACATACTGTATTGGAACCCCGCCCTGTTCGAGTTGTTGAGGAAGAGATTGTGGTCTGGTTCATGACTGTTCTGGCAGACTGGAAAACTCTGGCTATTGAAGCTGGGCTGGGAGATGAATTGGAAGAGTGGGAGGTTGCTCAGATGTTACTTGGTGATATGTAATACCTATCTGTTTCACAAGTCAAAACACTTGTAAATGCCACAACATGCTTAGTCAGCGTGGTCATCTCGGGCACCTTCACTAACTGGTTCATGGCTGGAGAAATATTGGAAAAAAAAGAATCCACCTCTAAAACTTTACGTATAGAATTGAACCAAAACCTATACGTAAAAAGTTTGTGTATAGAAAGTACGTCCAGTCGTCGACACACAAGTTGTATCTGTTGCAGCACTAATACACTCCACTACTTCAAACACCTGTATTCCACTCTTATAAGAAGCTATTTTGGAGCCCCAGTCTAAGCCATTACCAATACCTTTCCATCAGGTATGCAGTAGTTACAAGTGCATCAGTACCTTCAACAGCATGTCCAAGTTCTCATTGTGCAGGAGGGGGCTCCTCAGAACTTATCCAAGTGTGCACTCCGAGTTTTGGCTCCACCGAGGTGTGGCTGTGCCTAAGTTCCCACGCTACCCGCCAATGAAGAAAAAAATGAAAATGAAGAGGCGGGTCCCAGGATCATAAATCTTCAAGAATTTCCTTATAAGGTCAAAAAATGCGCCCTCTATGAGTCTTTCAAGGCAGAATGTCCATACATGGCAGAAACTGCAGGAATTACTTGAAATAGCAATAAAGCGCTGGGCCACCCTAATAAGGCATAAAAACAAGCGCCCTACCATAATGAGCAATAAGCGTCTGACTGCCTAAAAGGGCAATAAATGACTCTGAAAAGCGCCCCAGAGGAAAACTCGGAGCGGCGCACTAAAAACGGAAATTAGTTCCCACGCTTCACGGAAAATATCGAAAATTGAAAATGAAGAGCGGAGAGAGGCGAGGTGAAGCACGTGACTGCGACGTTGTGCGCCGAAGTATTCACGCTGCTATAAGCAAAACAAAATAACAAGTAACAAACTAGTATTGCAACTTGCGGGTCAACCAGTGCTCCAATTTCAATGATACTGGTGGGTGACCCTAGGTTTTTTTGTACTGCGAGTCTAATGGTGACAAGTGCGTGACCAGAATCGGAGTATATTCTCCACTAATGTAAAGATGTCTCTCAATGTACATAGTGTTGAGCTTGCTATACACAGTGATGTATAGCACAGCAATGGGAAAGGAGCTTTCCATGGCCCACTGTGTAGAGCAGCGTGTTGAGCTCCCTGTGTACAGTGTTCAGCTATCTGTATACAGTGTTGAGCTCCCTGTGTACAGTGCTGAGCACTTGAGTTGATGTGCAAAGCTATGTCAGAAGGCTATAAAAGTGCGCTTTTTTGGACCCCCGTGGGAAAAACTTGGTCAAGAATCGAACAAGCCAAAAATTTTACGTATGGAATTTTCAAAATTCTGTACGTAAAATCTCAGAGACGTTTACGTATAGAATCACTTTCAATTCTATACGTAAAATGGACATCTGGGCTGACAGTGGACAGTATTGAGCTCACTGTCTATGACGACGTCGAGCTCACTGTCTACGACGATGACGACGAGCTCACTGTCTATGACGACGTCAAGCTCACTGTCTATGACGACGTCAAGCTCACTGTGTACAACAGCAATGACAAGCTCACTGTCTATGACGACGTCGAGCTCACTGTCTACGACGATGACGACGAGCTCACTGTCTATGACGATGTCGAGCTCACTGTCTATGATGATGACGATGAGCTCACTGTCTATGACGATGACAATGAGCTCACTGTCTACGACGACGTCAAGCTCACTGTGTACAACAGCAATGACAAGCTCACTGTCTATGACGACGTCGAGCTCACTGTCTACAACAGCGATGACAAGCTCACTGTGTCTGACAACGTTGAGCTCACAGTCTACGACGATGACAACAAGCTCACTGTCTATGACAATATCGAGCTCACTGTTTACAATGATGACAATGAGCTCACTGTCTATGATGACGTCGAGCTCACTGTCTACAACAGCGATGACAAGCTCACTGTGTCTGACAACGTCGAGCTCACTGTCTACAACGATGACAACAAACTCACTGTCTATGACAACATCGAGCTCACTGTCTACAACAGCAACAACAAGCTCACTGTGTCTGACAATGTTGAGTTCACTGTGGGAGATGATGACCAGCTCATTGCATACAGTGTTGAGCTCACTGTGGAGGACAATGACTAGCTCACTGTCCAAGACAATGACCAGCTCATTGTATACAGTGCTGAGCTCACTGTGTAGGACAGCATAGAGCTTGTTGTGGACAGCATTGAGGTCACTGTCTGAGACAACATTGAGGACACTGTATACAGTGTTGAGCTCACTGTGTATGGCAATGAGCAGCAGCATTGAGCACAGTGTGGAGGTCACTGTGGGCAACAGTAGTGGTGAGCTCACTGTGTAGAGTGATGAGAGGGTGTTGTGCTCACTGTGTAGAGTATCCTACTCACTGTGTAGAGTGTTCTACTCACTACCTAGGCCAGTATAGGTGCAAAGGAACTAGACCGGTAATAGAGGTGTAATATAGATAGTCGAAGTCGAGCTCGACTTAAAGCCGAAGTCAAAGTCGAACTGAAAGCCGAAGTCAAAGCCGAAGCCAAAGTCAAAGTCGAACTGAAAGCCGAAGTCAAAGTCGAAGTCGAATTGAAAGCCGAAGTCAAAGCCGAAGTTGAAGTCGAGCTCGACTTTAAAGCCGAAGTCAAAGTCGAAGTCGAGCTCGACTTTAAAGCCGAAGTCAAAGTCGAACTGAAAGCCGAAGTCAAAGCCGAAGTCGAAGTCGAAGTCAAATTGAAAGCCAAAGTCAAAGTTGAACTGAAAGCCGAAGTCAAAGTTGAGGCCAAAGATAACCTGTACTTGCTGTGTTCTGACTATAATAAACATACATATGGAACCATATGTTACAGCTGCCTGGTCATCCTGTACATAGATGGACCTTATGGCCAGAGTGTGAAGTGTGAGCATATTGACTTTATGATGGGTCTTGTATTCCATATACAAAATACTCCTGATTGCTTACACTTGCCAAACAGTGATTCGACATAAGCAAGGAAAACCTGGGATTCTACCTTGCAGCCGCAATCAACAGTAGCTCAGCCTTGTTTATCTGACTATGTTTCCAACTTTGATTGTCTTGTTTATTGGTATATTGACAAGTACCTTTGATTTACCTTGGTATACACTCTGATTCATGTCACGTACTTGTCACCATTGGATTCACAGTACAAAATAACCTGGGTTCACCCACCAGTACCTTTGAAATCGGGTCACTGGTTGACTGGTAAATCACATTTCAATGTGTGACTTGTTGTTTTATTTTGTTTATAGCACCGTGAGTATTTCACGGCATAACGTCGCAATTACATCATCAGACTCGCCTTTCTTTGCTCTTCATTTTCAATTTTCGATGTTTTTTGTGTAGCGTGGGAACTATTTCCGTGTTCAGCCTCCTGCTCCGAGGGCGCTACTTACAGGAATTTATTGCCCTTTTAGGCAGTGTGGCACTTATTGCTTGTTATAGTGGGCACTTCTTCTGCAGCCTTATTCGGGGCCATGGCGCTTTATTGCCTTTTTAAGTAATTTCAAGAGCTCCTACCATGTATGGAAATTCTGTCTTGTAATGCTTGCAGAGGGCGGAGTTTTTCACCTTATAGGGAAATTCTTCAAGATTCATGATGCTAAGACCCGCCTCTTCATTTTCATTTTTTCGTCATTGGAGCGTAGCGTGGGAATTGGAGTATCAAGTTGATTGCCTCGACTTCTGCTTCGACTTCGACTCCGGCCGGCCCGGCCGGCCCGGAGCGTTCCCGCGAATAAAAGTGGCCTGATTTTTTTTTTTCCCCTCGTACCTTCTTCATTGAAACCACCATGTACCCCGCTTTTGTCCTACTCCCCCAGAGAGCAGCCACTATGGATGGCCACCATACTGGTCTCCTGGGGATAGATAGTGTTCCTAGATTGTTTGCAGTGACGACTGTGGGCAATTGATACTATCTGCCTCCCGGTCCCCAAGTTCTATGCTGAAGCGGCAGAGCTGCGTTTGAGGCTGGTACTTATTTGACCCTGGACAATTGTGGGCGTGTATGGTGTTGAAGATGAGGGGGTACCACTAATGTTTAAAAAGCTTTCTCCAGGAATGAGGGTGAGTACACTTTTTATGAAGCAACTGTTTTTGTGTAACTCATGGTCCTCACTGGACGCTCTTGGTATTATTTTAGTTAAGCTAGGTATTTTTGTCATCTTGTAAGAGTTAAGTGTGTTCAAAAGCTTGAATTATGTTGGGACAAAGTCGTCATGAGCTCTATGACTTTGTCCCAACATAATTCAAGCTTTTGACCACTTATAAAATTTAATTGTAAACAAAATTCCTTATATAAGGGGATAAATAATTTCAAATGTAATAGAGTATGGCGGGGTGGATTGTTGAGTGACACAGGACTGGTTGTACTCAATTAGAATGGAAATTGCTGCTGGGTCACAAAGATAAAAAAAATAGTACGTAGCAGTTGCCTATATTACTCTAATTAACTATCTACAAGATAATTGGTTGGAGGAAAGCAAGCATCAATGTCAAGGAGAAAGCAAAGTTGAAGTCAGAACTGAGCTTAGTCAAACTGAAAGTCGAAGTCGAAGTCGAAGTCGAACTGAAAGCCGAAGCCGAAGTCAAAGTCGAGCTTGACTTTAAAGCCGAAGTCGAAGTCGAACTGAAAGCCGAAGTCGAAGTCGAAGTCGAACTGAAAGCCGAAGCCGAAGTCGAAGTCAAAGCCGAAGCCGAAGTCAAAGTCAAAGTCGAAGTCGAACTGAAAGCCGAAGC